>NC_091287.1:20991899-21350851 GCF_032444005.1 Ranitomeya imitator
GTTTTCTCCTGTTATCCTTTCAAAAGTAAAAAAAAAAGGTCTAAAGACAAAATTTTGTGAAAGAGAAGTAAATGTTTATTTTTTCCAAACACATTCCAAAAATTCCTGTGAAGCACCTGAAGTGTTAATAAGTTTCATGAATGTACTTTTGAGTACCTTGTGGGGTGCAGTTGTTAGAATGGTGTCACTTTTGGGTATTTTCTGTTATATAGGCCCCTCAAAGTCACTTCAAATGTGAGGTAGTCCCTGAGAAAAATGGTTTTGCAAATTTTGCTGTAAAAATGAGAAATCACTGCTTAACTTTTTACCTTTATAACGTCCTACCAAAAAAAATTTACATTTCAAAAATTATGCTGACATGTGGGAAATGTTATTTATTAACTATTTTGTGCGATATGACTCTCTGATTTAAGGGCATAAAAATGAAAATTGCGAAATTTTCACCAAATTTCCATTTTTTTCACAAATACACGCAAGTCATATGAAATTTTTTTTACTACTATCATGAAGTGCAATATGTCACAAGAAAACAATCTCATAATCAGTGGGATCCATTGAAGCGTTCCAGAGTTATGACCTCATAAATTGACAGTTGTCAGAATTGTAAAAATTGGCCTGGACAGTAAGGTGGAAACAGGCTTTTGGGGCAAAGGGTTTAAAGAGTTTTTTTTTACCATTTTTGTAGAAAGCTGTTAGATAGAGCTTGTAAATACAAGCACTTTTTCAATTTATCGCTTATTAAAATTAGCAGTTCTTGAGATATAAACACTTTTCTTTTGGTTACTGTCTAGAATCGGTGGTCGGTCAACAAGGTAACGACCTGTAAACATGAGAAAACTGTTAATATCTCGAAAATGGCTGAAAACTTTAATAAACAGTAAATCGCTAAATTGCTTGCATTTCCAAGAACTATCCGACAATATCAGTTTATGAAGATGGAATTAACCCTTTAAAGCTCTGTTCTTGTGTTTTTATTCTATATGGATGCAATTTTCCAATATGATGAAATAAGGACCGACACCACATGCAATGGTGCATAGCGGGATTATTAGGTTTTAAAGGTGGCACATGGAGTACATACAAAACTATCTGCAATCATGCAGCACGCTAATGTACAAAATATCCCATTAGATACGATTACCGTAGTGTGAAGGCTCAATCACTATAACATTTGTTTACAAGAAGCCAGAAAATACTCAAGATTTACAGATGAGAAGAGACAAGAGGGAAAGATAAGCCTTATCTGCTGTTATCTAGACACAGAGGCTCAACTTCTCTCAATGATAAAAGTAGTGTAGCTTTGGAGGAAAAACTGTGAATAAGTGAAGCTATGTGACTTCATTTTACCAATTGTTTGTAAGACTCCCAGAAATAAGAGGAGTCTAAAGGTACCTTCACACTCAGCGACGCTGCAGCGATACCGACAACGATGTCGATCGCTGCAGCGTCGCTGTTTGGTCGCTGGAGAGCTGTCACACAGACCGCTCTCCAGCGACCAACGATCCCGAAGTCCCCGGGTAACCAGGGTAAACATCAGGTTACTAAGCGCAGGGCCGCGCTTAGTAACCCGATGTTTAATAAAAGTAAAAAAAACAAACATTACATACTTACCTACCGCTGTCTGTCCCCGGCGCTGTGCTTCTCTGCACTCCTCCTGCACTGGCTGTGAGCACAGCGGCCGGAAAGCAGAGCGGTGACGTCACCGCTCTGCTTTCCGGCTGACCGACGCTCACAGCCAGTGCAGGAGGAGTGCAGAGAAGCACAGCGCCGGGGACAGACAGCGGTAGGTAAGTATGTAATGTTTTTTTTTTTAACTTTTACGCTGGTAACCAGGTTAAACATCGGGTTACTAAGCGCGGCCCTGCGCTTAGTAACCCGATGTTTACCCTGGTTACCAGTGCAGGGAGTCCAGCGACGAAATAAAGTTCTGGACTTTCCTCAGCGACCAACGATCTCCCAGCAGGGGCCTGATCGTTGGTTGCTGTCACACAGAACGATTAATCCTCATACATTCCAGAAAAAGTGGGAAAGTCTCCCAGGTGGAAAAATCAGCACTCCTGGGCAAACATCTCTTGAGTATGGCACCAAGATGTTTGATCATCAGACTCATCTGGGGGGACAGATTTGGCCTTTCTGCAACCCAAAATATTAATCATGTACTTCTCCTTGTTTCCTTCCTTGGCTGAATTTTCAGCATAATGACTCGTATACCTTAATTTTACCCCCAAATCCCTGAGGGAATATTTCTCTTATTTAGTGCTTCTTCTCCAGTTCTCCTTTCTCTAGTGTTCTGAGTGTCCCATATACTTTAGTGTTTCTGCACCCGACACCCTCTGATTCAAGAATCCACCCCTCCACCCCTAAGTGGCGCTAATTTAGGTAATTTCCCTCCTTTTTAGCACCTTAGTTCTGTGTCCCTCTAGTCCCCTGCTTTAGATGAGTTTCCCCCACAGTGCCCCTGTTTCAGGTCAAGTGCCCTCACAGTGCTCCTGCTTTAAGTCAACTGACCTTGCTTTACGTCAAGTACCCCCACAGGTTCCTGCTTTAGGTCATGTGTCCTTACAGTGCCTTGGCTTCAGGTCAACTGTTCCCTACAGTGCCCTTGCTTCAGGTCAACTGCTCTCTACAGTGCCCTTGCTTCAGGTCAACTGCTCCCTACAGTGCCCTTGCTTTAGATCAACTGCTCCCTACAGTGCCCTTGCTTCAGGTCAACTGCTTTCTACAGTGCTCTTGCTTCAGGTCAAATGCTCCCCATAATGCCCTGGCTTCAGGTCATCTGCTCCCTACAGTGCCCTTGCTTTAGATCAACTGCTCCCTACAGTGCCCTTGCTTCAGGTCAACTGCTCTCTACAGTGCCCTTGCTTCAGGTCAACTGCTCCCCATAATGCCCTGGCTTCAGGTCAACTGCTCCCTACAGTGCCCTTGCTTTAGATCAACTGCTCCCTACAGTGCCCATGCTTCAGGTCAACTGCTCCCCATAATGCCCTGGCTTCAGGTCAACTGCTCTCTACAGTGCCCTTGCTTTAGGTCAACTGTCCTCACAGTGCTCCTGCTTTAAGTCAACTGACCCTGCTTTACGTCAAGTACCTCCACAGGTCCCTGCTTTAGGTCATGTGTCCTTACAGGGCCTTGGCTTCAAGTCAACTGTTCCCTACAGTGCCCTTGCTTCAGGTCATCTGCTCTCTACAGTTCTCTTGCTTCAGTTCAACTGCTCCCTACAGTGCCCTTGCTTCAGATCAACTGCTCCCTACAGTGCCCTTGCTTCAGGTCAACTGCTCTCTACAGTGCCCTTGCTTCAGGTCAACTGCTCCCTACAGTGGCCTTGCTTCCGGTCAACTGCTCTCTACAGTGCCCTTGCTTCAGGTCAACTGCTCCCCATAATGCCCTGGCTTCAGGTCAACTGCTCCCTACAGTGCCCTTGCTTCAGGTCAACTGCTCTCTACAGTGCCCTTGCTTCAGGTCAACTGCTCCCTACAGTGCCCTTGCTTCCGGTCAACTGCTCTCTACAGTGCCCTTGCTTCAGGTCAACTGCTCCCTACAGTGCCCTTGCTTTAGATCAACTGCTCCCTACAGTGCCCATGCTTCAGGTCAACTGCTCCCTACAGTGCCCTTGCTTCAGGTCAACTGCTCTCTACAGTGCCCTTGCTTCAGGTCAACTGCTCCCCATAATGCCCTGGCTTCAGGTCAACTGCTCCCTACAGTGCCCTTGCTTTAGATCAACTGCTCCCTACAGTGCCCATGCTTCAGGTCAACTGCTCTCTACAGTGCCCTTGCTTTAGGTCAACTGTCCTCACAGTGCTCCTGCTTTAAGTCAACTGACCCTGCTTTACGTCAAGTACCTCCACAGGTCCCTGCTTTAGGTCATGTGTCCTTACAGGGCCTTGGCTTCAAGTCAACTGTTCCCTACAGTGCCCTTGCTTCAGGTCATCTGCTCTCTACAGTTCTCTTGCTTCAGTTCAACTGCTCCCTACAGTGCCCTTGCTTTAGATCAACTGCTCCCTACAGTGCCCTTGCTTCAGGTCAACTGCTCTCTACAGTGCCCTTGCTTCAGGTCAACTGCTCCCTACAGTGGCCTTGCTTCCGGTCAACTGCTCTCTACAGTGCCCTTGCTTCAGGTCAACTGCTCCCCATAATGCCCTGGCTTCAGGTCAACTGCTCCCTACAGTGCCCTTGTTTCAGGTCAACTGCTCTCTACAGTGCCCTTGCTTCAGGTCAACTGCTCCCTACAGTGCCCTTGCTTCCGGTCAACTGCTCTCTACAGTGCCCTTGCTTCAGGTCAACTGCTCCCTACAGTGCCCTTGCTTTAGATCAACTGCTCCCTACTGTGCCCATGCTTCAGGTCAACTGCTCTCTACAGTGCCCTTGCTTCAGGTCAACTGCTCCCCATAATTCCCTGGCTTCAGGTCACCTGCTCCCTACAGTGCCCTTGCTTCAGGTCAACTGCTCTCTACAGTGCCCTTGCTTCAGGTCAACTGCTCCCTACAGTGCCCTTGCTTCAGGTCAACTGCTCCCTACAGTGCCCTTGCTTTAGATCAACTGCTCCCTACAGTGCCCTTGCTTCAGGTCAACTGCTCTCTACAGTGCCCTTGCTTTAGGTCAACTGTCCCCCACAATGCCCTGGTTTCGGGTCAACCACAGTGCTCCTGCATTAGGTCAGGTCCCCCCATATTGCCTGTGCTTTAGGTCTGGTGCTCCAGCTCCAGGTATTTCACATTTTTGTGCCCTTCCTTCAGGTGTATGAGATTTACAGGGGTGTGATGTCTGTAGGAAAGGAATGTGGGCTGTAAAAAGAAGGAATGGGTTGTGCTCAAAAATTTTTCTTGCCTTGTTATGGTTGCGAGTTTGCATTACAAATTTCCCTGAAAACAATATGGAAAGTTGGCATGGACGTTCAGCAGCAGATGGAGTTTAGTTACTCGGTGGGAGATGGGCATTACATTTTATTTTCACAGTGATATAATGTGTATTTCTATAAGTTTTATAGCTTTGCTTGGATATTACACATATGTTTGCAATAAAAAGAAGCATAATGCTATGACACACTAACCTAAAAACAACATAAAAACATTCAGATAATACAATGCCTGGTTTTCATTTAATTTAAATTAAAAAAAAAATGTAAGAAGTTGACTTTTTATTTTATTTTTTTTATATTTACAGATTCCCAGGAAGGAAGTTATAAGTCCGATGTAAATAGTAAACCCCGTAAAGAGAGAACGGCCTTTACGAAAGAGCAAATCCGAGAGTTGGAGGCGGAATTCGCTCATCATAACTACCTGACCCGGTTGAGACGATATGAAATAGCTGTAAACCTGGATCTTACGGAAAGACAGGTACTCCACGTAAGAGGGCTCTATATGGCTTGGGTTGGATGGTATAAGAAATGACAGCACTATGGCGTTACTAAAAGGTGATCCGTCACTTGTCATAAATATGTATTTTTTTTTACCTGGTGTAAATGCCGCTGTTCTCTTGAATCCGACGTTTTTCTTTTGTTCCTGCGCCTCTCCGCGCCTGAAATGAAGGCAGAATACTGGCTAGTGCAGAACAGCCTGTATTCTGCTGAATATTGGCTTCCTGGCAGTAAATGACTGCAGGGAAACATGGAGAGAATACAGAAATGGTTTTACAGTTTCCACCTTCTCTTTTCACATTTGCACTGTCCAAAATGGGTGATATGTATGGAATAGGGGCAGCAGGGCTGTGGTTGTCTCTGTTCGTCCCAGTAGTTACTGCTCACATAATTGCCGGTACCAAGAAGCTCCTAAAATATCTATACCTGTGTAGCAACTCACTAGGGAAAATAGGTTATACACTGCAACAGACCCTTCCGAATCCTGTACAGACTAGATATCCTGGCTCTACATTTCCTATTGGAGCCTGCGGGTGCAGAGATAGCCCTAACCACAGACTAGGAGATGGCAACTCTGGCTTAAACTGCATAAAAGGCCCACAAGTTGCTTCATGTTCCTCCTAAAGAACCGGAGGGCAGAGCAGAGTGTGAATTACCTACAAGAGGAGAAGTGTGCTGAACAAAGAAAAGATCCCAAAATGAGTAAAGTAAGTAACGGAATACCAAAGAAAAAAGCAAGTACTGCTAGCAAATATATGGTACTTCCTATCACTTCCTAATAATCGCAAAGAAACAGCAAAGTGAAAATCCTTAGCTGACAGCTCATAGACCAGGTCCAAACATCAACAGAATGTCAGAACATCCAAATGAATCTATCACCAGCAGGAAACACCAGCAGAGGGACAGAATATAAAGCTGCACCCAAAAGGTGATAGGAATGAGAAATGAAAACACCTGTGTTAAACTAGACAGACTGCAGCCAGAAAAGCAGAACCCAAACACCCAGAGAAAAGTGGTGTCTCCTGTGGCTCGGCAGAAAGGGAAGCCAACCACAGAACAGAAGCTCAAGGGATCGAATCCAACGGCATGACACTGTGCTTGGTATTACAGCTCCACACTTGCCAACAGTCGAAAATATCACAGTTCCATATTTGCTCAATGCCAGCCTCACTAACAAGTAGTGTTTTCAGGAAGGAATAGAGGGGGTCCCAGAGGAGTGGGGTGAGACTAATGCATCCTTAAGTTATTGAGAACTATGTTTTTCTCTGCAGCACACTCACAATTACTGTAAGCAAATGAAGCTGAACATCTGTAGTGATCCAATAGATCCCTTCAGACAGGTGTTCAATGGTCGCCAATTTAGAAATATCATTTTCTCATAAAAGAGCATTATGTATAAAACCTCTCTGTCTCACCTCAATTCATTGTCAATCACTCAACAGTTCATTCTCTCACTCACAACAGTTCACTCTTTCTCTTTCTATTATTATTATTATTATACATTTTTATAACGCCATTTATTCCATGGCGCTTTACATGTGAATGGGACAAATATAGTCAAGTACAATAAACATGAGTAAAATAAGACACACACAAGTACAGGAGGAGAGAGGACCCTGCCCGTGAAGGCTCACAGTCTACAGGGGATGAGTGAGGATACAGTAGGAGAGGGTAGAGCTGGTTGTGCAGCGGTTCAGTAGACTGGGGATCTCTGCAGGTTGTGAGCTTGTCGGAAGAGGTGAGTCTTCAGTTTCCTTTTGAAGGTTTCCATGGTAGGCGAGAGCCTGATGTGTTGGGGTAGAGAGATCCAGAGTATGGGGGAATCACGGGGGAAGTCTTGGATGCGGTTGTGGGAGGAAGAGATGAGAGAGGAGTAGAGAGGGAGATCTTGAGACGATCAAAGGTTGCGTGTAGGTAGGTAACGGGAGACCATGTCACAGATGTATGGAGGAGACAGGTTGTGGATGGCTTTGTATGTCATTGTAAGGGTTTTGAACTGGAGCCTCTGGGCAATAGGAAGCCAGTGAAGGGCCTGACATAGGGGAGAGGCTGGGGAATAGTGGGGAGACAGGTGGATTAGTCGGGTAGCAGAGTGTAGGATGGATTGGAGTGGTGCCAGAGTGCTAGAGGGGAGGCCAGAGAGTAGGAGGTTGCAGTAGTCGAGGCGGAACATGATAAGGGCATGCACTAGTGTTTTTGTGGTTTCATGGTCAAGCAATGCACGGATCCGGGAAATGTTTTTGAGTTGGAATCGGCAAGAGGAGGCTAGGGCTTGGATATGTGGCTTGAAAGAGAAGGTAGACTCAAGGATTACCCCAAGGCACCGAGTGTGTGGGATTGGGGAATGTGAGCAGCCATTGACATTTCTACAGATCACTCTCTAGGAAGTTTATTCTCTCACGCTCTCAACAGTTCACTCTATCTTGATAGTTCATGCTCTCTCTATTGACAGTTCATTCTATCTTTCAACATTTCAGTTGCTCTTTCGATAGTTGATGCTCTCTTGACATTTCACTCTCGATAGTTCATTCTCTTTCACACTCTCTCCAGTTCCTTTGCTCACTCTCGATAGGTTATTCTATCTCTCAAAAGGTTGTTCTCTTTCTACTACAACAATTTTTGTCTCTCACCCTCACTAGTTCATTCTCACTCTCAAAAATTCCCTCTCTACTGTTTATTCTCTTTATTCTCTCTCTCGACAATTGCTTTTCCTTTATCTCTTTCTCTATCTTTCTTTCTCTCTTGCTCTCCCTCTCTTACTCTGGTTCTCCCTGTCTCACTCTGACTCTCTCACTCTCTCTTTTGTGGTTTCTTGCTCTTCCTCTCCCTCTCTCGCTCTCTTTCGCTCTCTCCCACTATCCCTCTTTCTCTCGCTCTCTCCGGCTCTCCCTCTCTCTCTCACTCTCTCTGTCTTGCGCTTTCTCTTGCTCTCCATATCTCTCTCTTGCTTTTTCTCATTTTCCCTCTCTCTCACACTCTCTCTCTCACCCTCCCTCCCTCTCTCTTCCACATTCACTATCCCTCTGCTTCTCTCTATCCTTTTGCTCTCTCTCTTGCTCTCTCACTCTCCTACTCTCTATCTCTAGGTCTCCTTCTCTTTCACAATCTCTTGCTCTCTCTTTTCTCTCTCACTCTCCCTTTCTCTCTTGCTCTTTGTCGCTCTCCCTCTCTCACAATCTCTCACTATCTCCCTCCTTATCTCTCTCCCTTGCTCTCTCTTGCCCTCTGTCATAAATTTTTAATTAGAACAGTGTAATGCATCATTTTCCCTGCGGAGGCGCTGCTGTGAAATCAAATGCTGACAATTTTTTTCAAAGATGACAGCTAGTTGCTTGGTGTTACAGCAACAGGGCCCACTATGGGGAGGGTATTTTCAGGGGGTGTGTCTAGCAAAAAGGATGTGTCCAATGTAGACAATCCCTTTAAGGGACTTGTTCAAGGGCCATATTGAACACAGTGGCCAGGGGATGAGTGCTGCGATATTGTTACTATGGTGCTTTTGTCATGTTGTGTATTATGTTTGATGTGTACGGTAAAATGTCTTATTTTATTGCCCTGACATTGGGCTTCTGTTCTGTATAAAGAAGGAAATTCTAGTAATAATAACAATAATAATAATAATAATAATAATATATCAGTAAATAGCTTATAGGGCAATTCCTAAATAAGATACAAAAATACGATTCAAGTTGATTCTATTGCAAATGTACTTGACCACAAATGCACCACATTCAATGTGCAAAGTATTAGCCACAAATGTGGAGCAGATGACCAGGAAAACATTTCTAAATCAATATATTTCTATGAGCGCATGTCAGGTGCCAAGGAAATAGGGAGTTTCCGCAACTCATCAAAAGTGTAGAAAGCAAATGTTTTCAATCCTCCACATAATTTATGCCTATAGTATGTAGCTTTATATGATATATATGTGTGCCTTACTATATATCTCCCTGCGTACAGATACACAGACACACACAGATGTTAAAAACCTTTCCGGTTGGAATTTATAAAAACACTCTCATTTTGAAGACTTTATTAATGTGATATTCAATGCAGACTTTCCTGTATTACAGAGAGTTGGGATTTAAAAAAAAATAAGTACAACTACAGTGTTAGGAATTTTTTAGAAAGAAAAAGGTGGCACTCACCATCCCCCAAAATACATGTATATTAAGTAAAGTAATCTAAGGGGCTGTGAATGCCACCTTTTTCTTTTTCAGTTCTCCACAATTGGCCTGATCTTTTTGCATGGTATCCGGGTTCCCTGTTCTTTGGAAGTTTGGTTCCATTGACCCTGGATGGGAAATTAATGCGTGCATATGGTGCTGGATCCCCTCACCTGAAAGATAACTAAAGCAGTGACTAAGGGTGTGATTACCTGAAATGCATTGATGTTTTATATTTGTATCATGATATTTTAACAAATCCACTTGAAGTTGTACTCTTTCCCCTTGGAATAAATAAATTGTTGGTATCATGAAACTGGATTGCTTTCGTTCATTGGACTATAATACTACTCCTATATACAAGAAAATAACTACTATAATACTGCCCCCTATGTGCAAGAATATAACTCCTATAATATTGCCCCTATGTACAAGAATATAACTACTATAATACTGTTCCCTATGTACAAGAATATAACTACTATAATACTGCCCCTATGTACAAGAATATAACTACTATAATACTATCCCCTATGTACAAGAATATAACTACTTTAATACTGCTCCTATGTACAAGAATATAACTACTATAATACTGGCCCTATGTACAAGAATATAACTACTATAATACTGCTCCCTATGTACAAGAATATAACTACTTTAATACTGCTCCTATGTACAAGAATATATTTACTATAATACTGCTCCTATGTACAAGAATATAACTACTATAATACTGCCCCCATGTACAAGAATATAACTACTATAATACTGCTTCTATGTACAAGAATATAACTACTATAATACTGCCCCTATTTACAAGAACATAACTACTATAATATTGCTCCTATGTACAAGAATATAACTACTATAATACTGCCCCCTATGTACAAGAACATAACTACTATAATACTGCCGCTATGTACAAGAATATGTCTACTATAATACTGCCCCTATGTATAAGAATATAACTACTATAATACTGCCCCTATGTACAAGAATATAACTACTATAGTACTGCTTCTATGTACAAGAATATAAATACTATAATACTGCCCCTATTTACAAGAACATAACTACTATAATATTGCTCCTATGTACAAGAATATAACTACTATAATACTGCCCCAATAAACAAGAATATAACTACTATAATACTGCCCCTATTTACAAGAATATAACTACTATAATACTGCCCCCTATGTACAAGAACATAACTACTATAATACTGCCGCTATGTACAAGAATATGTCTACTATAATACTGACCCTATGTATAAGAATATAACTGCTATAATACTGCCCCTATGTATAAGAATATAACTACTATAATACTGCCCCTATGTACAAGAATATAACTACTATAATACTGCTTCTATGTACAAGAATATAACTACTATAATACTGCCCCATTTACAAGAACATAACTACTATAATATTGCTCCTATGTACAAGAATATAACTACTATAATACTACCCCAATAAACAAGAATATAACTACTATAATACTGCCCCTATGTACAAGAATATAACTGCTATAATACTGCCCCTATGTACAATAATATAACTACTATAATACTGCCCCCTATGTACAAGAACATAACTACTATAATACTGCCGCTATGTACAAGAATATGTCTACTATAATACTGACCCTATGTGCAAGAATATAGCTACTATAATACTGCCCCCTATGTACAAGAATATAACTACTATATTGCTGCCCCTATGTACAAGAATATAACTACTATAATACTGCCCCTATGTACAAGAATATAACTACTATAATACTGCCCCTACGTACAAGAATATAACTACTATAATACTGCCCATATGTACAAGAATATAACTACTATAATACTGCTCCTATGTACAAGAATATAACTACTATAATACTGCCCCCTATGTACAAGAATATAACTACTATAATACTGCCCCTATGTACAAGAATATAACTACTATAATACTGCCCCTATGTACAAGAATATAACTACTATAATGCTGCCCCATGTACAAGAATATAACTACTATAATAATGCCCCCTATGTACAAGAATATAACTACTTTAATACTGCTCCTATGTACAAGAATATAACTACTATAATAATGCCCCTATGTACAAGAATATAACTACTATAATACTGCCCCTATGTACAAGAATATAACTACTATAATACTGCCCCTATGTACAAGAATATGACTACTATAATACTGCCCCCTATGTACAAGAATATAACTACTTTAATACTGCTCCTATGTACAAGAATATAACTACTATAATAATGCCCCTATGTACAAAAATATAACTACTATAATACTGCCCCCTATGTACAAGAATATAACTACTATAATACTGCCCCCTATGTACAAGAATATAACTACTTTAATACTGCTCCTATGTACATGAATATAACTACTATAATACTGCCCCTATGTACAAGAATATAACTACTATAATACTGCCCCTATGTACAAGAATATAACTACTATAATACTGCTCCCTATGTACAAGACTCTAACTACTATAATACTGCCCCCTATGTACAAGAATATAACTGATATAATACTGCTCCTATGTACAAGAATATAACTACTATAATAATGCCCCTATGTACAAGAATATAACTACTATAATACTGCCCCCTATGTACATGAATATAACTATTATAATACTGCCCCCTATGTACAAGAATATAACTACTTTAATACTGCTCCTATGTACATGAATATAACTACTATAATACTGCCCCTATGTACAAGAATATAACTACTATAATACTGCCCCTATGTACAAGAATATACCTACTATAATACTGCTCCCTATGTACAAGACTCTAACTACTATAATACTGCTCCCTATGTACAAGAATATAACTACTATAATACTGCTCCTATGTACAAGAATATAACTACTATAATACTGCTCCCTATGTACAAGAATATAACTACTATAATACTGCTCCTATGTACAAGAATATAACTACTATAATACTGCCCCTATGTACAAGAATATAACTACTATAATACTGCTCCTATGTACAAGAATATAACTAATATAATACTGCCCCTATGTACAAGAATATAACTACTATAATACTGCTCCTATGTACAAGAATATAACTACTATAATACTGCCCCCTATGTATAAGAATATAACTACTATAATACTGCTCCTATGTGCAAGAATATATATTATAGAATAGTGATATATAATATCAGGTATTGTTAATATCCAACAATTAATTACCCAATTATATTGTGATTTTAGGAATTAACCTTAATTTATCTAGATCTTAATGAGCCTTAGAAAGTTTTATGAACTGAGAATCTCCGTATCCCTTCCTCTCTATTAATATTGTAAGTTAGTTGCGGGTATCTGGGCATTGGTGATGAAGGATAATTATAGCGGTCTATATATAAACCTCTCCTGCGTGCCCGTCCGTAGATTCATATTCTGCATCCTCCTCCAGTAACTGCAGTGTGATCAGCACTTTGTAGACATGAGGGTGACTGAAGGAGCTGACTAAGTGAAAAGAGAAGATTCTGGGGAACAGATGTAACTGATAGATCAATGTACTATTTATGATTTACTCGTAGTTCTTTATACTGCATCATCAGAAGCTATAGTTACATCCCAGCCACATAGAAAATGATTGAATGTCCAAATAAATATTAGTATAAAAACATTAGAACTTTTCTATTTTAAAGATGTGTATATATATATATATATATATATATATATTTATATATAATTATTATTATTATTTTTTTTACTTTTTTATAAATTAATTTGGTTTTTAATGATTGTATCAAAAGTTTTTTCCCATATTTTTTCTATACCACTCTTCCTTATTACAACGGGAGATTGTTTCCTCCTCGATGCTTACTCGAAAAATAAATAGCTTTACCTATTAAACGCGTTAAGGCAAAAAAATGTAAAAGTTAAAATGCCAGAATTACCATTTTTTAGTCCCGTGCCTCCTTCAAAAAAATCTGACCGTAATATAGTAACATAGTAACATAGTAACATAGTTAGTAAGGCCGAAAAAAGACATTTGTCCATCCAGTTCAGCCTATATTCCATCATAATAAATCCCCAGATCTACGTCCTTCTACAGAACCTAATTGTATGATACAATATTGTTCTGCTCCAGGAAGACATCCAGGCCTCTCTTGAACCCCTCGACTGAGTTCGCCATCACCACCTCCTCAGGCAAGCAATTCCAGATTCTCACTGCCCTAACAGTAAAGAATCCTCTTCTATGTTGGTGGAAAAACCTTCTCTCCTCCAGACGCAAAGAATGCCCCCTTGTGCCCGTCACCTTCCTTGGTATAAACAGATTCTCAGTGAGATATTTGTATTGTCCCCTTATATACTTATACATGGTTATTAGATCGCCCCTCAGTCGTCTTTTTTCTAGACTAAATAATCCTAATTTCGCTAATCTATCTGGGTATTGTAGTTCTCCCATCCCCTTTATTAATTTTGTTGCCCTCCTTTGTACTCTCTCTAGTTCCATTATATCCTTCCTGAGCACCGGTGCCCAAAACTGGACACAGTACTCCATGTGCGGTCTAACTAGGGATTTGTACAGAGGCAGTATAATGCTCTCATCATGTGTATCCAGACCTCTTTTAATGCACCCCATGATCCTGTTTGCCTTGGCAGCTGCTGCCTGGCACTGGCTGCTCCAGGTAAGTTTATCATTAACTAGGATCCCCAAGTCCTTCTCCCTGTCAGATTTACCCAGTGGTTTCCCGTTCAGTGTGTAATGGTGATATTGATTCCCTCTTCCCATGTGTATAACCTTACATTTATCATTGTTAAACCTCATCTGCCACCTTTCAGCCCAAGTTTCCAACTTATCCAGATCCATCTGTAGCAGAATACTATCTTCTCTTGTATTAACTGCTTTACATAGTTTTGTATCATCTGCAAATATCGATATTTTACTGTGTAAACCTTCTACCAGATCATTAATGAATATGTTGAAGAGAACAGGTCCCAATACTGACCCCTGCGGTACCCCACTGGTCACAGCGACCCAGTTAGAGACTATACCATTTATAACCACCCTCTGCTTTCTATCACTAAGCCAGTTACTAACCCATTTACACACATTTTCCCCCAGACCAAGCATTCTCATTTTGTGTACCAACCTCTTGTGCGGCACGGTATCAAACGCTTTGGAAAAATCGAGATATACCACGTCCAATGACTCACCGTGGTCCAGTCTATAGCTTACCTCTTCATAAAAACTGATTAGATTGGTTTGACAGGAGCGATTTCTCATAAACCCATGCTGATGTGGAGTTAAACAGTTATTCTCATTGAGATAATCCAGAATAACATCCCTCAGAAACCCTTCAAATATTTTACCAACAATAGAGGTTAGACTTACTGGCCTATAATTTCCAGGTTCACTTTTAGAGCCCTTTTTGAATATTGGCACCACATTTGCTATGCGCCAGTCCTGCGGAACAGACCCTGTCGCTATAGAGTCACTAAAAATAAGAAATAATGGTTTATCTATTACATTACTTAGTTCTCTTAGTACTCGTGGGTGTATGCCATCCGGACCCGGAGATTTATCTATTTTAATCTTATTTAGCCGGTTTCGCACCTCTTCTTGGGTTAGATTGGTGACTCTTAATATAGGGTTTTCATTGTTTCTTGGGATTTCACCTAGCATTTCATTTTCCACCGTGAATACCGTGGAGAAGAAGGTGTTTAATATGTTAGCTTTTTCCTCGTCATCTACAACCATTCTTTCCTCACTATTTTTTAAGGGGCCTACATTTTCAGTTTTTATTCTTTTACTATTGATATAGTTGAAGAACAGTTTGGGATTAGTTTTACTCTCCTTAGCAATGTGCTTCTCTGTTTCCTTTTTGGCAGCTTTAATTAGTTTTTTAGATAAAGTATTTTTCTCCCTATAGTTTTTTAGAGCTTCAATGGTGCCATCCTGCTTTAGTAGTGCAAATGCTTTCTTTTTACTGTTAATTGCCTGTCTTACTTCTTTGTTTAGCCACATTGGGTTTTTCCTATTTCTAGTCCTTTTATTCCCACAAGGTATAAACCGCTTACACTGCCTATTTAGGATGTTCTTAAACATTTCCCATTTATTATCTGTATTCTCATTTCTGAGGATATTGTCCCAGTCTACCAGATTAAGGGCATCTCTAAGCTGGTCAAACTTTACCTTCCTAAAGTTCAATGTTTTTGTGACTCCCTGACAAGTCCCCCTAGTGAAAGACAGGTGAAACTGCACAATATTGTGGTCGCTATTTCCTAAATGCCCAACCACCTGCAGATTTGTTATTCTGTCAGGTCTATTAGATAGTATTAGGTCTAAAAGTGCTGCTCCTCTGGTTGGATTCTGCACCAATTGTGAAAGATAATTTTTCTTGGTTATTAGCAGAAACCTGTTGCCTTTATGGGTTTCACAGGTTTCTGTTTCCCAGTTAATATCCGGGTAGTTAAAGTCCCCCATAACCAGGACCTCATTATGGGTTGCAGCTTCATCTATCTGCTTTAGAAGTAGACTTTCCATGCTTTCTGTTATATTTGGGGGTTTGTAACAGACCCCAATGAGAATTTTGTTACCATTTTTCCCTCCATGAATTTCAACCCATATGGACTCGACATCCTCATTCCCTTCGCTAATATCCTCCCTTAAAGTGGACTTTAGACAAGACAATATGTATCCCATAATGTCAGCAATAAAAATGCAAATGACAAGTCCTCCTACAGATCCATCGATTGAAAAATGGAAATATTATGGATCTCAGAAAATGTTAACACAAACCAAATTTTTTATTTTACAAATTGCTATACTTTTTTTAATCACATAATTAAAACAAAAACTTCACAAATTTGGGGTTGCTATAATTGGACTTATCTGTGGAATATAAGAACAACCACAAAAAAATCAACCGCAGAATCGATTAAAATTAATTCTTGTCCCAAAATAAATAAGTCCTCATTTCACTTTGTTGATGGTAAAATTAAAAAAAGTTATGGCTCTTGCAAAAGAAGGAGTAGAAAACGGAAAGGCAAAAGCAAAAATTAGCAATCAAGATCAGATCAGTGCGCAGGTGGCGTCTAATTCTTGAAAGATGTATTCCACTTTGGCTAAAGGATCGGTAGATCGTGTGATCACTGGTTGATGGATCGATGGTTAATGGGGCCATCTAGACCTACGGTAACTCTATTGTGTAAGGCAGAGTGGAAGGCAACTAAAAGAGTATTTTTGTATTTAATTTTATTTATCCTCTATTAGATTGCTTTTTGATTCCAATGGACATGTAATGCTCCATTTCTCCTGTAGAGGTGCTGTAGGGAAATTGAACACTTACTATCAGGTTCCTCAATAATTACAGCTGATTGTGAGAAAAAATGAGAGAGGGGGATACGGATATCCCACTGCCGTCACCAATCTGTGACGGAGCTTACACAGTTACAGCTCTCCGGCACCCCCCGTACCCACAGGTCAGTCCGGGAGCTGCACCTAGGACAAGTAGTTGCCAGAGAGGCTGACCTGTTACATACTGGTTATTGAGGCACCCTGCAGTGAGGGCGGTATATACAGCTCTGGCAAAATCTAAGAGACCACTTCAGTTTGTCTGATTTTTCTCTTTACAAGTATACGAGGGGCGATCCAAAAGTAATGATAATCAATACTAAACACAATGAATATAGTAAAAAAAAAATATTTTTCTACATAGTCTCCTAACAAGTCTATACATTTAGTCCATCTCTTTTCTAAACTTAGAATTCCCTTCGAAAAAAATTCTTGATCTTGACCCTCAAAAAAATCCCCAACAGCGGTTATCACGTCGCTATTGTCGTCAAATTTCTTGCCCCGGAGGTGTTCCTTCAGCCGAGGAAAGAGAAAGAAGTCACTGGGGGCTAGATCGGGCGAATAGGGGGGGTGTTCCACCAGTTCAAAGCTCGCTTCTTGAATGGTAGCCATGGCAACTGCAGCTTTGTGAGCCGGCGTGTTATCTTGCTGAAACAACACTCCAGCCCGCAGTTTGCTGCACCTTTTCTCCTTGATAGCCTCCCGCAATCTTCTTATTTGTTTTGCGTAGTAGGAGCCCGTAATAGTGGCTCTTGGGGTTGGTTTCTGTCCCGATATATGCTTGATAACGGACTGAGATTATATCTAACGAGGAACTGGTGGCAGTATACTGTTCTGGTGTTATTGGGGGATCCTGACAGTGACACACCAGAGGTTTATATATATATATATTCCCGGCCTGGAAATGGTGATATACAGCTCTGGCAAAAACAAAGAGATGTTGTCAGAAGTTTATAGAATAAAAGAACAATTTACATTTTACTTAAAAATACGAGTATCAATCTACCCTTTTATCCAAGTGGGTGTGGTCTTCAGCTCTTCTCTGTGGGTGTCTTCTAGAGGTTCATGCCCAGTTGCCTAAAATACTACATTATTACACCGGGATGATGGAACCATATTTCAAGAATGGAGAGGAGCAGGAACAAAAGAAAAACATCTCCGGATTCAGGAGAACAGCAGAATTAATACCAGTTAGAACATTACATTTTTAGAGCAAATGACAGGCCTTGCTTAATTGAGTTTTGTTTTTAGAAATCTAAGAAATGCGGCATATTTATTATTACAGTCTGATGGTTTTTAGTGCACTTCTGTAATAATGGAAATTCTACATTTCAAAAAGAACTTCTGGGCATTGCTCACTACGAAGGGCACGGTGAGACATGAAATGTGCCCGGTGCCCAGGGAATAACTTCCAAGTACATGTTGTGTTAGAGGCCTCGGGAGAAGCCTGATGAGTTGTAGAGAAACAGAAGCTGCTTCGTCCTGACGTTCGGGAGGAATTCTGACAGCTCCAGTGACGGCTCTCTGTAATAAATACTCCACATCAATAACGCTGTATCGCCTAACGTTTCCAGTAATGAGCGTGACTCGGAAGACTGGTGCCCAGTGCACAATGTTATTAACATAGTGCAAAGTAAGAAAGCTGAACAATTTGACATGACCCTAAAAGACGTGATATCTGTTCTATATATCCATCAGTGTGCAGGGGTATATATAATACACAGCTACTATCTGTCTACAATGGCAAGTAGAAGTTTGTGCACCCAAGATAGTTACCCAAGATGAAAATAAAATGATCTATCCATTTATTATCTATTATCTATCTATCTGTTATCTATCTATTATCTATATTCTATTTATCTATGATCTATCTGTCATCTATTATCTGTCTATCTATTATCTATCTATTATCTATCATCTGTCTTTTATCTATCTATCCATTATCAATCTATTTATTATCTACTTATCATCTATTATCTATCTATCATCTATTATCTGTCTGTTATCTATCTTTCCATTATCTATCTATTTATTATCTATCTATAATCTATTATCTATCTATCTGTCTATCTATCTGTTTCCATCTATCTATTATCTATCTATCATCTATTATCTATCTGTTATCTATCTATCTATTATCTATCTAACTATTATCTATCTATCATCTATTATCTAGTGTATCTATTATTTATTATATATCTATTATCTATCTATTATCTATCTATCTATTATCTATCTATCTATTATCTATCTATCTATCTATCATCTACTGTATCTCTTATTCCATCTATATTTCTATTATCTATCTATCTATCTATCTATCTATCTATCTATCTATCTATCTATCTATCTATCTATCTATCTATCATATATTATCTATCTATTATCTATTATCTATCATCCACAGTGCCTACAAGTAGTATTCAACCCCCAGCAGATTTAGCAGGTTTAATAAGATGCAAATAAGTTAGAGCCTTCAAACGTCAAACAAGAGCAGGATTTATTAACAGATGCATAAATCTTACAAACCAAAAAGTTTTGTTGCTCAGTTAAATTTTTATAAATTTTAAACATAAAAGTGTTATTATTCAACCCCTAGGTTTAATATTTTGTGGAATAACCTTTGTTTGCAATTACAGCTAATAATCGTCTTTTATAAGACCTGATCAGTCCGGCACAGGTCTCTGGAGTTATCTTGGCCCACTCCTCCATGCAGATCTTCTCCAAGTTATCTAGGTTCTTTGGGTGTCTCATGTGGACTTTAATCTTGAGCTCCTTCCACAAGTTTTCAATTGGGTTAAGGTCAGGAGACTGACTAGGCCACTGCAACACCTTGATTTTTTGCCTCTTGAACCAGGCATTGGTTTTCTTGGCTGTGTGCTTTGGGTCGTTGTCTTGTTGGAAGATGAAATGACGACCCATCTTAAGATCCTTGATGGAGGAGCAGAGGTTCTTGGCCAAAATCTCCAGGTAGGCCGTGCTATCCATCTTCCCATGGATGCGGACCAGATGGCCAGGCCCCTTGGCTGAGAAACAGCCCCACAGCATGATGCTGCCACCACCATGCTTGACTGTAGGGATGGTATTCTTGGGGTCGTATGCAGTGCCATCCAGTCTCCAAACATCACGTGTGTGGTTGGCACCAAAGATCTCGATCTTGGTCTCATCAGACCAGAGAACCTTGAACCAGTCAGTCTCAGAGTCCTCCAAGTGATCATGAGCAAACTGTAGACGAGCCTTGACATGACGCTTTGAAAGTAAAGGTACCTTACGGGCTCGTCTGGAACAGAGACCATTGCGATGGAGTACGTTACTTATGGTATTGACTGAAACCAATGTCCCCACTGCCATGAGATCTTTCCGGAGCTCCTTCCTTGTTGTCCTTGGGTAGCCTTGACTCTTCGGACAAGCCTGGCCTTGGCACGGGAGGAAACTTTCAAAGGCTGTCCAGGCCGTGGAAGGCTAACAGTAGTTCCATAAGCCTTCCACTTCTGGATGATGCTCCCAACAGTGGAGACAGGTAGGCCCAACTCCTTGGAAAGGGTTTTGTACCCCTTGCCAGCCTTGTGACCCTCCACGATCTTGTCTCTGATGGCCTTGGAATGCTCCTTTGTCTTTCCCATGTTGACCATGTATGAGTGCTGTTCACAAGTTTGGGGAGGGTCTTAAATAGTCAGAAAAGGCTGGAAAAAGAGATAATTAATCCAAACATGTGAAGCTCATTGTTCTTTGTGCCTGAACTACTTCTTAATACTTTAGGGGAACCAAACAGAATTCTGGTGGGTTGAGGGGTTGAATAATAAATGACCTTCTGAAAAGACTTTTCACAATTTAAAAAAAAATAAAGAAAGAAATAACATTCTTTTTTTGCTGCAGTGCATTTCACATTTCCAGGCTGATCTACAGTCCAAATGTCACAATGCCAAGTTAATTCCAAATGTGTAAACCTGCTAAATCTGCAGGGGGTTGAATACTACTTGTAGGCACTGTATCTATTATCTACTGTATCTATTATCTACTATCTATCTATATTTACATCTATTTAACTAAAAACCTAAAATCCTAGCTTTGCCTACTTTAATGTTACCACTTCAGAAATAATATTACTAAGATCGAAAATTATCTAGAAATGTGAAATTTTCCAAGTTCTTCAGCCAAGCGAATCCTGCAGTTTTTCATTAACAAAAAGTTTTACGAGAGTCAAAATGTTGTCGTTTTATTTCCACCTATTTAATAAACTGATTGTTCTCCTCCTTTTCTTTTTATAAAGGTGAAAGTTTGGTTTCAAAATCGTAGAATGAAGTGGAAGCGAGTGAAGGGAGGTCAGCAGGGAGCCGCCGCGCGAGAAAAAGAACTGGTCAATGTCAAAAAAGGAACTTTACTACCTTCCGAGCTGTCTGGGATCGGAGCTGCGAACCTTCAGCACACGGTTGACTCACTAGCCAATGACGACAGCCGTGACAGCGATCAGAGCTCGGAACACGCTCACTTATGATCTTCACACGAAAGAGACTCTACTACAGTTTCGTTCTCAGGAAAGAAAAGAACGTGGAATAAACTGGCTCTGTCGATGCGTCAAGCTCGGAGATTCTTGGGAAATCCTTTTTTTTTTTTCAAAAGATTTTTAGTCTTTATGGATTATCCAGAATTAGAAAAACAGTGCCTCATCTGCCTGCAGGTTGAGAGTGGTATTGCAGCTCAGTACAAATTATAAGAGCTGAGCTGCAATGCCAGACAAAGGAGGGCTGAGGAGGTGCCATTTTTGGAAGAAAGTAGCCATGTTTTTCTAATTTTTGTGAAATTTTAAGTACATGTGGTTCAGTTTTACAATGATGGATGAATCCGAGACAAGATAGGCAATGTAAGCAGTTGCCACATTATTGGAAATCATTGGTGCTCAGCATCCTAAGCTTTACTCAAAAATTCACTTTCTTATACTAATCAAAATTTTCTGTGCACATTACAGTCATTTTTTGGTGCGGCCCCTCCGATACCAAACACCTGCCTTATCACCCTCAACTACACCTTTGGCTAAAACTTACTCCATGGTGAAATCAGTACCAGAAAGGGTCAAGTTGAGCATGAGGTCCATACCAATAAGGATGAAAAAAAATAAGAACAGAAATTTAATTTCGTCTTTAAGTAATGCCTAATTTTAAAATTTTGCTTTGGGCAATGCCTCAATGTTCCCCTTTTAGTGTGAAGCTCTTAGAGGTGACGCTCAAGGTGTAATTTCATCACTAAATAGTCAATTTTAGAGCAGGGTAGGAAGCCATATGATATCAGATGATCACTCTCAGCCAATCAGCAGCTCTTAAAAAAATCATGTGACACTGTATGATTTTATTTATGTCCTATATTTAGCACTTGTCCCGGGAGGGACACATACTGGCATATGCCCCCCAAAAATGGTTCTCTGAAAAGGCAACACTATTCAAAATCTCTAATGCATGGCCACTTTAAAGGGGCTGTTCAGTGTTTAAAACATTTTTGAAGGAATTAAAAAAATCTAGAAAACACTTGCCTAATTGAGTACCTGTCAACATTGCCTTGGTTCCCCGCCAATCTTCATACATTCTTTTTCAAATGGACACACAAGTGACCACAGTAGCCAATCACTGGCTCCATCATCGGTGTATTGGTCTGCACCTTGACCTGTGATTGGCTACTGTGCTCTCATTCCCATCCAACCAGTAGGGGATCCGACAGTGCTGGGAGGCGAGTTGCACAACTCAGTTTATTTCAAGCAAGATGGACAACTTTTAAAAATATTTTTAAGGGATCAACAACCCTTATAAGATGGCCAAATACTAGAGATTTTGGACAGTTTAGATAATTTTTTCTCAATCGTGGGAACCTTTTTTTCACTACCGTTGAGTGGGAATGGAAACCACAGAGCACCGAACATATTAATCAGTTGTTTGGTCCAACTTATCCCTTTAATTTATGACACGGCTCACAAAGATGAGAACCTCAACTGACCATCCGAAATTCCTAATAAACGGCCAAAATAAGAAACAAGAAACAGATTGCATCAGATGATCCTTTGCTGACCTGTTGACTCGCTGAGAGAGATCAGATTATGCACCATGTGATTCTACCAAATGAGAAGTGCTCTTTTTTAAGACCTTACATTTGGCACTTTCGCGAGAAGAACTGTATTCCCTGGTAAGATTCCACTAGGCTACTATAATAACTTTTCTTATTTATAAAAAAAACTTTTATCATTGGGACAGGATCCTTTTAAATCTAAAATCCTAGAATAAAAAAAAACTAACAACTTACAAAGAGAAAAATAGAGAAATGAAAACTAACGCAACTGTAGATAGATGAACACGTCTTTGCCAAATCACCGTGTCCTGGCTATCAAGGATGATAAATTTGGTTTGGAACATTCCAATACTGTAAACTATTTTCATGATGATGACTATGGGCTGGAAGTCTAGCTTTATATTACACTGAATTTAATGCAAATTTCCCATAGTGTTCCACAAACTTTGTCATGGTGTGAATGTGTAAAACATTTGATAAACAAAAACGTCTTGAAATTAGAATAGATTTTTTAAGGAAGATTTTTCATTTTTGGGAAAAAGCGTAAAGAAAAATTACAAAGTTGCTTTCAAGGGTTGTGTACTTTCAGCAGCCTCTACATTCATAAAAAATATGGGGATGCAGAGTTATGGCTATATACCCTGTGAAAGTAAACATTTAAAGTGGTCTGCCCGATCATAGGCACTACACATCCCAGTGATTGAACCCCTACTGATCAAGTGGTTGCAGGTCTATCGTTAAACGGCTAAAGACAGACTTGACTGCTGATGGTCACAAGAAGAAAGCAGAGGCAAGTGTGCTGTCTCTTTAAATAGAATAAGTTTACTGTGATATATACATATCTCAAAACAGTAATATTAATGGCACTTTTATTGATATTTAATATTTTTTGGTCAATGACTAAATAACTTATGAGAAGCAGCAGATTTTTGTTTAGGTTGATAAGGAAACATGCCAGGCAAAAAGAAAAAAGAGAAAATGTTTTACATTTTACTCAAGACGTTCTCTAAAGTTTACATTTTTATATGCTTTAGTTATGCAATTTTTGTTATTTGCCGTTTTCATGGAAAAAAAAAACATTTACACTGCCTCAAAAACAGTCTTATCATTTTGGTAAGATTTTTTAACTGAACCTCACCTTTGGAAATTTTTCTAACTTTCTTTTAAACAGTAAAAAACACTAATAAAAGCAAAAAAAACACCAAAAAAAGAAGAATCTTCAGCACTGTACATACATGTCTTACAATGCTCTCCAGTCAATCTGCTCATTTTACATGGATTTGGGTAACCTCTTCTAAGGGTTTTCTTTAACTTTCCTTCTGAACTCAACCAAAGAGAATGATAATTGACCAATAATAACCAATCAGAGTTATGAAAATATAAATACTAACTATGAGGACAAATGTAAAACTTAAAGGGGTTGTCAACTTTTGAGCAACATCTCAATTTTTATGCAATATACTCCCTTCCCTAACAAAGCAACTATATTCATAGGAATATACTGGCGGACATGGTCATAGATACAATCACAGCCATGAACACACTGATCCCATGTTACCACCTACCTACCTTGGTTTTCTGAATCAGTGGGAACTTAGGGTTAGTGGGACTCAACTTTTGCTTTGCACTGAATAATAGTTACAATATATTGAAAATGGTTCTAGAAATTCAACATTGGTGTCTAGAACTTCCCTAAATCCCCTTCTGGAGACTATCTTTGAGTATTGAGTATTTTTCATCACAATGGTTCTTCAGTGATTTTTGAGGTTTTATATAATTAAGACTATCATATAGTTTTAAAAAGTTAGTCCAGGACTAATATATTGATGAGCTATCCATAGAATAGGTCATTATCATCAGATCGGGGCTGTTCCGACACCCATTGCGGTACCAACACCAAGCAGTTATTACCCAATCGTATAAACACCAGAAGTGCACAGATTACAGGGCCAATCAAGAATAAATAAAAAATAATAATTTAATGAACATTAAATGTTTATAAGATTTTTTTAGCCATGGTTTGTTAAACTTTTTTCTATTTTTTTTACAATGTATTTCTAAAAAATAAAATTTCAGCAAGTAAAAGTTAATGGACTGTGTAGTGGCCATTCTCGGGTACTGCAGTTCAACTCATATTGAAGTGAATGGGAGTTAACACTAGAAGTTCCAGAGAGGGATCATTTAACATTTCTACCTTAGGAGCCTTTGGAGCTTGACATTTCTGGGACTTCTAGTGTTAAGGTGCAGTACCTAGAAAACACAACTACAAATTGTATGGAGCTGTATTGTTCCAGATCCATACAAATTGTACTTCTAATAGCCTCGTTCAGGTTTATCAGTGGTGATGACTTGTCTAGAACAATCATTGATCTGATATTGATGAGCTATCAATAATATCTAATTCTTGGAAACCACTTTAAGGCATTTAATTGGATTTCATCTTTTCAAACACCTACAGGGCTTCAAATCTCTTAAAGATCTCTCATTGGAGATTTCTTGCAAAATTGGGAACACTCTTTTCTGTAAATGTAGATAATAAATGTCCTGCTCTCTATTTTAGGAGACTTGCAGACGGCAATAGGTTTGATAATAAAAACAAATATCCTAGTTTGCAAGAAGGTTATGAAATGGTAAATGTGATGGTTAGATCATCGTTACCATCACACACTTTCCTGCATTAATTCCATAAATCTCCACCATCACCCCTCTGGTTTAGAAGTCACAGACTTTGGTTGGGAATCCTGATTGCCAGGCAGTGAAATATTTGGTTTACATAAGGAAAAGAATACGGCAGCCTTTCATGGCCTAGAATTGGCCAAGGTTGCAATCTGGCTGTGTGTATATATATGTTTGCTTTAGAAACTGACTCTCATTTACCAAGAACATGGACAAGACAAGACAAGACATAGCAAAATATTGTTTGTACTTTGTAAAAATGTTCAATAAAAACATAATTTTTAATTAGAGTGGAACATTCTTTGTCTTTTTTTCTACAAAGATGAACTTAGTAGCTATTGTTTTATTTTTCCAGGAATCAATAGCACATGTGAAAATAAGAAACTTTGTAATATAACTTAATAAAGAAATCTACTTCTTTCGCCTCCCGAACTGATTACTAATTCTCAAAATTCTCAATTGTTGAGTAAAATATGTCTTCAGCGAACACAGACTTTCCCATTACTAAGATAGCTGACAGTTGGTGCTCATAAAGTTCTATGGAGATCTGTAACTATTGTTTCAGCAGAACTAGCTGCAGAATGTCTGTATCTGCCTCTAGCTCCTCCCTTTACTCTCCATAGAACTTTTAAAGCACCAACAGTCATCTTCTATCTCAGCAATGGGAAAATCTGTCTTCACTGAACACAAATTTTGCAGATTTTACCCATGAGTTGAGAAAGAAAGCTCAATCCAGGAGGAGAAAAAAGCAGATTTCCCTTATAGGCTATATTAAAAAGTTGTTTACTTGCATGTAAACTATTAATTTATTAAATCAAAATTAAAATGACGGTTTCACTTTAAGGATTGTCAAATAGGACTAGTGGTTCAGCAATCATTCTCAATCTAACCATATTGAAAACAGATTGAAAAATAAAAGCGATAATGCATTTTTATCTGTCCGTTATCTCAAATTTGTTTGACTATATTGATTCAATGGAAATTTAATTTGTGTCATTTTTTTTAGAAATTCACTGGATCTGGCAAACTCAAACTATTTGCAGTTCAATTCGACCTTTATGACAGCTGGGTGGGCTTCTCCATAGTGTATTGCACATCACATGGTCTAGCAAAGTCAATCAGGAGAATCTTAGAATCTGAACAAAAAGCCGAGGCAGGGAATGCAGCAGCCACTTTATGGTGAAACTAGGTAGTGAGAGGACGTCACATCTGACAACTCAGCTTCAGAGATAGAGAGCCAAAAAACACTAAAGAACCAATACAAACAGGGCCTGATTCACCATTTGCAGGGTTATTCTAAGTTTCTCTGTTGTATCACTATATTCTTCAAAACGAGGCAAATGGTTTATTAATTTTGAGCAAAAACAAAAATGTTTCTTATTTTTGCCTTTTAACTTTTTTGTGACATTTTAGCACAAAAAGCCACAAAGTTTGCTAGAATTTCACAAAATTTCACAAAGATTTCAGGCATACATTCAGTACGCAGGGAAACGAAAGTACATTTGCAAAAAAATGTAGCACTCTTTAAGAAGTCGCAATTGATGAATCAGTTGAAAACATGTGAAAATACAAAGTCACCCCTACAACAATGTTCTCAGGAGGGTCCAAAATTCCCAGGACTGACATGGTCTACAGATCATTCCAGCCAAACTCATTGAAAAAGTCATTAAACTCTTCTCTAATAATAAGAGAGCGGGATTTCCAAAAATTATCTATTTACTGATCTGTCAAAAATAATTGAATCCAATTTTTTTTCCCCTATTTTTTATTTTGTTTCCGTCATGCCAAGTGAAGGTGATTAGAAGATTTAATTTATTTTTTTTGGCCCATTTCAGCCTCGTTTACTGTAGTGTAAATCTTCCAAACAGATGATGGTTGCGACCAGTATTACATTAAAAAAAATGTATTATGTCTTATTGTCTATTTCCCATTGACTTTAACTTGTCTATACAAAAAATTAGTTTTGTGATGAATTTGATTGTGAGAAATTAAGTAAAAAGAAAGTTTAAAAAAACAAACCATGGATGAAAACAGTAGCGTTAAAAATGATTGTTCAAATATTTTTTCAGATAAGGAAGACAAAAATTGGGCTTCCAGGAGCGTTAACGAGGATTCAAGGAAATGATTCTAATGTGTAAAACTTTAAATGTATTGAGCTTTGCATTTTCATCAGCCTCATACAGACTTAATGATACATGCCATCATTTATACTGTCCCTATTGACCTCACAATCTTATTGATTGAGAATTCTCACAGTCCTAATTGACTAATTCACCTGTATTGAACAGGCATTGAAATATTCTCTATAGAAGATCCACTATAAATAAAAAATAAAAAATAATAACCCAAACATGATAAAAAAAAAAACCATGACAAATAATGATGCCGTAGTATCCAAAAATATCCTCACCTGACGTTTTTGTCTAAAAATTCATTTAGACCTTCGGGTGTCAAAGTAGATTATCAACAACCTTACAGCTAACTTATATAATTATATTGATTTCTTTTTACAACCTCATGTTATCAAACTACCCTCTCATATTCGAGATTCCTCCCATCCTATCTCTGAATTGAAATGATTAACCCCTCTGTGACCTTAGACGTACTATCCCGTCGAGGTGCCCTGGGCTTATCTGACCCTGGACGGGATAGTACGTCCAGCGCGATCGGCGGCACTCACGGGGGGAGCGCCGCCGATCGCGGCCGGGTGTCAGCTGCTTATCGCAGCTGACATCCGGCACTATGTGCCAGGAGCGGTCACGGACCGCCCCCGGCACATTAACCCCTGGCACACCGCGATCAAACATGATCGCGATGTGCCGGCGGTGCAGGGAAGCACCGCGCAGGGAGGGGGCTCCCTGCGGGCTTCCCTGAGCCCCCCCGCAGCAACGCGATGTGATCGCGTTGCTGCGGGGGTCTCCTCACCTCCCTCCCTGCTCGAGCCCCGGATCCAAGATGGCCGCGGATCCGGGTCCTGCAGGGAGGGAGGTGACTTCACAGAGCCTGCTCAGAGCAGGCACTGTGAAGGCTGCAGTGCTGCATGTCAGATCAGTGATCTGACAGAGTGCTGTGCAAACTGTCAGATCACTGATCTGTGATGTCCCCACCTGGGACAAAGTAAAAAAGTAAAAAAAAAATTTCCAAATGTGTAAAAAAAAATTAAAAAAAATATTCCAAAATAATGAAAAAAATATATATATTATTCCCATAAATACATTTCTTCATCTAAATAAAAAAAAAAACCAATAAAAGTACACATATTTAGTATCGCCGCGTCCGTAACGACCCGACCTATAAAACTGGCCCACTAGTTAACCCCTTCAGTAAACACCGTAAGAAAAAAAAAAAAAACGAAGCAAAAAACAACGCTTTATTATCATACCGCCGAACAAAAAGTGGAATAACACGCGATCAAAAGGACAGATATAAATAACCATGGTACCGCTGAAAACGTCATATTGTCCCGCAAAAAACGAGCGGCCACACAGCATCATCAGCAAAAAAATAAAAAAGTTATAGTCCTGAGAATAAAGCGATGCAAAAATAATTATTTTTTCTGTAAAATAGTTTTTATTGTATAAAAGCGCCAAACCATAAAAAAATGATATAAATGAGGTATCGCTGTAATCGTACTGACCCGAAGAATAAAACTGATTTATCAATTTTACCAAACGCGGAAAGGTATAAACGCCTCCCCCAATAGAAATTCATGAATAGCTGGTTTTTGGTCATTCTTCCTCACAAAAATCGGAATAAAAAGCGATCAAAAAATGTCACGTGCCCGAAAATGTTTTCAATAAAAACGTCAACTCGTCCCGCAAAAAACAAGACCTCACATGACTCTGTGGACCAAAATATGGAAAAATTATAGCTCTCAAAATGTGGTATTGCAAAAAATATTTTTTGCAATAAAAAGGGTCTTTCAGTGTGTGACGGCTGCCAATCATAAAAATCCGCTAAAAAACACGCTATAAAAGTAAATCAAACCCCCCTTCATCACCCCCTTAGTTAGGGAAAAAAAAAAAGTATTTATTTCCATTTTCCCATTAGGGCTAGGGTTAGGGCTAGGGTTAGGGCTAGGGCTAGGGTTAGGGCTAGGGTTAGGGCTAGGGTTAGGGTTAGGGTTAGGGCTAGGGTTAGGGTTAGGGCTAGGGTTAGGGTTAGGGCTAGGGTTAGGGCTAGGGTTAGGGCTAGGGCTAGGGTTAGGGTTAGGGTTAGGGCTAGAGTTAGGGCTAGGGTTAGGGCTAGGGTTAGGGCTAGGGTTAGGGCTAGGGTTAGGGCTAGGGTTAGGGTTGGGGCTACAGTTAGGGTTGGGGCTAAAGTTAGGGTTAGGGTTTAGATTACATTTACAGTTGGGAATAGGGTTGGGATTAGGGTTAGGGGTGTGTCAGGGTTAGAGGTGTGGTTAGGGTTACCGTTGGAATTAGGGTTAGGGGTGTGTTTAGATTAGGGTTTCAGTTATAATTGGGGGGTTTCCACTGTTTCGGCACATCAGGGGCTCTCCAAACACGACATGGCGTCCGATCTCAATTCCAGCCAATTCTGCGTTGAAAAAGTAAAACAGTGCTCCTTCCCTTCCGAGCTCTCCTGTGTGCCCAAACAGGGGTTTACCCTCACATATGGGGTATCAGCGTACTCAGGACAAATTGGACAACAACTTTTGTGGACCAATTTCTCCTGTTACCCTTGGGAAAATACAAAACTGGGGGCTAAAAAATAATTTTTGTGGGAAAACAAAAAGATTTTTTATTTTCACGGCTCTGCATTATAAACTGTAGTGAAACACTTGGGGGTTCAAAGTTCTCACAACACATCTAGATAAGTTAATTCAGGGGTCTAGTTTCCAATATGGGGTCACTTGTGGGGGGTTTCTACTGTTTAGGTACATTAGGGGCTCTGCAAACGCAATGTGACGCCTGCAGACCAATCCATCTAAGTCTGCATTCCAAATGATGCTCCTTCCCTTCCGAGCCCTCCCATGCGCCCAAACGGTGGTTCCCCCCCACATATCGGGTATCAGCGTACTCAGGACAAATTGGACAACAACATTTAGGGTCCAATTTCTCCTGCTAACCTTGGAAAAATACAAAACTGGGGGCTAAAATATAATTTTTGTGGAAAAAAAAATATTTTTTATTTGCACGGCTCTGCGTTATAAACTGTAGTGAAATACTTGGGAGTTCAAAGCTCTCACAACACATCAAGATAAGTTCCTTAGGGGGTCTACTTTCCAAAATGGTGTCACTTGTGGGGGGTTTCTACTGTTTAGGTACATTAGGGGCTCTGCAAACGCAATGTGACGCCTGCAGACCAATCCATCTAAGTCTGCATTCCAAATGATGCTCCTTCCCTTCCGAGCCCTCCCATGCGCCCAAACGGTGGTTCCCCCCCACATATCGGGTATCAGCGTACTCAGGACAAATTGGACAACAACATTTAGGGTCCAATTTCTCCTGCTAACCTTGGAAAAATACAAAACTGGGGGCTAAAATATAATTTTTGTGGGAAAAAAAATATTTTTTATTTGCACGGCTCTGCGTTATAAACTGTAGTGAAATACTTGGGGGTTCAAAGCTCTCACAACACATCAAGATGAGTTCCTTAGGGGGTCTACTTTCCAAAATGGTGTCACTTGTGGGGGGTTTCAATGTTTAGGCACATCAGTGGCTCTCCAAACGCAACATGGCGTCCCATCTCAATTCCTGTCAATTTTGCATTGAAAAGTCAAACAGCGCTCCTTCCCTTCCGAGCTCTCCCATGCGCCCAAACAGTGGTTTACTGCCACATATGGGGTATCAGCATACTCAGGACAAATTGGACAACAACTTTTGAGGTCCAATTTCTTTTCTTACCATTGGAAAAATAAAAAATTGGGGGCAAAAATATAATTTTTGTGAAAAAATATGATTTTTTATTTTTACGGTTCTGCATTATAAACTTCTGTGAAGCACTTGGTGGGTCAAAGTGCTCACCACACCTCTAGATAAGTTCCTTAGGGGGTCTACTTTCCAAAATGGTGTCACTTGTGGGGGGTTTCAATGTTTAGGCACATCAGTGGCTCTCCAAACACAACATGGTGTCCCATCTCAATTTCTGTCAATTTTGCATTGAAAAGTCAAACGGCGCTCCTTCCCTTCCGAGCTCTCCCATGCGCCCAAACAGTGGTTTACTGCCACATATGGGGTATCAGCGTACTCAGGACAAATTGGACAACATCTTTTGAGGTCCAATTTCTTCTCTTACCCTTGGAAAAATAAAAAATTGGGGGCAAAAATATAATTTTTGTGAAAAAATATGATTTTTTATTTTTTACGGTTCTGCATTATAAACTTCTGTGAAGCAGTTGGTGGGTCAAAGTGCTCACCACACATCCAGATAAGTTCCTTAGGGGGTCTACTTTCCAAAATGGTGTCACTTGTGGGGGGTTTCAATGTTTAGGCACATCAGTGGCTCTCCAAACGCAACATGGCGTCCCATCTCAAATCCTGTCAATTTTGCATTGAAAAGTCAAACGGCGCTCCTTCCCTTCCGAGCTCTCCCATGCGCCCAAACAGTGGTTTACTGCCACATATGGGGTATCAGCGTACTCAGGACAAATTGGACAACAACTTTTGGGGTCCATTTTCTCCTGTTACCCTTGGTAAAATAAAACAAATTGGAGCTGAAGTAAATTTTTTGTGTAAAAAAGTTAAATGTTCATTTTTATTTAAACATTCCAAAAATTCCTATTAAACACCTGAAGGGTTAATAAACTTCTTGAATGTGGTTTTGAGCACCTTGAGGGGTGCAGTTTTTAGAATGGTGTCACACTTGGGCATTTTCTATCATATAGACCCCTCAAAATGACTTCAAATGAGACGTGGTCCCTAAAAAAAATGGTGTTGTAAAAATGAGAAATTGCTGGTCAACTTTTAACCCTTATAACTCCCTAACAAAAAAAAATTTGGTTCCAAAATTATGCTGATGTAAAGGAGACATGTGGGAAATGTTACTTATTAAGTATTTTGTGTGACATATCTCTGTGATTTAATTGCATAAAAATTCAAAGTTTGAAAATTGCGAAATTTTCAAAATTTTCGCCAAATTTCCGTTTTTTTCACAAATAAACGCAGGTACTATCAAAGAAATTTTACCACTATCATGAAGTACAATATGTCACGAGAAAACAGTGTCAGAATCACCAGGATCCGTTGAAGCGTTCCAGAGTTATAACCTCATAAAGGGACAGTGGTCAGAATTGTAAAAATTGGCCTGGTCATTAACGTGCAAACCACCCTTGGGGGTAAAGGGGTTAAAGTTCATTTTTCATGTTGGATGTTAGTTCACATTATTGCAACATCAAACATGAATTGGGCCTTGGGGTTATCGAACATTTTCTGAAACATTGCCCAACAACTAAGCCATTTTTTGTTGGATGGTATCAGATTTGTGTTGGAGCACAACATTTTTTTGTTTGAGAGTGTGACCTACGGGCAGTTGAGGGGCTGTGAAATGGGTACATTGGTTATGCCAACCTATTCATGGGTCTCTTTGAGTCTGCTCACATTACTCACTCCTCACTGCCGGAGGGTCACATCTTGTATTGGTGACGGTTTGTAGACAACCTTTTTTTTATATGGACTGGGACCCCAGAAGGAACACAATCTTTTGTTCATCAAGTGAATAACAATTCCTGTGTATTGGAATTTTCATTTTCCTTTTCCACAACTGAAATTCAGTTTTTGGATTTGACAATCTATAAGGATGAGCAGGGCGCTGTTCACACTTCGACCTTCTTTAAGAAGTCGATGTGAACAGCTACTTGGAATTTTCAAGTGGACACTATTCCAAGTGGATCACAAATATCCCATATGGCCTTTGCAGAAGAATTAGAAAAAAATTAAAGACTTTCTTTTAAGGAAGCACAGATGCTTAAAAGGAGATTTAGAGTTAAAAAATACCCAGCAAGAATCTGAAGAATCATATTGCGCCCAGCAACATCAGATCCACTTTTGACTTATCCCACACAAAGTCCCTCAGTTCAGACATCCATTAGAGGTTCCTATCGGAAGGAAATGTTTGAGTTGTAACATGATAAAACAGGGGTGTACAACATTTTTGTCTATGGTTCCAGGCGAAATATACCCTATCGACCAATTTTTTTAATTGTAACACCAATTATGTCATTTATATGTCGCAGTGTGGCTGCAATCTACACTACGTTGGCCACATGACACAAGCCGTCCACAAGAGAATGAATAGTCATAGGTATAATATTCAGAATGGCATCATTGCATATAGTTTATCCAAACATTTCCTCACTGGTCACAAAAAAATCCTAATTGTCTGCAACTTACCCTTTTAGAACATATTACTCAAAATACACCCAACAGATTCCAGAAACTTATCAACATGGAGTCCTATTAGATTTTTCGATTATCCACTTTGACACCCGAAGTTCTAAATGAATGTGTAGACAATAGTGATGAGGGAAAGTGCTGGGTTAAGGAATTATACACCATGATCGAATGTCTTCGGTGTCCTCGAATAATATGTTCGGCTGCATGTCAAACAGGCGCAACATGTGCAGCGATGGCACAAACAGACTCTGAGGTCAATAGAGACGGTGTAAATAACATCATGTATCATTGAGTGTCTATGAGCCTGATGAAGGAGCTGGACGGCTCTGTAACGTGTAGCTCAATATATTTTAAAGTTTTAAACAGAATTGTTTCCTTGGATCCTCGGCAGCTCCTGGAAGCCCAATGTTTGTTCCCCTTATCTCAATTCCATTCTGGATTTCTCATGGAAGTTTAGAGGGCAAAGCTGCAACCGTGGAGGATTAATCGCTGCACAACAGATCCAGGGGAGTAGAAGCCACTTACCTCTACTCGGAATCATTTGCTGATCTGCTGAAGGAGCACCTTCCGCTTGCTTTTTCTTCAAATAGGTTTTTTAAATTATTCATTGGAAAAAAAATCAACAAAATGTAACATGACGATATTTTTTATCTAGAACATCCACCTAGAAAATTATAAGCTTCTCTTGGGATGTGGAATATAAAAACCTGTGGTATTGGGAAGAGCTGCTACTTTACCAGACCAGCCTGATTGACAGGCGAAAACGGCGACTTTGGTAATGTATTTCTCAGCATAGGTGGGGAATCGGGGTACACTACATACACTATAGTAACACACAGCGCAGGCCCTATTTAACAGTATTTATATCTCAATCTCAAAAAACGGGGTGACAGGTTCCCTTTAAGGTGCTTCGACAAAAGTAATAACGTTCTCTGAGTCCTCCATGTACTGTCTATATATTATAGAGTTTCTGCTCTCAGGTAGCCGCTTGGATATGCACAGAGTTTTCACATTAAAACAGTATAAAGTTTCTTGTCCATCACAAACTTTACAGCTCGAAAACAAAAGCAGCTTTTCTCCAGTACAAATGAATAACATAAACAGTCCTTTCTACAGGCACAATGAAACAAGATAAAAGTCGCAGCCTCACCAATCTTAGTATTTCAGGTCATAGCAGCTAAAGCAGTTTTAACTTGTTCATCAAGCAAACCTACTTGTGTTCAGCTCCTGCCCAAACTCCACTCTGCTGAGTGAACCCAGCTGCTGTTATCAGGCTTGTCTGCCCTGGGTTGGATTATAGAACCCAATATTTTCCACTCATAATGTTTTGATTACTCTTAAATCCCAGACCTAAAATCCAGTTAAATTAAAACTCTCTCAGTAACCTAATGTTAATAGCACAGACTGAGGCCAATCACCTCGGTAACACATATCTGCAAACAAGGACCTGACCTCGTACGTTTTTACAATATATATATATTTTTACCGTACTGTATATATGTTAGCTCTGGATCCAGGCAATTTTGCATGCACATTTAGTGTTTCATGATGGGTAGAATGACATAGTCTTGTCATTGCACCACCTGTGCTGGGACTCTGACTTACTGTGTGTGCTCCTGATGCTATTTTCAACCCTAAATCTACCAGACTCCTAATGAACTGTGAGAATGGGGCTCTGTCACGCTGGGTAAAGCAAGGTGCACAACAACGGGGAGACGGAGGGGAATCCCAAACTCTAGAGAAGGGGGGAGACACCCAGTCTGCCCTAAACATCCCAAAATAGGTTTTGCACCTATCGCTGAGCAGAAGACTAATTCCTGACTGAACCTAGCGATAGACAACGGATAAGGAGGGGATAGGGTAAACGCTAGTCAGCCCCCACTACAACTAAAGACAGAGAGGGTGGACAAACAAGGGGATACACATAGCTTGAGAAGACCACTGAGATATCACGCCAGAAATTCTACAAGATGACCCTAGCCGACTGCTAGTACTTCCAACCAGTCAGAGGGAAATTGAGCTATCACCAGCTCCCTGCTGAAGAGACCCCAGGTATTAAAACCTTCAGCAAGGGTGTGTTAATTAGCAGCAGGAGGTGGATCCTAGAGGGAGAAGGATATCACTCCATAACAGAGATGCAAAAATCAAGAAGGTACTTGTAGAGCTTCTCTAGTAGAGCAGTCTCCCTGCTCTACTAGAGTTTAACTGTATTGGCGCTGTGCATGAGTGGCTGTTGAACTGGTTGAGCTCCACCGTGTGAGTGTGGCTGGGATGATCGCCTGCTCTGCCTTCCCCCAATATCTATGATACCGAATCTGTCCATAAAGTTTTGCCTTTGAGTCTCCCCACACTTGTACCTGCTTCCTACTTGTCAATGTTAAATATGTAGCGCATTATTATTGCGGCAAAATACATTTTAACAAAACAATTGCGATGGCGGAGCCCCCATTCGAGAGAGTGCCCGAGCAAATACCATTAAGATTGGGTCATTCCTAATATCTGCAGACAGATTATTTCCCTTGGTGTTTCTCATTCATGCACAGGTCCAGTAATAACATTCCTCTCGTTCTGCAAAAATCTTTTTATTTTTTTTATTTTAATGCCGTGATATTTAAAATAGCAACTTAGAACGTAAAATTCTGAAAGTCTCCCCCGCAGCTGCACACCTCTCACGCCGTACGCGCGGGCGAATTCCTGAGGAAATGTATTCTGAACGCCGCTTCTAATAGCATTTCATAAGGACCAGACAGATAAAACGTGGAGTCAAATTTTACGTTCTCCCCCTCCCCCAACATCCATCCCTGGGCAGCGCGCTGACAGGACGCCGCCGGTCTGGTAAAGTCTCTCGTCTGTCTCTTTCCATCCTGTTCACACCTTAGAAATAACGGAAACATTTTTTTTTTACAGATAGGAAATTTACAGTTCACGTTCAGGAGTAATTGCCTGGGATGAAAGTTTGTACACGTCCCCGGTAGTTTAATGTAGGGGAATTATGCGGTTATTGCTTGCACTGTAAATAGAGCGGCCGATTCTCGGGAAGCAGGTCCGTATGGGCGTCAGTGATGTGTTTCATTACACGCGAGTGCTTGACCGCAGGGAGTGCTGGAAAAAAAGCAAACACAGCAAGATCCTGGGAAAGTTACCGTAATAAGCTGAGCGAGGAAACACGGCAAAAGTTGTCCCTTATGGAAGCATAGTACAGGTACGGCACCAGGGATCGGTGGGCCACCAGGTCCGGTTGCCCATCTTTTTACCATGATAGGATTAAACTGTCCGATCACTCCTTACCCCGGCGGTGTAGTTATTGGGGTGCGGAGATGGCCTTCGTATTTGGCCCTAGTTACTCGGCCCAAAGTCCCCTCTGCCTCATAGAAAGGTCCCAGTGACGCGCCACGTGGTTACGGCTACTCAAGCTATACCTTAAAATGGTTGCCCAGTACTGTGATATTGATGTCTAATCCTTACTGGCATAACTTGAAGCTCATGGGCCCCAATGCAAAATTTCCAACAGGGAACCAAACTATTAATACTACTGGTCTTTTCATATGGAAGAAAGGGACCTTTTGGGACCCCTTAGGCTCCAGGATCTGGGTGAGATTGTGACCCCTGTACCTACTACAGTATACTTACACCCCTGCTTTTCCTTAGGGTAGGTCAGATTGGTGTTGATCAAACCATCAGCACCCCGCCGTTCAGCTGTTAGGAGGCCTCATAAGTAAACAGCATCCAATGGTCTGATATTAAAGCTCCTTACACCGAGTAGTAGATGTTCGCGGTACTGCAGCTCCTATTGAAGTGAATGTGATCTGAGCTGCAGTACCGAGAATGACCACGACATAGTGAACGGCGCTGTTCTTGCTCCGTACACTCTTCACATCCAGAAGCAGTGACTCTTGCTCTCGGCATGTGTCTCACCAACTGGCTGCAGCTCTAAATACTATTGTGCAAAAGTCATACTCACCAATGCTCTAGGAGTATTCCAGAGGACCCCTGGGTTTCTTTTGCGTGATGCCCGGATGCTCCATCTGATAAAGACTATTACTGTCAGACTATTGCTTCTTTGCAACCAAGGCCTGATTAGGATTGTTGAAGGCTTGTTGGTAAAATTACCCTCGTAATGGTTATAGAATTCCCATATTGTAAAGGTGTATCTGATGAAGGAGTTAGAACAACTGTGAAACGCGTGGGCAATATAATCTCCTTATCGCCCTGTTTCCTCTGGACCCTGCCGCACCCGGAAACAGAGTTTTCATTTTTTATTTTCTTTACACATATTGAAAAGGCGTTTTTGCATTCAGAAGGAAATCTCCACTGAACTCTATGGTGGTTATGGAGAATGGAGTTCGAGTGACTACAATAGATTTGGGTCACCAAGCAGCCATTAGGGCGTCCTTACTTTCCCGAGAGGTGGGGGACCTAGAGGTAAGGAGTATATGTGCTATCCATATACATCCTAGATAGATAGATATCAAAGATATCCCATCAAAAAAAGGCCGCCTTGTCATGGCTGATGGGCTCTCGTAATTTGCCATTAAGGTTTTTGGCTGATAACATAAAACAGCACATTGCAGAAATCTATGCTACAGGCAATATTAGGTATAGGGTCCCTTTAAGGCATTTCACGTGTGGTCTAGGAAAGACCGATCAGGTGAAATGAGCTGAATATGTCTACAGTAAATACAAGTAACTGAATTATGTATTCTGTGTTTAAATGAGGCAGATCCTGAGCTTCTTACTGTTTCCAGCTCAGCTGTGGGTCTGGGGGAGCGGAGGAGGGTGTTACCGTAGGTTTTAATAAAAATAAGTCTCAGTCGCATTACAAATCTTTTTGTAGCAGGTCAGGACCAAACGCCCGCGTCTTTTCCGTCTGCTTGTATGATGTATTATATCTCAGCATTCTCAATCTGTTATACTTGGCAAAGAAAACTCATTGTGGGTTCAGGTTAAAAATGGTTAAAACTATGCTCCAATCAGAAACTTATAACTCAGGCCCCGAGAGGGTGGAGCATGACACAGGGATTCTCCTATTGGTTCTCTCTATCCTCCTCTGCCCCCTAGGGCCATGAATCGTAATAACACAATGTATCAGATTCAGTTTTGCTGTTCCTTTTACAATTGCTGGGTTATATTGCTACTGTAAAGCCTCATTCACACGCCCACTTACTAACCCAGTAATCAAAACAAAAACACACACGCAGAAAATACTTTACTTAAATAATCACTTCTCAACACTTTGCCTGGGTCACCACTTTTTTAAAAAAGAAAAAAATATCCCACGCATGTCTGGCATAGTCCAAGTGAATCAAGCGAAGTTCATCGAATCCTACATGCAAAGATTATGGCTCCTCGTTCTGAGGCTCCAGAGTCTTTGCAAACAGCCACTGCTGGGTCACTCTGTGCTGCACGAGACCCGGCGGCCCTGAACAGCTGTGACATCATTAAGGTTACCGGTCATCAGAGTCGCCGGCGCATGCTGCCCTCGTCACTATTCCTCACATCTAAGCAAACTTCGTAGTGCAATACACAGCAATAATTCCAGCTCCATTACCATACAACAGTTTTGTGTCTCCACTTCTAACAGCGCGCCCATTCTTCATTCACTCATAGTACCACATAATAATAGTGCCCTCTTTGTGCCCCCATACGGAAGTCATGTCCCTTTTGCAGTTTCACACTTTTTCCCCATACAATAATTATGTCCCCTTTTATCCCCATACAATAATTATGTTCCCTTTTGGCCTTATACAATAAATATGTCCCTTTTTTGCTCATACAATAATTATGTCCACTTTTAGCCCCATACAATAATTATGTTCCCTTTTGACCCCATACAATAATTATGTCCCCTTTTCCTCATACAATAATTATGTCCCCTTTTAGCCCCATACTATAATAATGTTCCCTTTTTCCCATACAATAATTATGTCCCCATTTGGCCCCATACAATAATTATGTCCCCATTTGGGCAAATAAAATAATTATGTTCCCTTTTTTCCCAATACAATAATTATGTTCCCATTTGGCACCAAACAATAATTATGTTCCATTTTGGCCCCATACAATAATTATGTCCCCACTTGGGCCCATAAAATAATGATGTTCCCTTTTCCCCCATACAATAATTATGTTCCCATTTAGGCCCATAAAATAATTGTGTTCCCTTTTCCCCCATACAATAATTATGTCCCCATTTGGCATCAAACAATAATTATGTCCCCTCTTAGCCTCATACAATAACTATGTCCTTATGTCCCCCTTTGCGCTCCCATACAATAGTAATCTCCTTTTTGTGCCCCTGTGCAAAAGCAATATCTCCTTTGTGCTTCAACACACTAATGATGTCCTTCTTTCGGTCACCCATTACTGCAATTTTCAATAAAAAAATAAATTCAGCTTGTAGTTGGGCGCACTGGGTATGAAAAAATTACGTCATCATGACTCCTGACATCCTGTGCACACTCCCAACCATTGGTAAGCCACAGGTCTAAAGCAGCCCGGGACTTACCATTCACACAGACTGACTGGCGTCATGATACGACCGGTGATCAGTAAACTCCCTGCCTGTTCTACCCGACACCAACACAGATTGAGCAGGCTGCACAATGCTAACAGAGAAAATCTTTCACTTCCGGGCTGCTCTGTTGACAAGGAGTGACTGGTGACGTCATGCTGATTGACAGTCGGGTTCACCGCAGCTAGACAGCAGGGAGCTGCCAATCAGCATGACGTCGCCAGTCACACCACAATCCGGAGGAGAGCAGAAAAGAAGCTGACGTGATTTTAGTAGAATATATAGGTTCAATCAGTGACCATATTGTGCCTGCTGAGATCGGCACCAGGCTTAGCAGGCAGGTAAGTAGCACCTAACTGCCTGTTAGTTTTTAAGCTCTTAGTAAAAAAAGAAATAGTCTTGAAAAAACCTTAAAATATTATACAAACAGATGCAATATTTTTCTAAAGGATTTCTAGAAATGTTTACAATTTTATATATTTTTTGTAATTATTATTATTATTTTAGGTGTTATTTTGCATCACTCAGCAGCCGTTTTGATTGATTCCTTACAGTGGAAGGTATTTCAGGGTCACATGTTATCAATGTAACAAGGTGTAAAGTTCAGCTCTGTACAAGTTCACATGTAACGTTCCTGCAGCAGAACATTGTATCCGCCACATTGGGGCTTTATCTCTATCTCCTCCACTCTTCCCCTTGCCTTCCATTGAGCTTTTTTTTTCCCTCTGGACTTTTGACTGAGTGAATCACGTGGCCTGCCATTGTTCCTTCAGTCTCGGGTTTCACCAGGAAGAGTCTCCAAACAATGTAGGTCTGCTTGTGACATTCATATGAAAACACAGTCAGTGCCTGTGATTGCATACATATAAATTATTGGATTTTCTTCCATTCCCTGCAGCTGCTGAGCTCCCGTCAGCCATGGGGGGATTCACAGGCCAGAGCGAGCAATCCATCTCCCAGGGAGTCCGGATGATGTTTTATGTCTTGCATCCAAATGAAACCTCCTTTAGAACTATAGAAGATGTGCCGGATTACGTGGATAAGGTGAGAACCCTACAGAAAGGAGGTAATGATACAATTTCCATATCTATATCCATATGGGTTCTAAGACGGTATGAAAATATTAGGTCAAATATTCAATGTTTACCAACCTGGATTCTGGAATCTTCTCTGTGTTTCGGTGACGCGAAAACAAAGGTTCTATATATTATCTGTCCCCGATGGCAATGGCTACAATCTCAAGTAGTGGTGTATAAACAAAGGAGACAAAAGTGGGCAACAAAGGACTCATTATATGATAACAAACATCCAGACTAAATGAATATCATGCAACATGTAATCATGTCGCACTATATGGAGGAAATGCTGTAAAGAGATAAGAAAATGCCACAAAACCTGTAGCTCAAGTCATTATTAGAAAGAAAAACATGAATTCCAGACTGCTTTGCAAATTTGTAAACAAGCATGTCGAAAAGCTATTCATTCCTTATGAACAAAATTACAATTACCATTATACTGCCCCCTACATCAAAGAATATAACTACTATAATACTGCCCCTATGTACAAGAATATAACTACTATAATACTGCCCCTATGTTCAAGAATATAACTACTATAATACTGCTCCTATGTACAAGAATATAACTACTATAATACTGCCCCCTACATCAAAGAATATAACTACTATAATACTGCCCCTATGTACAAGAATATAACTACTATAATACTGCCCCTATGTTCAAGAATATAACTACTATAATACTGCTCCTATGTACAAGAATATAACTACTATAATACTGCTCCTATGTACAAGATTATAACTACTATAATACTACCCCTATGTTCAAGAATATAACTACTATAATACTGCTCCTATGTACAAGAATATAACTACTATAATACTGCTCCTTTGTACAAGAAAATAACTACTATAATACTGCCCCTATGTACAAGAATATAACTACTATAATACTGCCCCTATGTACAAGAATATAACTACTATAATACTGCCCCTATGTACAAGAAAATACCTACTATAATACTGCTCCTATGTACAAGAATATAACTACTATAATACTGCTCCTATGTACAAGATTATAACTACTATAATACTACCCCTATGTACAAGAATGTAACTACTATAATACTGCCCCTATGTACAAGAATATAACTACTATAATACTGCTCCTATGTACAAGAAAATAACTACTATAATACTACCCCTATGTACAAGAAAATAACTACTATAATACTGCCCCTGTGTACAAGAATATAACTACTATAATACTGCTCCTATGTACAAGAATATAACTACTATAATACTGCCCCTATGTACAAGAATATAACTACTATAACACTGCTCCTATGTACAAGAATATAACTACTATAATACTGCTCCTATGTACAAGAAAATAACTACTATAATACTACCCCTATGTACAAGAAAATAACTACTATAATACTGCTCCTATGTACAAGAAAATAACTATTATAATACTGCCCCTTTGTACAAGAATATAACTACTATAATACTGCTCCTATGTACAAGAATATAACTACTATAATATTGCTCCTATGTACAAGAATATAACTACTATAATACTGCCCTTATGTACAAGAAAATAACTACTATAATACTGCCCCTTTGTACAAGAATATAACTACTATAATACTGCTCCTATGTACAAGAATATAACTACTATAATACTGCTCCTATGTACAAGAATATAACTACTATTATACTGCTCCTATGTACAAGAATATAACTACTATAATACTGCTCCTATGTACAAGAATATAACTACTATAATACTGCTCCTATGTACAAGAATATAACTACTATTATACTGCTCCTATGTACAAGTATATAACTACTATAATACTGCTCCTATGTACAGGACTTTAACTACTATAATACTGCCCCTATGTACAAGAATATAACTACTATAATATTGCTCCTATGTACAAGAATATAACTACTATAATGCTGCCCCTATGTACAAGAATATAACTACTATAATACTGCTCCTATGTACAAGAATATAACTACTATTATACTGCTCCTATGTTCAAGAATATAACTACTATAATACTGCTCCTATGTACAAGAATTTAACTACTATAATACTGCCCATATATACAAGAACATAACTACTATTATACTGCTCCTATGTACAAGAATATAACTACTATAATACTGCTCCTATGTACAAGAATATAACTACTATAATACTGCTCCTATGTACAAGAATATAACTACTATAATACTGCCCCTATATACAAGAACATAACTACTATTATACTGCTCCTATGTACAAGAATATAACTACTATAATACTTCCCCTATGAACAAGAATATAACTACTATAATACTTCCCCTATGTACAAGAATATAACTACTATAATACTGCTCCTATGTACAAGAATATAACTACTATAATACTTCCCCTATGAACAAGAATATAACTACTATAATACTGCTCCTATGTACAAGAATATAACTACTATAATACTGCCCTCTATGTACAGGAATATAACTACTATAATACTGCTCCTGTGTACAAGAATATAATTACTATAATACTGCCCATATGTACAAGACTATAACTACTATAATACTGCCCATATGTACAAGACTATAACTACTATAATACTGCTCCTATGTACAGGAATATAAATACTATAATACTGCTCCTATGTACAAGAATATAACTACTATAATACTGCTCCTATGTACAAGACTATAACTACTATAATACTGCTCCTATGTACAGGAATATAATTACTATAATACTGACCCATGTACAAGAATATAACTGCTATAATATTTTTCTATAGGAGGCAGAAGATAGACGAATATAGTATACTAGATGGTGGCCCGATTCTAACGCATCGGGTATTCTACACTGTGTGCAGAATTATTAGGCAAGTTGTATTTTAGAGGATTATTTTTATTATTGATCAACAACTATGTTCTTAATCAACCCAAAAGACTCATAAATATCAAAGCTTAATATTTTTGGAAGTTGGAGTGGTTTTTTTTTTAGATGTGGCTATCTTAGGAGGATATCTGTTTGTGCAGGTAACTATTACTGTGCAGAATTATTAGGCAACTTAACAAAAACCAAATATATTCCCATCTCACTTGTTTATTTTCACCAGGTAAACCAATATAACTTCTTAAAATTAAGAAATAAACATTTCTGACATGCAGAAACAAAACCCCAAAAAATTAGTGCCCAATATATCCCCCTTTCTTTATGATGACACTCAGCAGCCTCCATCCATAGATTCTGTCAGTTGCTTGAGCTGTTTACGACCAACATTGCGTGCAGCAGCCACTAGGGTTGAGCGAAACGGATCGGTCATTTTCATAAGTCGCCGACTTTTGGCAAAGTCGGGTTTCATGAAACCCGACCCGATCCCTGTGTGGGGTCGGTCACGTGGTACGCGACTTTCGCGCCAAAGTTGCGTTTCGATGACGCGTTCAGCGCCATTTCTAAGCCAATGAAGGTGGACGCAGAGTGTGGGCAGCGTGATGACATAGTTCCTGGTCCCCACCATCTTAGAGAAGGGCATGGCAGTGATTGGCTTGATTTCTGCGGCGTCACAGGGGCTTTAAAGGGGCGTTCCCGCTGACCGCCATCTTACTGCTGCTGATCTGAGCATAGGGAGAGGTTGCTGCCGCTTTGTCAGAAGCAGGGATAGCATTAGGCAGGGTACATTCACCCCCAAACCGCTTGTGCTGTAGCGATTTCAACTGTCCAACACCACCTTTTGTTTGCAGGGACAGTGGAGGCTACATTTTTTTCCTCAGCGCTGTAGCTCATTGGGCTGCCCTAGAAGGCTCCCTGATAGCTGCATTGCTGTTTGTACACTGCTGTGCAAACCAACTGCTTTTTTCAAAGCACAAATTCTGTTGCTCCTTCCTTTCTGCACAGATATCTTGTTTGTCCACACTTTTGACTTTTTTGTGCAGCAGTCCACTCCTTGTTATTGCTGCCTGCCATACTTTGCTGAGATTACTGCAGAGAGATAGCAATTGTAGTACAGTCCCTTTTTTTTTTCGTTATATCTCTTCAAGCCACTTTCTGCCACAGAAAATATACTCTAATACAGTGGCCCAGATTTATTCACTAGTCTCCCTGAAGAAGAAAAGGGTGCAGATTAAAATTGTCAAATCTGTATCAGTGGCAGTCCTGTGTGTGGCATCTGTGTCTCATTTTCTGGCACAGAAAACATTCAGTCTAACAGTGGGCCAGATTTCTTGCCAATTCTCCCATAAATAAAAAAAAATAGTGGGAGATTAAGATTTGCATTTCTGCCTCAGTGCCAGTCCTGTGTGTGGCATCTGTGTCTCATTTTCTGGCACAGAAAACATACAGTCTAACAGTGGGCCTGATTTCTTGCCAATTCTCCCATAAATAAAAACAAAATAGTGGGAGATTAAGATTGGCAATTCTGCCTCAGTGCCAGTGCTGTGTGTGGCATCTGTCTCTCATTTTGTGCCACAGAAAACCTAGTGTGTAACACGGTGCCAGATTTTTTGACAATTCTCCCAGAAAAAAAAAATAGTGGGAGATTAAGATTGGCATTTTTGCCTCTGTGCCAGTCCTGTGTGTGCCATCTGTCTCTCATTTTGTGCCACATAAAACCTAGTGTGTAACACTGGGCCAGATTTTTTGACAATTCTCCCAGAAAAAAAAATAGTGGGAGATTAAGATTGGCCATTCTGCCTCTGTGCCAGTCGTGTGTGTGGCATCTGTCTCTCATTTTGTGCCATGTAAAACCTAGTGTGTAACACGGTGCCAGATATTTTGACAATTCTCCCAGGAAAAAAAAAAGTGGGAGATTAAGATTGGCCATTCTGCCTCTGTGCCAGTACTGTGTGTTACATCTGTCTCTCATTTTGTGCCGCATAAAACCTAGTGTGTAACATGGTGCCAGATTTTTTGACAATTCCCCCCCCCCAAAAAAATAGTGGGAGATTAAGATTGGCATTTCTGCCTCAGTACCAGTCCTGTGTGTGCCATCTGTCTCTCATTTTGTGCCACATAAAACCTAGTGTGTAACATGGTGCCAGATTTTTTGACAATTCTCCCCCCCCAAAAAAATAGTGGAAGATTAAGATTGGCATTTCTGCCTCAGTGCCAGTCCTGTGTGTGCCATCTGTCTCTCATTTTGTGCCACATAAAACCTAGTGTGTAACACGATGCCAGATTTTTTAACAATTCCCCCAGGAAAAAAATAGTGGGAGATTAAGATTGGCCATTCTGCCACTGTGCCAGTCCTGTGTGTGGCATCTGTCTCTCATTTTGTGCCACATAAAACCTAGTGTGTAACACGGTGCCAGATTTTTTGACAACTCTCCCCCCCAAAAAAATAGTGGGAGATTAAGATTGGCATTTCTGCCTCAGTGCCAGTCCTGTGTGTGCCATCTGTCTCTCATTTTGTGCCACATAAAACCTAGTGTGTAACACGGTGCCAGATTTTTTGACAATTCTCCCCCCCAAAAAAATAGTGGGAGATTAAGATTGGCATTTCTGCCTCAGTGCCAGTCCTGTGTGTGCCATCTGTCTCTCATTTTGTGCCACATAAAACCTAGTGTGTAACACGGTGCCAGATTTTTTGACAATTCTCCCAGAAAAAAAAAATAGTGGGAGATTAAGATTGGCCATTCTGCCTCAGTGCCAGTCCTGTGTGTGCCATCTGTCTCTCATTTTGTGCCACATAAAACCTAGTGTGTAACACTGGGCCAGATTTTTTGACAATTCTCCCAGAAAAAAAATAGTGGGAGATTAAGATTTGCCATTCTGCCTCTATGCCAGTCGTGTGTGTGGCATCTGTCTCTCATTTTGTGCCACATAAAACCTAGTGTGTAACATGGTGCCAGATTTTTTGACAATTCTCCCAGGAAAAAAAAAATAGTGGGAGATTAAGATTGGCCATTCTGCCTCTGTGCCAGTCCTGTGTGTGGCATCTGTCTTTCATTTTATGCCACAGAATATATACTGTATAAGAGTGGGCCACATTTCTTCAATATTCTCCCTGAAAAAATAAAAAGGGGGAGTTTTTTATTGGTAGTGTCTGCATCTGCATCAGTTGGTAGTGTCTGCATCTGCGTCAGTCCTGTTAGTGGCATATCTGTCTGCCACTGAAGCTGTGTACTGTTATACATTGGGCCTGATTTTCCCTGCAGTCTCCCCCACCTATAAAGGGATATATAAATCCAACAGAAGTTTGAGTTCACCTTGTAACTGGTTGTACAGTAACAAATACCGTTAGTTTGGTTACGTTTTTCAAACAATGAGGAAGTCTGATGGAAGAGGTCGTGGCCGTGGGCGGTCATTGCCAGCTGGTAATGATGGTAGTGGTGGTGGAGCATCAGGTGGTCGTGGGAAAAGCAATATAGCACCTAAGTCTCGAGTTGTTGAGCCAGCTTCGTCTTCTGGCTACACAAGGCCTCGAACGCTCCCTTTTCTGGGAGTAGGAAAACAGCTTTTAAAGCCGGAGCAGCAAGAACAAGTTTTGGCTTTCCTTGCTGACTCTGCCTCTAGCACTTTCGCCTCCTCTTCTGAAACTGCTAAATGTAAAAGCAGCACGTCGTGAGTGGATGTTCATGGTCAGGGACAAGTCGCTTCCTCGTCTTCTTCACCAAGAACAACAGAGAAGGATGCGTCAGGCGACACAACGGGTTACTCCATGGAGCTCTTTACACATACCGCTCCTGGGTTAGAAAGTGAAACAGTTAACAGGCCATGCCCATTACAAGTCGAATCTGACATGGAGTGCACTGATGCACAGCCACAGCCAGATTACTATGCTGTTCCTTTGACTCAGACCAGAACATTGCCCTCACAGTGTACTGATCCAGAATCTAACCCTGATGAGACTATGGTGCCCCGTCACGAACGCTATACCACCGGCTCACACGGTGACACAGATGAAGTTGCACACGAGATAGAAGAGGAGGTCATAGATGACCCAGTTGTTGACCCCGATTGGCAGCCATTGGGGGAACAGGGTACAGGCGGCAGTAGCTCTGAAGCGGAGGAGGAGGAGCCGCAGCAGGCATCAACATCGCAACAGGTTCCATCTGCCAGGCCCGTATCTGGCCAAAAACGCGTGGCAAAACCAAAACCAGTTGTAGGACAGCATGGCGATCCGGTTAAAGAAGCTCAGTCTGCAATGCCTGAAAAGGTATCCGATAGTAGAAAGAGTGCAGTCTGGCATTTTTTTAAACACCATCCAAATGATCAGCGCAAAGTCATCTGTCAAAAATGTTCAACTACCTTAAGCAGAGGTCAGAATCTTAAAAGTCTAAATACAAGTTGCATGCGTAGACATTTAACCACCATGCATTTGCAAGCTTGGACTAACTACCAAACGTCCCTTAAGGTTGTAGCACCCTCAGCCAATGAAGCTAGTCAGCAACGCTACATCCCTTCCCTCACTGTAAGCGCACCATTTCCCACACTACCTGCAGTAAATGTGCAGGTTTCGTGGCCAGGCCAAAGCTGTCAGGGAATCACCAGGTTTGTGGTAGGAAACACTGCATGTAGGGCACCAGCAAGAATACCATCTCCAACCCTCTATCAGTCTGCCATGTCCACCGGCACCCCCGCTAGTTCCACGATCTGCAGCTCTCCAGTCCAGCTCACCCTACATGAGACTCTCGTTAGGAAAAGGAAGTACTCATCCTCACATCTGCGTACACAGGGTTTGAACGCCCACATTGCTAGACTAATCTCGTTAGAGATGATGCCCTACCGGTTAGTTGAAAGCAAAGCTTTCAAAGCCCTGATGGACTACGCTGTACCACGCTACGAGCTACCCAGTCGACACTTCTTTTTGAGAAAAGCCATCCCAGCCCTCCACCAGCATGAAAAAGACCGCATCGTCCATGCACTCAGGCAATCTGTGAGTACAAAGGTGCACCTGACAACAGATGCATGTACCAGTAGGCATGGCCAGGGACGTTACGTGTCCATCACGGCACACTGGGTTAATGTGGTGGATGCAGGGTCCACAGGGGACAGCAATATTTGGACAGTTCTGCCTAGCCCACGGTCTAGGAAACAGTTGGCTGTAGGCGTTCGCCCCCCCTCCTCCTCCTCCTCGTCCTCCTGCAGAAGCGAGAGCTCGTCCACAGACCGCAGTCGTACGAGCACTCCATCCGCAGCTGCCACTGTTGCACACGAGGTGTCCCATTATGGGACAGCTAGTGGCAAGAGTCAGCAGGCTGTCTTGGCAATTAAGTGTTTGGGCGACAACAGACACACCGCGGAATTTCTGTCCGAGTTCTTGCACCAAGAAACTCAGTCATGGCTGGGCACTGTACCTCTTGAGGCAGGCAATGTAGTGAGTGATAACGGAAGGAATTTTATGGCTGCCATAGCCCTTTCACAACTGAAACACATTCCTTGCCTGGCTCACACCTTAAACCTGGTGGTGCAGTGCTTCCTGAAAAGTTATCCGGGGTTATACGACCTGCTCCTCAAAGTGCGCAGACTTTGCTCGCATATCCGCCGTTCTCCCGTGCACTCCAGCCGTATGCAGAACCATCAGCCATCTTTGAACCTTCCACAGCATCGCCTAATCATCAACGTTGCAACAAGGTGGAACTCCACACTGCACGTGCTTCAGAGACTGTGCGAACAGAGGCGTGCTGTTATGTATTTGTGGGAGGATACACATACACGGGCAGGCAGTTGGATGGCAGACATGGAGTTGTCAGGTGTGCAGTGGTCGAAGCTACAAGACCTGTGTCAAGTCCTTCAGTGTTTTGAGGAATGCACATAGCTGGTTAGTGCAGACAACGCCATAATGAGCATGAGCATCCCCCTAATGCGTCTGCTGATGCAAAGTTTGACGCACATAAAGGAGCAGGCGTCTGCAGCCGAGGAAGAGGGAAGCCTTGGTGACAGTCAGCCATTGTCTGGTCAGGGCAGTCTACAGGACGAGGTAGCAGGCGAAGAGGAGGAGGACGAGGAGGATGATGGGGATGAGTATCTTTTGAATGAGGAAGCTTCTCCGGGGCCAATAGAAACTGGTGGCGTTGCAAGGCCGGGTTCAGGCTTTTTGAGGGAGACAAGTGACGTAGATTTGCCAGAAACTGCCCCTCAGCCCAGCACAAGCGCAGATTTGACAACTGAAACTTTGGTCCACATGGCGAATTATGCCTTACGTATCCTCAAAAGGGACCCACGCATTATTAAAATGATGACCAATGATGATTACTGGTTGGCCTGCCTCCTTGATCCTCACTATAAAGGCAAATTGCAAAATATCATGCCACATGAGAACCTCGAACAAATATTAGCAACCAAACAAGCAACTCTTGTAGACCGTTTGATTCAGGCATTCCCAGCACACAGCGCCGGGGATGGTTCTCATACGAGCTGCAGGGGACAACAGGGCAGAGGTGTAAGAGGTGCACAAATCAGAAGTGGCGTTGGACAGAGGGGTTTTCTGACCAGGTTATGGAGTGATTTCGCAATGACCGCAGACAGGACAGGTACTGCAGCATCAATTCAAAGTGACAGGAGACAACATTTGTCCAGTATGGTTACTAACTATTTTTCATCCCTCATCAATGTTCTCCCTCAACCGTCATTCCCATTTGATTACTGGGCATCAAAATAGACACCTGGCCTGAATTGGCAGAATATGCATTGCAGGAGCTTGCTTGCCCAGCAGCTAGTGTGCTATCAGAAAGAGTATTCAGTGCTGCTGGTACAATATTGACCAAAAAAAGGACTCGTCTGGCTACCCAAAATGTTGATGATCTAACCTTCATTAAAATGAACCACTCATGGATTTCGAATTATTTTGCCCCACCTTTCCCGGCTGACACCTAGCTTTCCTATGAAAAGGTCTTGCTTGTGGACTGGTCTTACTGACTGTTCCAATCTCTTAATTTGCAGCAGCTGTTTGTCCAGCATACGACATGTTTACACCTCCCTAAATGGGCTAACTCCCCCCACGGGGCCGTGGTCTCGCCACCTGTGAGAGTGCCGTTTGTCTGAAGAGGTGGGTGTGCCCGCTTTTGGTTGATGGCACTGCCACTGGGTCCCTCATAGTACAATAAAGTGTCTCTGGCGGTGGTGGCGGTGGTGACACACCGTTGTAACATGAGGGGCCCTGGGCCTGTACCGCTGGCCACAAGAGAGTTCCCCCCCAGCTCAAACACTGCTCTACCACTTGCAAAATTATCTCTCACAGCTCCACCATTGTTTAGTCAATGCGCTGACATCCTTCAATGCCTGGCACTGACAATACCAATTTGTTGACATGTATGATGCTAGTTAAAATAGTCAGGGTCAGTGTCCTATACTGACACCAGTAAATACTTAGCGCCAAATTACTATGTCTGACACTCAGCAGAGGAGCCCACCCCTGTACCTAAGTATGCCACCCTTTTTCTTGTGCTTTGTTGTTTTGCGAGACATTAACATCTATTTCTTTTCTGGGAGTACTAACTGTGTCAGACACTCCTTCCAATCGTCCTCCGCTGACCACACCAATGCTGCCTGTGTACCCCTGCCACATAATCAAAGGTGCTTTGAGCCTATTTTTTTTAAATTTTATTTTTAATTTTAGGCCTACTAAGTCTGTCTGCGATCCCTCCTTCAAATTGTCCTCCGTTGACCACACCGATGCTGCCTGTGTACCCCTGGAACCTAATTAAAAGTGCATAGAGCCTACTTTTTTATTTTAGGCCTAATAAGTCTGTCTGCGGTCCCTCCTTCCAATTGTCCTCCACTGACCACACCAATGCTGACCGTGTACCCATGTAACCTTTTTTAATCCTGCGTTGAGCCAAATTTGTGGTGTAAGGCCTACTAGCAGTGTCTGTCTGTGCCACTCTATACAGCTGTCCTCTTAAAAAAATGACCTGTAATTGTCAGGTTTTCAGCCTATCGGAATTTTAAAACTGCAGTGGGGCTACTAGTTTGTTTGGGGCCTACTAACAGTGTGTGCCGCTCCTTGCTGTTCTACTGGTTTCCTGTCCTGAACATCCATTTTCAGGCTCTCGTGAAGTAGTTGTTAATATTACACTGCATTTGGCCTACAAGTTGGGTCTGTGTTGTAGGGACGGTGTCTGCCGCTCCAAGGTGTTCTCCAGGGTGCCTCTCCCTAGCTTCTATTTTCAAGCTCTTGTTAAGTAGTGGTTGAAACAACACTGCATTAGGCCTACAAGTTGGGTCTGGGTTGTAGGGACAGTGTCTGCCACTCCAAGGTGTTCTCCAGGTTGCCTCTCCCTAGCTTCTATCTTCAAGCTCTTGTTAAGTAGTTGTTGAAACAACACTGCATTTGGCCTACAAGTTGGGTCTGGGTTGTAGGGACGGTGTCTGCCGCTCCAAGGTGTTCTCCAGGTTGCCTCTCCCTAGCTTCTATCTTCAAGCTCTTGTTAAGTAGTTGTTGAAACAACACTGCATGTGGCCTACAAGTTGGGTCTGGGTTGTAGGGACGGTGTCTGCCGCTCCAAGGTGTTCTCCAGGTTGCCTCTCCCTAGCTTCTATCTTCAAGCTCTTGTTAAGTAGTTGTTGAAACAACACTGCATTTGGCCTACAAGTTGGGTCTGGGTTGTAGGGACGGTGTCTGCTGCTCCAAGGTGTTCTCCAGGTTGCCTCTCCCTAGCTTCTATCTTCAAACTCTTGTTAAGTAGTTGTTGAAACAACACTGCATTAGGCCTACAAGTTGGGTCTGGGTTGTAGGGACGGTGTCTGCCGCTCCAAGGTGTTCTCCAGGTTGCCTCTCCCTAGCTTCTATCTTCAAGCTCTTGTTAAGTTGTTGTTGAAACAACACTGCATTAGGCCTACAAGTTGGGTATGGGTTCTAGAGACAGTGTCTGCCGCTCCAAGGTGTTCTCCAGGTTGCCTCTCCCTAGCTTCTATCTTCAAGCTCTTGTTAAGTTGTTGTTGAAACAACACTGCATTAGGCCTACAAGTTGGGTCTGGGATCTAGAGACGGTGTCTTCCGCTCCAAGGTGTTCTCCAGGGTGCCTCTCCCTAGCTTCTATCTTCAAGCTCTTGTTAAGTAGTTGTTGAAACAACACTGCATTAGGCCTACAAGTTGGGTCTGGGTTGTAGGGACGGTGTCTGCCGCTCCAAGGTGTTCTCCAGGTTGCCTCTCCCTAGCTTCTATCTTCAAGCTCTTGTTAAGTAGTTGTTGAAACAACACTGCATTTGGCCTACAAGTTGGGTCTGGGTTCTAGAGATGGTGTCTGCCGCTCCAAGGTGTTCTCCAGGGTGCCTCTCCCTAGCTTCTATCTTCAAGCTCTTGTTAAGTAGTTGTTGAAACAACACTGCATTTAGGCCTACAAGTTGGGTCTCGGTTGTAGGGACGGTGTCTGCCGCTCCAAGGTGTTCTCCAGGGTGCCTCTCCCTAGCTTCTATCTTTAAGCTCTTGTTAAGTAGTTGTTGAAACAACACTGCATTTGGCCTACAAGTTGGGTCTGGGTTGTAGGGACGGTGTCTTCCGCTCCAAGGTGTTCTCCAGGTTGCCTCTCCCTAGCTTCTATCTTCAAGCTCTTGTTAAGTTGTTGTTGAAACAACACTGCATTAGGCCTACAAGTTGGGTCTGGGTTCTAGAGACGGTGTCTGCCGCTCCAAGGTGTTCTCCAGGGTGCCTCTCCCTAGCTTCTATCTTCAAGCTCTTGTTAAGTAGTTGTTGAAACAACACTGCATTAGGCCTACAAGTTGGGTCTGGGTTGTAGGGACGGTGTCTGCCGCTCCAAGGTGTTCTCCAGGTTGCCTCTCCCTAGCTTCTATCTTCAAGCTCTTGTTAAGTAGTTGTTGAAACAACACTGCATTTGGCCTACAAGTTGGGTCTGCGTTCTAGGGACGGTGTCTGCCACTCCAAGGTGTTTTCCAGGGTGCCTCTCCCTAGCTTCTATCTTCAAGCTCTTGTTAAGTAGTTGTTGAAACAACACTGCATTAGGCCTACAAGTTGGGTCTGGGTTGTAGGGACGGTGTCTGCCGCTCCAAGGTGTTCTCCAGGGTGCCTCTCCCTAGCTTCTATCTTCAAGCTCTTGTGAAGTAGTTGTTGAAACAACACTGCATTTGGCCTACAAGTTGGGTCTGGGTTGTAGGGACGGTGTCGGCTGCTCCAAGGTGTTCTCCAGGTTGCCTCTCCCTAGCTTCTATCTTCAGGCTCTCGCTAAATTGTTTTTAATATAACACTGCATTTAGCCTACTTGTTTTGTTGGCCCTACTAACGGTGTCTGCCGCTCTTTGATGTTCTCCTCCACTGAACAAACCAGTGCCGCTTTTTTACTTCTGTTAACAATTTTGAACTGCATTTAGCCTATTTACTGATTTGGGCCTACTCACTGTGTCAGCCTCTCATTACAGTTGTACTCCACTGAACAAAGCAATGCCCCCTGGTTAGTCCTGTTACCAATTTTGAACTGCATTTAGCCCACTTTATTATTTGGGCCTATATCTGTGTTTCCTCCTCATCCTGCCCATTGCCCAGCCAGTGATAGATGAGTCTGCAGGTACATTGACCCAGAACGCTACATTCCCCGTGCATGCTACACAGCCAGAATGTGACCCTGCTGAAAGTCAGGTTCCCCTTCCCGCATACTATACCACCTTACACGGGGACAAAGAGGAAGGTGCAGATGAAAGTGCAGGTTCCTTCATCAGGTGGTGGGGGGAATACTCGTTGGCGACGTCACTGGCACAGGGACCCTCATAGTATGCAAAAGTGTCGCTGCCGGTGGGAGGCGCCCCCGCCGTGCAAACACACCGCTGTACTTTGAGGGGCCCTGTGCCAGTGCCAATGCCAACCAGTGGGCCCCCCCTGCTTGCTCAAGATCACAGCACTTGCAAAGTTGAAATACTTACCTCTCCCTGCTCCACTCCCGTGACGTGGTCCACATTTCCTCGGCTCACTAAATACTTGAACCAGCCCTACCCCTCACAACTTTAGCCAAATGACCCCCAATTTCCAATGCCTAACTATTATTATAAGGTAAATTAAGATTGACAAGCTTCAGTAACAAGAATGGATGTTTTTGCCATTAAAATGGGCACTGTAGGTGTTTTCCTGGCCTCCACTCACTGCCGACTATGCTTCCCCATTGACTTGCATTGGGTTTTGTGTTTCGGTCGATCCCCGACTTTTTGCGATAATCGTCCGATTTCACTCGACTCGACTTTTGAGATAGCCGGGTTTCGCGAAACCCGACTCGACCCTAAAAAACTAACAACCCTAGCAGCCACCACAGCCTCCAGACACTGCTCCGAGAGGTGGACTGTTTTCCCTCCCTGTAGATCTCACATTTTATGAGGGACCACAGGTTCTCCATGGGGTTCAGATCAGGTGAACAAGGGGGCCACGACATTATTTTTTCTTCTTTGAGACCTTTACTGGCCAGCCACGCTGTGGAGTAGTTGGCATGTGATGGAGCATTGTCCTGCATGAAAATCATGTTTTCCTTCAACGATACCGACTTCTTCCTGTACCACTGCTTGAAGAAGTTGTCTTCCAGAAACTGGCAGTAGGTCTGGGAGTTGAGCTTCACTCCATCCTCAACCCAAAAAGGTCCCACAAGTTCATCTTTGATGATCCCAGCCCATACCAGTCCCCCACCTCCACCTTGCTGGCGTCTGAGTCGGAGTGGAGCTCTCTGCCCTTTACTGATCCAGCCTTTGGCCCATCCATCTGGCCCATCAAGAGTCACTCTCTTCATCAGTCCATAAAACCTTCGAAAAGTCAGTCTTGAGATATTTCTTGGCCCAGTCTTGACGTTTTATCTTATGTTTCTTGTACAAAGGTGGTCGTTTTTCAGCCTCCCTTACCTTGGCCATGTCTCTGAGTATCACATACCTTGTGCTTTTTGTTACTCCAGTAATGTTGCAGCTCTGAAATATGGCAAAACTGGTGGCAAATGGCATCTTGGCAGCTTCACACTTGATTTTCCTCAATTCACGGGCAGTTATTTTGTGCCTTTTTTGCCCAACACACTTCTTGCGACCCTCTTGGCTATTTGCCATGAAACGCTTGATTGTTCGGTGATCATCACGCTTCAAAAGTTTGACAATTTCAAGACTGCTGCAACCCTCTGCAAGACCTCTCACAATGTGGACTTTTCAGAGCCCATCAAATCTCTCTTCTGACCTATTTTGCCAAAGGAAAGGAAGTTGCCTAATAATTAAGCACACCTTATATAGGGTTTTGATGTCATTAGATATCACCCCTCCTCATTACAGAGATGCACATCACATGATTTACTTAATTGGTAGTTGGCTCTCAAGCCTGAACAGCTTGGAGTAGGACAACATGTATAAAAAGTATCATGTGATCAAAATACAACTTGCCTAATAATTCTGCACACAGTGTAGAATATGTATGTATGTATATATATATATATATATATATATATATATATAGCAGCCACATAGCATATAGCAGAGGCAACGTAACACAGACAGTCATGTAGTATATAGGAGACACGTAGTATATAACACAGCCCGCGTACTATAAAACACAGCCCACGCAGTATATAACACTTCACACGCAGTGAATAACACTGCCCACGTAGTATATAACACTGTGCACGTAGTATATAACACTACCCACGTAGTATATAACACTGCCACGTAGTATATAACACTACCCACATAGTATATAGCATCCACGCAGTATAGAACATTGCCCACATAGTATATAACACTGCCCACGTAGTTTACAACACTGCCCACGTACTATATAACACTGCCCACATAGTTTATAACACAGCCCATGTAGTGTATAACACTGCCCACGTAATATATAACACAGCCCACATAGTATATAACACTGCCCACATAGTATATAGCATCCATGCAGTATATAACACTGCCCACGTAGTATATAACACTGTCCATGTTGTATATAACACTGCCCACGTTGTATATAACACTGCCCACGTAGTATATAACACTGCCCACGCAGTATACAACACTGCCCACGTAGTATATAACACTGTCCACGTTGTATATAACACTGCCCATGTAGTATATAACACTGCCCACGTAGTATATAACACTGCACACGTAGTATATAACACTGTTCACGTTGTATATAACACTGCCCATGTAGTATATAACACTGCCCACGTAGTATATAACACTGCACACGTAGTATATAACACAGGCCACGTAGTATATAACACAGCCCACGTAGTATATAACACTGCCAATGTAGTATATAGCATCCACGCAGTATATAACACTGCCCACGTACTAGCTAACACTGCCCACGTAGTATATAACACTGTCCACGTAGTATATAACACAGCCCACGTAGTATATAACACTGCCCACGTAGTATATAACACTGCCCATGTAGTATACTACACTGCATACTATACTGCCCACACAGTATATAACACTGCCCATGTAGTATATAACACAACCCACGCAGTATATAACACTGCCCACGCAGTATATAACACAGCCCATGTAGTATATAGCACAGCCCATGCAGTATATAACACTGCCCACGTAGTATATAACACTGCCCACATAGTATATAATACTGCCCACGCAGTATATAACACTGCGCACGTAGTATATAACACTGTCCACGTTGTATATAACACTGCCCATGTAGTATATAACACTGCCCACGTAGTATATAACACTGCGCACGTAGTATATAACACAGGACACGTAGTATATAACACAGCCCACGTAGTATATAACACTGCCAACGTAGTATATAGCATCCACGCAGTATATAACACTGCCCACGTAGTATATAACACTGCCCATGTAGTATATAACACTGTCCACGCAGTATATAACACTGCCCACGTAGTATATAACACTGCCCACGTAGTATATAACACTGCCCATGTAGTATACTACACTGCCCACTATACTGCCCACGCAGTATATAACACAGCTCATGTAGTATATAGCACAGCCCATGCAGTATATAACACTGCCCACGTAGTATATAACACTGCCCACATAGTATATAATACTGCCCACGCAGTATATAACACTGCCCACGTAGTATATAACACTGTCCACGTTGTATATAACACTACCCATGTAGTATATAACACTGCCCACGTAGTACATAACACTGCGCACGTAGTACATAACACAGCCCACGTAGTATATAACACTGCCAATGTAGTATATAGCATCCACGCAGTATATAACACTGCCCACGTAGTAGATTACACTGCCCACGTAGTATACAACACTGTCCACGTAGTATATAACACTGCCCACGTAGTATATAACACTGCCCACGTAGTATATAACACTGCCCATGTAGTATATAACACTGCCCACGTAGTACATAACACTGCCAACGTAGTATATAGCATCCACGCAGTATATAACACTGCCCACGTAGTAGATTACACTGCCCACGTAGTATACAACACTGTCCACGTAGTATATAACACTGCCCACGTAGTATATAACACTGCCCACGTAGTATATAACACTGCCCATGTAGTATATAACACTGCCCACGTAGTACATAACACTGCGCACGTAGTATATAACACAGACCACGTAGTATATAACACAGCCCACGTAGTATATCACACTGCCAACGTAGTATATAGCATCCACGCAGTATATAACACTGCCCACGTAGTATATAACACTGCCCATGTAGTATATAACACTGTCCACGTAGTATATAACACTGCCACGTAGTATATAACACAGGCCACGTAGTATATAACACAGCCCACGTAGTATATAACACTGCCCAAGTAGTATATAACACAGGCCACGTAGTATATAACACAGCCCACATAGTATATAACACTGCCCACGTAGTAGATTACACTGCCCACGTAATATACAACACTGTCCACGTAGTATATAACACTGCCCACGTAGTATATAGCATCCACGCAGTATATAACACTGCCCACGTAGTATATAACACTGCCCATGTAGTATATAACACTGTCCACGTAGTATATAACACTGCGCACGTAGTATATAACACAGGCCACGTAGTATATAACACAGCCCACGTAGTATATAACACTGCCAACGTAGTATATAGCATCCACGCAGTATATAACACTGCCCATGTAGTATATAACACTGCCCATGTAGTATATAACACTGTCCACGTAGTATATAACACTGCCCACGTAGTATATAACACTGCCCACGTAGTATATAACACTGCCCATGTAGTATACTACACTGCCCACTATACTGCCCACGCAGTATATAACACTGCCCATGTAGTACATAACACAACCCACGTAGTATATAACACTGCCCACGCAGTATATAACACAGCCCATGTAGTATATAGCACAGCCCATGCAGTATATAACACTGCCCACATAGTATATAACACTGCCCACGTAGTATATAACACTGCCCACGCAGTATATAACACTGCCCACGTAGTATATAACACTGCCCACATAGTATATAACACTGCCACGTAGTATATAACACAGGCCACGTAGTATATAACACAGCCCACGTAGTATATAACACTGCCCAAGTAGTATATAACACAGGCCACGTAGTATATAACACAGCCCACATAGTATATAACACTGCCCACGTAGTAGATTACACTGCCCACGTAATATACAACACTGTCCACGTAGTATATAACACTGCCCATGTAGTATATAACACAGACCACGTAGTATATAACACAGCCCACGTAGTATATCACACTGCCAACGTAGTATATAGCATCCACGCAGTATATAACACTGCCCACGTAGTATATAACACTGCCCATGTAGTATATAACACTGTCCACGTAGTATATAACACTGCGCACGTAGTATATAACACAGGCCACGTAGTATATAACACAGCCCACGTAGTATATAACACTGCCAACGTAGTATATAGCATCCACGCAGTATATAACACTGCCCATGTAGTATATAACACTGCCCATGTAGTATATAACACTGTCCACGTGGTATATAACACTGCCCACGTAGTATATAACACTGCCCACGTAGTATATAACACTGCCCATGTAGTATACTACACTGCCCACTATACTGCCCACGCAGTATATAACACTGCCCATGTAGTACATAACACAACCCACTTAGTATATAACACTGCCCACGCAGTATATAACACAGCCCATGTAGTATATAGCACAGCCCATGCAGTATATAACACTGCCCACATAGTATATAACACTGCCCACGTAGTATATAACACTGCCCACGCAGTATATAACACTGCCCACGTAGTATATAACACTGCCCACATAGTATATAACACTGCCACGTAGTATATAACACAGGCCACGTAGTATATAACACAGCCCACGTAGTATATAACACTGCCCACATAGTATATAACACTGCCCACGTAGTATATAACACAGGCCACGTAGTATATAACACTGCCCACGTAGTATATAACACTGCCCACATAGTATATAACACTGCCCAAGTAGTATATAACACAGCCCACATAGTATATAACACTGCCTACGCAGTATATAACACAACCCACATAGTACTTAACATTGCCCACGTGGTATTTAAAATTGCCCACGCAGTATATAACACAGGCCACACAGTATATAACACTGCCCACGTAGTATATAACACTGTCCACGTTGTATATAACACTGCCCATGTAGTATATAACACTGCCCACATAGTATATAACACTGCACACGTAGTATATAACACAGGCCACGTAGTATATAACACAGCCCACGTAGTATATAACACTGCCAACGTAGTATATAGCATCCACGCAGTATATAACACTGCCCACGTAGTAGATAACACTGCCCACGTAGTATACAACACTGTCCACGTAGTATATAACACTGCCCACGTAGTATATAACACTGCCCACGTAGTATATAACACTGCCCATGTAGTATACTACACTGCCCACTATACTGCCCACGCAGTATATAACACTGCCCATGTAGTATATAACACTACCCACGTAGTATATAACACTGCGCACGTAGTATATAACACAGGCCACGTAGTATATAACACAGCCCACGTAGTATATAACACTGCCAACGTAGTATATAGCATCCACGCAGTATATAACACTGCCCACGTAGTATATAACACTGCCCATGTAGTATATAACACTGTCCACATAGTATATAACACTGCCCACGTAGTATATAACACTGCCCACGTAGTATATAACACTGCCCATGTTGTATACTACACTGCCCACTATACTGCCCACGCAGTATATAACACTGCCCATGTAGTACATAACACAACCCACGTAGTATATAACACTGCCCACGCAGTATATAACACAGCCCATGTAGTATATAGCACAGCCCATGCAGTATATAACACTGCCCACATAGTATATAACACTGCCCACGTAGTATATAACACTGCCCACGCAGTATATAACACTGCCCACGTAGTATATAACACTGCCCACATAGTATATAACACTGCCCACGTAGTATATAACACAGGCCACGTAGTATATAACACTGCCCACGTAGTATATAACACTGCCCACATAGTATATAACACTGCCCACGTAGTATATAACACAGGCCACGTAGTATATAACACAGCCCACATAGTATATAACACTGCCTACGCAGTATATAACACAACCCACATAGTATTTAACATTGCCCACGTAGTATTTAAAATTGCCCACGCAGTATATAACACAGGCCACACAGTATATAACACTGCCCACGTAGTATATAACACTGTCCACGTTGTATATAACACTGCCCATGTAGTATATAACACTGCCCACGTAGTATATAACACTGCACACGTAGTATATAACACAGGCCATGTAGTATATAACACAGCCCACTTAGTATATAACACTGCCAACGTAGTATATAGCATCCACGCAGTATATAACACTGCCCACGTAGTAGATAACACTGCCCACGTAGTATACAACACTGTCCACGTAGTATATAACACTGCCCACATAGTATATAACACTGCCCACGTAGTATATAACACTGCCCATGTAGTATACTACACTGCCCACTATACTGCCCACGCAGTATATAACACTGCCCATGTAGTATATAACACAACCCATGTAGTATATAACATTGCCCACGCAGTATATAACACAGCCCATGTAGTATATAGCACAGCCCATGCAGTATATAACACTGCCCACGTAGTACATAACACTGCCCACATAGTATATAATACTGCCCACGCAGTATATAACATTGCCCACGTAGTATATAACACTGTCCACGTTGTATATAACACTGCCCATGTAGTATATAACACTGCCCACGTAGTATATAACACAGACCACGTAGTATATAACACAGCCCACGTAGTATATCACACTGCCAACGTAGTATATAGCATCCACGCAGTATATAACACTGCCCACGTAGTATATAACACTGCCCATGTAGTATATAACACTGTCCACGTAGTATATAACACTGCCCATGTAGTATATAACACTGCCCACGTAGTATATAACACTGCCCATGTAGTATACTACACTGCCCACTATACTGACCACGCAGTATATAACACTGCCCATGTAGTATATAACACAACCCACGTAGTATATAACACTGCTCACGCAGTATATAACACAGCCCATGTAGTATATAGCACAGCCCATGCAGTATATAACACTGCCCACGTAGTATATAACACAGGTCACGTAGTATATAACACAGCCCACGTAGTATATAACACTGCCCACATAGTATATAACACTGGCCACGTAGTATATAAGACAGGCCACGTAGTATATAACACTGCCCACGTAGTATATAACACTGCCCACATAGTATATAACACTGCCTACGCAGTATATAACACAACCCACATAGTATTTAACATTGCCCACGTAGTATTTAAAATTGCCCACGCAGTATATAAAACAGGCCACACAGTATATAACACTGCCCACGTAGTATATAGCAGCCTCGCAGTATATCACACAGCCCAAGTACTTTATAGCACTGTGGGCACCATATCCCTGTTAAAAAAAGAGTGAAAATAAAAAATAGTTATATACTCACCTTCCCGCGTCCAGCGAAGCTGTCCCTATCCGCGCGATGCGGCCGCCAGCTTCCGTTCCCAGCGATGCATTGCGAAATTACCCAGATGAATTAGCGGTCTCGCGAGACTGCTATGTCATCATATCGTGAGACCACAATGCATGGCCCAGAGCGTCGCGATAAGTGGGAACGGCGCCGGAAGGTGAGTATATAATGATTTGTTATTTTTTTCCTTATTTTTAACATTAGATCTTTTTACTAATGATGCTGCATAGGCAGCATCAATAGTAAAAAGTTGGTCACACAGGGTTAATGGAGTGCGTTACACCGCGGCATAACGCAGCCATTAAACCTGTGTGAGCGCTGACTGGAGGGGAGTATGGAGCGGACACTGACAGAGAGTAGGAAGGAGCAAATTCACGTCCGGACTGTGCCCGTCGCTGATTGGTCACGGCCAGTGATTTCCGTGACAGACAGAAGTGCCACCTAGACGATTATATACTCGAGTATAAGCCGAGATTTTCAGCCCAAATTTTTGGGCTGAAAGTGCCCCTCTCGGCTTATACTCGAGTCACGGTAGCGGTGGGGTCGGCGGGTGAGTGGGTGAGGGCGCTGAGGCATACTTACCTAGTCCCAGCGATCCTCGCGCTGTCCCTGCCGTCCCACGGTCTTCTGTGCTGCAGCTTCTTCCCCTCTTCAGCGGTCACGTGGGACGGCTCATTACAGAAATGAATAGGCGGCTCCACCTCCCATAGGGGTGGAGCCGCCTATTCATTTCTCTAATCAGCGGTGCCGGTGACCGCTGACAGGAAGAGGCTGCAGCACAGAAGACGGGGAGGAAGGCAGGGACAGCGCGAGGATCGCTGGGACTAGGTGAGTATGTTATATTTACCTGTCCACGTTCCAGCCGCCGGGCGCAGCTCCATCTTCCCGGCGCCTCCATCTTCCTGGCGTCTGCTCTCTGACTGTTCAGGCAGAGGGCGCGATGACGCATATAGTGTGCGCGGCGCCCTCTGCCTGATCAGTCAGAGCAGAGACGCCGGGAAGATGGAGGCGCCGGAACGAGAAGCCGGGAGCTGCAATCAAGGGAGGTGAGTATGTGTTTTTTTTTTTTTTTTATTGCAGCAGCAGCAGCGGCCATGGCACAGATATATGTGCAGCATCTATGGGGCAGTATGAACGGCACACAGCACTATATGGGGCATCTGTGCAGCATCTATGGGGCAGTATGAACGGCACACAGCACTATATGGGGCATCTGTGCAGCATCTATGGGGCAATATGAACGGTGCAGAGCACTATATGGCACAGCTATGGGGAAATATACAGTGGGGCAAAAAAGTATTTAGTCAGTCAGCAATAGTGCAAGTTCCACCACTTAAAAAGATGAGAGGCGTCTGTAATTTACATCATAGGTAGACCTCAACTATGGGAGACAAACTGAGAAAAAAAAATCCAGAAAATCACATTGTCTGTTTTTTTTATCATTTTATTTGCATATTATGGTGGAAAATAAGTATTTGGTCAGAAACAAACAATCAAGATTTCTGGCTCTCACAGACCTGTAACTTCTTCTTTAAGAGTCTCCTCTTTCCTCCACTCATTACCTGTAGTAATGGCACCTGTTTAAACTTGTTATCAGTATAAAAAGACACCTGTGCACACCCTCAAACAGTCTGACTCCAAACTCCACTATGGTGAAGACCAAAGAGCTGTCAAAGGACACCAGAAACAAAATTGTAGCCCTGCACCAGGCTGGGAAGACTGAATCTGCAATAGCCAACCAGCTTGGAGTGAAGAAATCAACAGTGGGAGCAATAATTAGAAAATGGAAGACATACAAGACCACTGATAATCTCCCTCGATCTGGGGCTCCACGCAAAATCCCACCCCATGGGGTCAGAATGATCACAAGAACGGTGAGCAAAAATCCCAGAACCACGCGGGGGGACCTAGTGAATGAACTGCAGAGAGCTGGGACCAATGTAACAAGGCCTACCATAAGTAACACACTACGCCACCATGGACTCAGATCCTGCAGTGCCAGACGTGTCCCACTGCTTAAGCCAGTACATGTCCGGGCCCGTCTGAAGTTTGCTAGAGAGCATTTGGATGATCCAGAGGAGTTTTGGGAGAATGTCCTATGGTCTGATGAAACCAAACTGGAACTGTTTGGTAGAAACACAACTTGTCGTGTTTGGAGGAAAAAGAATACTGAGTTGCATCCATCAAACACCATACCTACTGTAAAGCATGGTGGTGGAAACATCATGCTTTGGGGCTGTTTCTCTGCAAAGGGGCCAGGACGACTGATCCGGGTACATGAAAGAATGAATGGGGCCATGTATCGTGAGATTTTGAGTGCAAACCTCCTTCCATCAGCAAGGGCATTGAAGATGAAACGTGGCTGGGTCTTTCAACATGACAATGATCCAAAGCACACCGCCAGGGCAATGAAGGAGTGGCTTCGTAAGAAGCATTTCAAGGTCCTGGAGTGGCCTAGCCAGTCTCCAGATCTCAACCCTATAGAAAACCTTTGGAGGGAGTTGAAAGTCCATGTTGCGAAGCGAAAAGCCAAAAATATCACTGCTCTAGAGGAGATCTGCATGGAGGAATGGGCCAATATACCAACAACAGTGTGTGGCAACCTTGTGAAGACTTACAGAAAACGTTTGACCTCTGTCATTGCCAACAAAGGATATATTACAAAGTATTGAGATGAAATTTTGTTTCTGACCAAATACTTATTTTCCACCATAATATGCAAATAAAATGTTAAAAAAACAGACAATGTGATTTTCTGGATTTTTTTTTCTCAGTTTGTCTCCCATAGTTGAGGTCTACCTATGATGTAAATTACAGACGCCTCTCATCTTTTTAAGTGGTGAAACTTGCACGATTGCTGACTGACTAAATACTTTTTTGCCCCACTGTACGTACGCTACTCACCTGGTAGCAGTGTTTTTTCAGGAGCCATGACAGCACAACGAGAGAGGGGATCCGCCCTTCAGGGACAGGAAACCTCAGACATAAAAAGGGCGGCACCTCACTCCCCCGCCAGTTGGTTTCCAGAGTATGAAAGGACCTTCTAGGTTAGTAGCACATAAACAATATTAATATATGGTACAATTCACCCAGTGAATAAACTTAGGAATTTCCTAAAGGAAGTGTTGAACCCATAAGCAAAGAGGGTAGGGAATATAAGGGTGCTGTCATGGCTCCTGAAAAAACACTGCTACCAGGTGAGTAGCGTACGTATTTATTCAGTCGCCATGACAGCACAACGAGAGACTTTCAGAGAAGTGAAAAAGTGACTAGGGAGGGATAATAGCCTCCAGCACCCTTCTCCCAAACGTGAGGTCGGAGGAGCCACCTAGATCTAATCTATAGTGTCTAAGAAAGGTGGATGGAGAAGACCATGTGGCCGCCTTACAGATGTCCTCAATCGATACTTCTGCTCTCTCAGCCCAGGATGTGGCTACCGCACGAGTGGAGTGAGCCTTTATACCTTCTGGAATTTCCACGCCACCTGCGGTATAAGCAAGAGATATCGCCTCCCTAATCCATCTGGCTAGCGTATTTTTTGATACCCTAAGTCCCTTCCTAACCCCCTGGTAGAATAAAAATAAGGAGTGGTCTTTTTTCCAGGTGTCTGTTACTGAGATGTATTTGAGAAGGCACCTACGTACGTCCAAACAATGAAATCTCTGCTCCTTATCGTTAGAGGGATTAGGACAAAATGAAGGTAGGATCACCTCCTGGGATCTATGAAATTTTGACGCAACCTTTGGAAGATAAAGAGGGTCAGGCCTCATCACCACTCTATCTTCCATAAATTGCATATATGGACGTTGTCTGGACAATGCCTGAAGATCACTAACCCTTCTTGCCGATGTAAGGGCAACTAAGAGGGCTGTTTTGACCGACAGGATTTTGATTGGAATAGAGTCAATAGGCTCGAACGGAGCTTGTGTTAGAGCTGAGAGCACAAGATTTAGATCCCATGGAACTATCTTTTGTTTAACAACCGGCCTGGATCTGGTGACCGCTTTGAAAAACCTTGTTATCCAGTGATTACTGGCTAAGTTGGAATTATATAGTGCCCCTAGAGCTGAAACCTGAACTCTAAGGGTGCTGGTGGCTAAGCCTAATTCTAGGCCCTTCTGTAAAAATTCTAAGATTTGAGCAATATCAGGTTTTTGATCGATTTGTGCTCCTGAACTTAATAGGAACTTCCTCCATACCCTAACATAAATGCTAGTCGTGGAGGCTTTCCTACTTTTAAGCAGAGTATTTACAAGATTTTGAGAGAATCCCTTCCCTTTCAGAAGTGACCTCTCAAGTTCCACGCTGTCAGGTGCAAGTTGGTTACTCGTGGATGTAGGACTGGACCCTGGGAGAGGAGGTCTGGAATTTCTGGGAGGATCCATGGTTGGGAAATGGACATGCTTCTCAACCATGGGAACCATGACCTTCTGGGCCAAAACGGAGCTATTAATATCACTCGGGCCCTGTCTTCCCGAATTTTCCTCAGAACTATAGGAATCAGATTCAGAGGGGGAAAAGCATAGGCGAGACTGAAGTTCCAGGAGATCAGAAGAGCGTCGATTGCATACGGGTTGTCCCTTGGATCTAGGGAACAGAATTGATGAAGTTTCTTGTTTCCCCGACTGGCAAACAGATCTATCTCTGGACATCCCCACAACCGCACGATCTGATTGAAGACAGCCGGTTTTAGAGACCAGTCCCCTTGTTTGAGCTCGTTGCGGCTTAAATAATCGGCCATGGTATTTAGATTTCCCTTTATATGAAGGGCCGTAAGGGAGAGCAGGTGATTTTCGGCCATCTGAAAAATATGATTTGTAACGTTCATTAATGACCTAGACCGTGTACCTCCCTGGTGGTTCACATAAGCAACGGTCACCTGGTTGTCAGAGAGTAGTCTAACATGTCTACCCTGCAAAGGTACAAGGAACCTATCCAAGGCGCGTTCTACCGCCATCAATTCCTTCAGATTGGAGGACGTGTCCCGCTCAGATTGGGACCACAGACCCTGAATGCAATTGTCTTCCCAGTGTGCCCCCCAACCCGTGGGGCTAGCATCAGTTGTTATCACTCGTGTTATCTGATTTGTCCAAGGTACACCTCTACGCAGATTAGGGATGTGCGTCCACCAACTTAGAGAACCCGTGGCCTCTACAGATAGGGAAAATTTTTTATCAAGGTTAGCGCCCAGCCGCCGAAAATTATGCAGAACATCCCATTGCAGAGACCTGGAGTGAAACTGTGCCCACATCACCGCCGGAAAACAAGAAGTAAGTGAACCTAAGAGTGGCATAGCACTTCTTAAGGAGACTACAGGATTATTAATTGCTCTGGAGGCCAGCCGACGAATAGAATCAACTTTTGAGTCTGGCAGGCGACATTCCTGCTGACTCGAATCCACAGTAAGACCCAAAAACTGCTGTGATGTTGAGGGCTGAAGACGCGATTTTTTGAGATTGATAATCCATCCTAAGTTGTGCAATGCTGCCATCACTTTCTCCAACTGTTCTTTACAGTGTACCTCTGAACGCCCAACGATCAATAAATCATCCAGGTAGGGAATTATTAGTATGTTTTGCTCATGAAGGTGTGCCATAACCTCCACCATAATCTTAGTGAACACCCGAGGTGCGACTGCAACACCAAAGGGAAGTGCCCGATATTGAAAGTGCTCTACTGTGCCGGCAAAAGAAACCGCCACCCTGAGAATGCGCTGATGAGTTGCATGTATCGGGACATGGTAATAGGCGTCTTTCAGATCTAAGACAACCATGAAGCAATTGTGAAAAAGAAGCTTTATTGCCGACTTCACAGATTCCATTTTAAAGGATGGGATCAGCAGGAATACATTCAGGCCCTTTAGATTGATGATGGTACGATATGACCCATCTGGCTTTACCAGGAATAAAGGGGAGTAAAACCCCGTACCTTGTTCCTCCATAGGTACTTTAACGAGAACCCCCTTTTTTTGGAGATCTCGAACCTCTGACTCCAACGCCAACTGTTCTGCGGGAGAAGAACGGATAGGAGTTAATTTAAATTTGTCCTGGGGGGTATGGTGGAACTGGAACTTTAACCCCTCTTTAATGATACTGAGTATCCATGGACTATTGGTGATTTTCAACCAGGCTGGGTAGAAGGCCAACAGCCTACCGCCCACCTGGGCCGCCAGTCATTGAGGCTTTTAAGAGTCTCTAGAAGAGTTAAACATGTAACCTCTACCTCTTCTTCTGTAAGAGTTATATCTGGTCGATTCTCTATTTGAATCTCTGTCCGATCTTCGGCGATACGGCCCTCCTCTGTTGTAGTCCCGTCTATACAAGGGTCTTGTTAGAAGAGGGAATCGTTTTTTACTGTCACCCGCTTTTTCTAGGAGCTCATCCAGCACTGGGCCAAACAAATGAACTCCCTCACAGGGGATGCCACATAGTTTCGATCTGGCCTGTAAGTCTCCTGGCCAGCATTTTATCCAAAGAGCTCTACGGGCTGCATTAGACAGTGCTGAGGACCTTGCGGCTAGCCTAACGGAATCGGCTGACGCATCCGAAAGGAAGGCTGCTGCATCCTGAATCATAGACATAGATGACAGGATTTCGCTCCTAGGAACCTTATCCTTGAGTTGGTCTTCTAGATGACCCAGCCATACCATCAACGACCGGGCAGTGCAGGTGGCCGCAATCGCAGGCCTCAGGGAACCTGCTGACGTTTCCCAAGCTCCTTTAAGGAATACCTCAGCTTTCCTATCAAGCGGGTCCTTTAGGTTTCCCAGATCCTCGAATGGGAGAGACTTTTTTTACATGCTTTGGCCACCGCCGCATCCAGTTTCGGGACCTTGTCCCAGGAGGAAGAAGCCTCTTCCTCAAAGGGATACCTTCTTTTGAATGCTGGTGGGAGTGACCCCTTCCTTTCGGGTTTCTTCCATTCTCTCGTAATCAGTGACTTAACTTTATCAACTACCGGAAATACTCTTCTGGATTTGCGCTCTATGCCTTTAAACATTATGTCCTGGATGGAACATTCCGCCTGGGTCTCCTCAATGCCCATAGTGTTGTTGACAGCTTTGACTAAGCGGTTAATCCTATCCAGTGATAGACAGGTTCGACTAGATTCCACGTCCTCTGATGATGATGACGGATGAGAATCCGAGCTCACACCACCCGTGTCTGAATCCACATCTGAGGCTGGGGATAATATCTCCTTCCTCTTTTTTGAAACTGTCTTCTGAGACCTCATGGAATCTCTGACCTCCTGTCTAACCAAATCCCTAAGAGTAGACGTAAGGTCAGGGGCCTCGTCCTCAATTAACCGTTGAATGCAGATGCTGCACAATTTCTTTTTATGTCCATCTGGAAGCGGCTCCGTACAGATGGCACACTCCCTATGTTTGGATTTGGACACAGATTTCCTCCCCTAATAAGGAGAAAGGGAATACAAGGAGGGACAGCTATCAGAAAACGTACTTTCACGAAGCTCACTTACCCATCCCTGCAGCGAATGGTACCGTGATCGGGGGGTCCTTCTTAGCCGGAGATTCCTTACGGCCTGAGGACTTAGTTGATTTCTGAGCCTCTTTAGCTCTACCAGCGCGACTACTGCCACTAGAACGCCGCTGGGAGCTGCTCAAAGGCTGTTCAGGTGAATGCTGCTGCTCACCGCCCAGCTGCGGTGTTCCTTCCAGAGACTCCATACCGGAAATGGTGGACAGGAATATGCTGAGGCTTCAGTACGCTGTTTAAATTCCTCCCCCTGGGTACCACCCCCGGATGGGGGTCAGCAGGGAAATCACTTGCCGACGACCGGTACTGCACTGGTAGGGTCGTGACCGCTAGGCGCCCGCTTAAAGCGCTGGACCCCCCGTGGCCAAAAAATCCCTCCCCAAACGCCGGGCGTCGCCATTAGCTAGGAGAGGTCGCTACCGCGCATGTGCGGCCGCGTCATCGCCCCGCGCCGCTCGCGACGTCATCCGGACACGCCTCTTCCGGACGCCGCTGCGGCGCTGAGAGCAGACGCGCCGGACAAGGACGGCAGCTCTCTCCAGCCACCGCAGACCCCAGCGCAAGCGGCGGACCGACCCCGGAGGCCCCAGCAGAAGCGGCACCCTGGAGACCCCCAGGTAAAAAGCAGCTGTCGTAGAAGCAAGGCCCTTATTGCCTCGGGCCGCTTCCTCCTGCCGACACCTACACCAACAGTGCCCCTGCCGTGTGGTGCTTCCATCTACCTGACCAGGCCGAGGTAGGGGGACCCCGCTACCTGCATCGGCCTGTCAGGCGTGGGATAAATTCTTTTCTTCGACCCTCTTCTCGGGACCTGTCTGAAGAGGTTCCACTGTCAGGGACAGGAAACCAACTGGCAGGGGAGTGAGGTGCCGCCCTTTTTATGTCTGAGGTTTCCTGTCCCTGAAGGGCGGATCCCCTCTCTCGTTGTGCTGTCATGGCGACTGAATAAAATGATCTATTTTTATTTTTGAAATTCACCGGTAAATGCTGCATTTCCACCCTAGGCTTATACTCGAGTCAATAAGTTTTCCCAGTTCTTTGTGGCAAAATTAGGGGGGTCGGCTTATACTCGGGTCGGCTTATACTCGAGTATATACGGTATATACAGATATAGTAATTGTGACTTTTTTTTCCGGTTTCCTAGCTGATGATGGTATATTAGAGTCTTATGTGTTAGGAGTCGAGTTCCCGATCTCTGCACAGAGGGAATCTCGTGCCATCTCCGCTGCGGTCTCCAATTCTTCTCCAGCTGCAGTGGAGCCTGCTCAGCGGAGGTGTCGATCCCAATGTCTCGCTCAGCCTGATACTGTGCGGATGGTTACTGCTGCCTTTCCAGGCTCAGCCATTGTAGCCAGTAGTGGTCAGCGGCGAGCATACATCCAGGGACTAAGTCCCGCTTTTCCCCTTCTGAGCATGCCTGTTATGATCCGGTGACCTTGAAGCAGCATGAGTGGTAACTATACTGACCGCAAATCCTGATCTTAACACCGCAACTAGAAGTAGCCGTGGGGTGTACCTAACAAACCCTAGACGCCTCGTCACAGCCGGAGGACTAAATACCCTATAGATGGAAATAGGAAAACTATCTTGCCTCAGAGCAGAACCCCAAAGGATAGGCAGCCCCCCACAAATAATGGCTGTGAGTAGGAGAGGAAAGACACACACAGGCAGAAAACAGGATTTAGCACAAGAGGCCGCTCTAGCTAAAATAGGAAAGGATAGGACAGAGTTCTGTGCGGTCAGTATTAAAACCCTTCCAAAAATATCCACAGCAGATTATACAAAAAATTCCTCCATCTAACTAAAGACATGGAACGTATATATCTGCAACTCCAGAGACTCCTACACTCAGAGCAGGAATACAATCAAAAAACAAGCACACAGCTTGTGTGCCATAGAAAAAGAAACAGACACTTATCTTTGCTGAATTGGCAGCTAAGCAGGAGAAGCCAGAAAGAGATCCAACACTTCCCAAGAAACATTGACAACTGGCAAGGACTAATGAGTCCTGCAAACCTAAATACCCCAGTCAGAACTGCAATCAGCAGATACACCTGTCCAGGACTGCCACCCAGGGACAACTGCATTACCACGTACAACCATCGGAGGGAGCCCAAAAGCAGAATTCACAACACATGCCCAGGGTAAGACCTCTCATTGGAGGTCGGGGGTCACATGCACAGGTACTGCAGAAGCTCCCATTGGTCCTCTAGGAAGGTCCTGAAGTTGCTCAGGTACTGTAGCAGCTCCCATTGGTCCTCTAGGAAGGTACTGAAGCTGCTGCAGCTATAAAAGGTTCACATGGCCGCACGGCCGTGCACTATTATTAACCTAAGTTATGAGCTCAGCGCCAGTGTGGTCATACTTGCATGTGGTGAGGGTTCAGCTGAAATAAGCCCCTAGAACACCAGCACCTCCGGTGAGGAGTTTTGTGTGAGTGGATTCAGGGCCCGGCAGAAATAAGCCCCTAGAATATCGGCACCTCCGGTGAGGAGTTTTGTGTGAGTGGATTCAGGGCCCGGCAGAAATAAGCCCCTAGAATATCGGCACCTCCGGTGAGGAGTTTTGTGTGAGTGGATTCAGGGCTCGGCAGAAATAAGCCCCTAGAATACCGGCACCTCCGGTGAGGAATTTTGTGTGAGTGGATTCAGGGCCCGGCAGAAATAAGCCCCTAGAATACCGGCACCTCCGGTGAGGAGTTTTGTGTGTGCTATGCTGACTGCATGACCACTGTTCGCTCGATTAGGTAGCTGTTCCTCTGTGAGGTTAACAGGGCACAGCGTTCTCTTTCTCAAGTGAATCTGTGAAGTTACAGAGTTCGCTTATACCACCATATAGTACTGTCTTTTACTAGCAGCAGGTTCTCTCCTGCACGGTGGACCCCGGGTTGCGAACGCACCTACTACTCAATATATATATACTCGGTGCCTTCCGCCAACCCTAACACTAAGGGGTTTTGGTTATTGGTTTTGGGTATTATATGACTTCTCGTTCCTTTCTTGGTGTCTTTCAGGCCACGGTGTATTTCGTGGCTATGCTGGTGCTGGAGATGATCGCAAGTCGGGCTGTGAAGGGTCAAACGCTCCGGATTAATGACGGACTGACGTCCCTTTCGGCAGGAGTGATGTCTCGTCTACCAGAGTAAGTCAAATTGCTGTTGTGGTTGGAAAATTCTTTTTTTAGTCCGTGAACTGGAAGACGTGAGGGGTCTGGACGCCAAGGACGCTTCATTCCAGAACATCGCAGCTAATATAACAATTTCATTGTGGATTGCAGGCGCGCTCGGCTCTAGTGTGATGTGCATGACATAATCTGGAATATTCTGGATTACAGGTACTTTTATGGTATTTTACATAAAACTGACAGTAAATTCAGGACCATTTACTGTAATTGGAGTTTTATGGACCTACAAGAGTGAATTGCTACTTGGCAAATGATTTGGATCGAGGGGAGAAGCTTCGAGATTTATTAGTGGAAAAGCAGATCAGCCGGTGATGGGGCCAACCTATGGATTTACGAAATATTCCTTAGAAAACCTGAAGGATTGTTTAAAGTGAAACGCTAACCTTAAAGGGGTGATTCAGAATGAGCAAAACGTGACTTCTTTCTTCTAAAAAGAGTCCAACATGGGCATAAATCCCAATATCAGTGTTGGTCAGAATGGTTAGATTGTGACGACCTACCCAAACCGGATGGAAATGGCCAAATTTCGGTGGAATTTACGTAAACTACGTTTTTTTTTGTAAGAATCACATGCCCGGCTTTGCCTGAATTGTTTACAAATATCTACGAGAGCCTCAGAAATTTCCAGACTGTTGGTAGCTCTGCATGGATTGTGTGCGGTTTTATTGCTGCTTGAGAATGGAGTGGGACAGAGCTGCAGGCGGAGTGGCGCTGTTCTTCTAGTTATGAAAAATCCTCTTGTTTATCCATCAAAAACACATGGAAACTTATATTTTATCACATCCATAAGAGTATGACACGGATAGGTCATCAATTTCAGAATAGATGGGTCGGACACCCTGTACCTCCCCTGCAGATCCCATCGCTGCCTAAAATACTCAGTAGAACATCACAGCTCCAAACATGATGCAGTGGCCATTCTTGGGTACTGCACTCAGATCACAGTCACTTTAGGGGCACTGGGAGTGCTGGGTGTCGGACCACCACAGATCTACCCTATGGATAGGTCATTGATCCCATAGTACAGGACAACCCCTTTAACCAATTCAGCATCAAGCAAAGAGCAGACCCCAAAAATCCAATGAAGCCTGGAAATATAGATTAGCTCAGTCACAATATATTGTCAGATACTTTATACTTACTACTTTAGTGTTGATGACAAATCCTTCGGATAGACCATCAATGTCTGATCGGCAAGGGTCCGGCACCCAGCTGTAATCTGGCCCGCAGTACCCACTTGCGGAGCTGCGCCATCTTCTGCTAGTGGCCGCCACAGAGTACTACACGTTCAATCAATAGGAGGCGGAAGAGGGGTCAGTGATGTAGTACGGCTGAGTCTGTTGTGCAGTTGCATTGTGAACCCTGCCTATTTCTACAAACAGCGCCACTCTTTTGCATAGGACATATCTGGTATTGCAACCCAGTCAAATTCTAGAGAATTGAGTTGCAATGCCGGACACAACCTACAGTGGAGAGTGGCGCTGCTTCTAGACCACAGCAGTCCTATTGTTCTGCTGTAACAATCACTTTCTGATACATCTCTATGTGACAATGACCTGTGAGCGGTGGAAAACTCGGCTCTGCTCCATAGACTGATGCAGCGGTCGCACAGGCGTCCGATAAAGCCCTGGCATGATCCGCCGGATATTTCATGTAGCAGCCGCATGCTTAGCAGCGGCGGCTCTGTGTGCCGGACGCATTAACCGCCTCCATGTGTGATCTCACTCCATTACTCTGCGTGGAGCCGCGGCATTTATTCTGCACTTTGCACTGACTGTGAGGAAACGATATATAATGGATGATCTGCGAGGGACGTTCTGGGGCAGATAACTCCCCCCAGGTGCGGGATTTGTCATTCTGCACGACTCCACAAAGCTTCTAACATGGGGTCCTCCCCCCCCCAACAAACTGAGCGGCTGAATTCCCCAAGAGCGGCAATTATCCCGGACGCTGAGCTCTGCATTCATCACGTTTTCTGTTCTCGTTATGTGAAACAAACCACAGAAAGAAGAAAGACAAAGAGCCGGAATACTGAAAGAAAAAAACCACAGATGTAGCAGAGGGGAGTTTGTCAGATGGAGCAGAGCTGAGTTTGTCAGACGGAGCAGAGCTGAGTTTGTCAGATGTAGTAGAGTTGAGTTTGTCAAATGTAGCAGAGTGAGTTTGTCAGATGTAACAGTTAAGCTTGTCAGATGTAGCAAAGTTGAGTTTGTCAGATGTAGCAGAGCTGAGTTTGTCAGATGGAGCAGGGCTGAATTTTGTCAGACGGAGCAGAGCTGAGTTTGTCAGATGTAGTACAGTGAGTTTGTCAGATGTATCAGTTAAGCTTGTCAGAGGTAGCAAAGTTGAGTTTGTCAGATGTAAAAGAGTTGAGTTTCAAAGATGTAGCAGAGTGGGTGAGTCAGATGTAGTATTGCTGAGTTTGTCAGAAATTGCAGAGTTGAGTTTGTCTGATTTAGCAGAGTTGAGTTTGCCAGATGTGGTAGAGTTGAATTTGTCAAATAGAACAGAAATGAGTTCGTCTGATGTAGCAGAGAGGGTCTTATTAGATTATTTTGCCAAATGTAGAAAAAGTTTGTTAGATGTTGCGATGTTTAGGTACTTTTTACTTCAAAGGCTACAGGGTAAAAGAGGAAGCTTGAAGACGTTATCCAGAAGTAACAACATGGCTTCCTTTGTTTTAAAAGCATGATAAATGAACTCCCCAGCGCCCCCCGGTGTACATGCTGGGTGCGGTACTGCAGCTTGGTTCCATTATAGTGGATGGATAAGAGGTGTAACACAGAATGGGATGTGACGGGGCTTTGCTTTATCAATGTAGCAGAGTTTATAGCCATTTTTTGGCAAATGTTATTTTGGCCTTTGGTTCTAGAGAGGGCGATTTGTTCTACATACAGTATAAGGCACACAGGCCAAAAGAGGTGAAAGTATGTCCAAAATCTGCCGGTGCACGCGGCAAAGGGAAATAACCAAAATGTCTGAAAACTTGGCAGTTCTGTGTGCAATAGGGTGGTGAGGCCTGTCATGACTCCGCTCTGTTCACTCCAGAAGAAACTGCTGTCTTACAGCCTGTCCTACCTGCCGTCATGAGCCTCGAGGAGGCCGCCCTCTACCACAGCCTGACTGGCCCAAGTACCTGAATTGGGTAGCAATGGCCTTTTACTGAGGAATCAAATTGTGCCTCCATCAGTCCTTGTGGCTTCTACATCGTTACCTGTCTGGAAACCTGTCTGTCTACAGGAAGTGGCAATGGTTCTGTCTCTACAGGAAGAAGAGGTGGTTCTGTCTCTACAGGAAGTAGAGGTGGTTCTGTCTCTCTACAGGAAGTAGAGGTGGTTCTGCATCTCTACAGGAAGGAGAGGTGGTTCTGTCTGTCTACAGGAAGTAGAAGTGGTTCTATCTCTCTACAGGAAGTAGAGGTGGTTCTGTATCTACAGGAAGTAGAGGTGGTTCTGTCTCTACAGGAAGTAGAGATTGTTCTGTCTCTCTACAGGAAGTAGAGGTGGTTCTGTCTCTCTACAGGAAGTAGAGGTGGTTTTGTCCTTCTACAGGAAGTAGAGATGGTTCTGTCTCTCTACATGAAGTAGAGGTGGTTCTGTCTCTCTACAGGAAGTAGCGATGGTTCTGTCTCTAAAGGAAGTAGAGGTGGTTCTGTCTCTACAGGAAGTAGAGATGGTTCTGTCTCTCTACATGAAGTAGAGATGGTTCTGTCTCTCTACAGGAAGTAGAGGTGGTTCTGTCTCTCTACAAGAAGTAGAGGTGGTTCTGTCTGTCTACAGGAAGTAGAGGTGAGTCTGTCTCTCCACAGGAACTAGAAGTGGTTCTGCCTCTCTACTAGAAGTAGAGGTGGTTCTTTCTCTCTATAGGAAGTAGAGGTGGTTCTGTCTGTCTACAGGAAGTAGAGATGGTTGCCTCTCTATAGGAAGTAGAGGTAGTTCTGCCTCTCTATAGGAAGTGGTGATGGTTCTTTCTCTCTACAGGAAGTAGAGGTGGTTCTGCCTCTCTACTGGAAGTAGAGGTGGTTCTGTCTGTCTACAGAAAGTGGAAGTGGGTCTTCTCTCTACAGGAAGTGGCGATGGTTCTGTCTGTTTACAGGAAGTGGTGATGGTTCCGTCTCTCTACAGGAAGTAGAAGTGGTTCTGCATCTCTACTGAAAGTAGAGGTAGTTCTGCCTCTCTGCAAGACGTAGAGGTGGTTCTGCCTCTCTACAAGAAGTATAGGTGGCTCTGCCTCTCTACAGGAAGTAGAGGTGGTTCTGTCTGTCAACAGGAAGTAGAAGTGGGTCTGTCTTTCTACAGGAAGTGGCGATGGTTCTGTCTGTCTACAGGAAGTGGCGATGGTTCTGTCTCTCTACAGGAAATAAAGGTGTTTCTGCCTCTCTACTGGAAGTAGAGGTGGTTCTGCCTCTCTACAAGAAGTAAAGGTGGTTCTGTTTGTCTACAGGAAGTAGAGGTGGGTCTGTCTCTCTACAGGAAGTAGAGGTGGTTATGTCCCTCTACAGGAAGTAGAGGTGGTTCTGCATCTCTACAGGAAGTAGAGGTGGTTCTGTCTGTCTACAGGAAGTAGAAGTGGTTCTATCTCTCTACAGGAAGTAGAGGTGGTTCTGTCTCTACAAGAAGTAGAGGTGGTTCTGTCTCTACAGGAAGTAGAGATGGTTCTGTCTCTCTACAGGAAGTAGAGGTGGTTCTGTCTCTCTAAAGGAAGTAGAGGTGGTTTTGTCCTTCTACAGGAAGTAGAGATGGTTCTGTCTCTCTACATGAAGTAGAGGTGGTTCTCTCTCTCTACAGGAAGTAGCGATGGTTCTGTCTCTACAGGAAGTAGAGGTGGTTCTGTCTGTACAGGAAGTAGAGATGGTTCTGTCTCTCTACATGAAGTAGAGGTGGTTCTGTCTCTCTACAGGAAGTAGAGGTGGTTCTGTCTCTCTACAAGAAGTAGAGGTGGTTCTGTCTGTCTACAGGAAGTAGAGGTGAGTCTGTCTCTCCACAGGAACTAGAGGTGGTTCTGCCTCTCTACTAGAAGTAGAGGTGGTTCTGTCTCTCTATAGGAAGTAGAGGTGGTTCTGTCTGTCTACAGGAAGTAGAGATGGTTGCCTCTCTATAGGAAGTAGAGGTAGTTCTGCCTCTCTATAGGAAGTGGTGATGGTTCTTTCTCTCTACAGGAAGTAGAGGTGGTTCTGCCTCTCTACTGGAAATAGAGGTGGTTCTGTCTGTCTACAGAAAGTGGAAGTGGGTCTGTCTCTCTACAGGAAGTGGCGATGGTTCTGTCTGTTTACAGGAAGTGGTGATGGTTCTGTCTCTCTACAGGAAGTAGAAGTGGTTCTGCATCTCTACTGGAAGTAGAGGTAGTTCTGCCTCTCTGCAAGACGTAGAGGTGGTTCTGCCTCTCTACAAGAAGTATAGGTGGCTCTGCCTCTCTACAGGAAGTAGAGGTGGTTCTGTCTGTCAACAGGAAGTAGAAGTGGGTCTGTCTTTCTACAGGAAGTGGCGATGGTTCTGTCTGTCTACAGGAAGTGGCGATGGTTCTGTCTCTCTACAGGAAATAAAGGTGTTTCTGCCTCTCTACTGGAAGTAGAGGTGGTTCTGCCTCTCTACAAGAAGTAGAGGTGGTTCTGCCTCTCTACAGGAAGTAAAGGTGGTTCTGTTTGTCTACAGGAAGTAGAGGTGGGTCTGTCTCTCTACAGGAAGTAGAGGTGGTTCTGTCCCTCTACAGGAAGTAGAGGTGGTTCTGCATCTCTACAGGAAGTAGAGGTGGTTCTGTCTGTCTACAGGAAGTAGAAGTGGTTCTATCTCTCTACAGGAAGTAGAGGTGGTTCTGTCTCTACAGGAAGTAGAGGTGGTTCTGTCTCTACAGGAAGTAGAGATGGTTCTGTCTCTCTACAGGAAGTAGAGGTGGTTCTGTCTCTCTACAGGAAGTAGAGGTGGTTTTGTCCTTCTACAGGAAGTAGAGATGGTTCTGTCTCTCTACATGAAGTAGAGGTGGTTCTGTCTCTCTACAGGATGTAGCGATGGTTCTGTCTCTACAGGAAGTAGAGGTGGTTCTGTCTCTACAGGAAGTAGAGATGGTTCTGTCTCTCTACATGAAGTAGATGTGGTTCTGTCTCTCTACAGGAAGTAGAGGTGGTTCTGTCTCTCTTCAAGAAGTAGAGGTGGTTCTGTCTGTCTACAGGAAGTAGAGGTGAGTCTGTCTCTCCACAGGAACTAGAGGTGGTTCTGCTTCTCTACTAGAAGTAGAGGCGGTTCTGTCTCTCTATAGGAAGTAGAGGTGGTTCTGTCTGTCTACAGGAAGTAGAGATGGTTGCCTCTCTATAGGAAGTAGAGGTAGTTCTGCCTCTCTATAGGAAGTGGTGATGGTTCTTTCTCTCTACAGGAAGTAGAGGTGGTTCTGCCTCTCTACTGGAAGTAGAGGTGGTTCTGTCTGTCTACAGAAAGTGGAAGTGGGTCTGTCTCTCTACAGGAAGTGGCGATGGTTTTGTCTGTTTACAGGAAGTGGTGATGATTCTGTCTCTCTACAGGAAGTACAAGTGGTTCTGCATCTCTACTGGAAGTAGAGGTAGTTCTGCCTCTCTGCAAGACGTAGAGGTGGTTCTGGCTCTCTACAAGAAGTATAGGTGGCTCTGCCTCTCTACAGGAAGTAGAGGTGGTTCTGTCTGTCAACAGGAAGTAGAAGTGGGTCTGTCTCTCTACAGGAAGTGGCGATGGTTCTGTCTACAGGAAGTGGCGATGGTGTTTCTGCCTTTCTACTGGAAGTAGAGGTGGTTCTGCCTCTCTACAAGAAGTAGAGGTGGTTCTGCCTCTCTACAGGAAGTAAAGGTGGTTCTGTTTGTCTACAGGAAGTAGAGGTGGGTTTGTCTCCCTACAGGAAGTAGAGGTGGTTCTGCCTCTCTACAAGAAGTAGAGGTGGTTCTGCCTCTCCACTGGAAGTAAAGGTGGTTCTGTCTGTCTACAGGAAGTAGAGGTGGTTCTGTCTCTCTATAGGAGGTAGAGGTGGTTCTGCCTCTCTACAGAAAGTAGAGGTGGTTCTGCCTCTCTGCAAGAATTGGAGGTGGTTCTGTTTCTCTACAAGAAGTAAAGGTGGTTCTGCCTCTCTACATGAAGTAGAGGTGGTTCTGTCTCTCTATAGGAAGTAGAGGTGGTTCTGCCTCTCTACAGGAAGTAGAGGTGGTTCTGTCTCCCTACAGGAAGTAGAGGTGGTTCTGTATCTCTATAGGAGGTAGAGATGGTTCTGCCTCTCTACAAGAAGTAGAGGTGGTTCTGCTTCTCTACAGGAAGTAGAGGTGGTTCTGTCTCTCTATAGGAGGTAGAGATGGTTCTGCCTCTCTACAAGAAGTAGAGGTGGTTCTGTCTCCCTACAGGAAGTAGAGGTGGTTCTGTATCTCTATAGGAGGTAGAGATGGTTCTGCCTCTCTACAAGAAGTAAAGGTGGTACTGTCTCTCTACAGGAAGTAGAGGTGGGTCTGTCTGTCTACAGGAAGTGGCAATGGTTCTGTCTCTCTACAGAAAGTCGTGATTGTTCTGTCTCTCTACAGGAAGTAGAGATAGTTCTGCCTCTGTACAGGAAGTAGAGATGGTTCTGCCTCTCTATAGGAAGTAGAGGTGGTTCTGCCTCTCTACAAGAAGTAGAGGTGGTTCTGCCTCTCTACAGGAAGTAGAGGTGGTTCTGCCTCTCGACAGGAAGTAGAAGTGGTTCTGCCTCTCTACAGGAAGTAGAGGTGGTTCTGTCTTTTTATAGGAAGTAGTGGTGGTTCGTCTCTTTATAGGAAGTAGAGATGGTTCTGCCTCTCTACAGGAGCTAGAGATGGTTCTGCCTATCTACAGGTGTCTCTCTACAGGAAGTAGAGGTGGGTCTGTCTGTCTACAGGAAGTGGCAATGGTTCTGTCTCTACAGGAAGTGGTGATTGTTCTGTCTCTCTACAGGAAGTAGAGATAGTTCTGCCTCTCTACAGGAAGTAGAGATGGTTCTGCCTCTCTATAGGAAGTAGAGGTGGTTCTGCCTCTCTACAGGAAGTGGTGATGGTTCTGTCTGTCTACAGGAAATAGAGGTGGTTCTGTCTGTCTACAGGAAGTAGAGGTGGTTCTGTCTTTTTATAGGAAGTAGAGGTGGTTCTGCCTCTCTACAGGAAATGGAGCGAGCCTTTGTCTCTCTACAAGAAGTGGATGTGGGTCCTTGTTTCTCTACAGGAAGAAAGGGATGGGTCTTTGACTCTCTACAGAAAATAGAGGTGGGTCTTTGCAATGCATGGTGGGAAATGTAAAGAAAAGAAGTTACAGCACCTATAATGCTGGCCGAAAGCCAATAAAAAAAAACTCACTTAAAAAAAGTTTATGGCAACTTACTGGGTGCAAGAATCGGGACAGTGACCCAAAAGAAATGTTGCCTTGTTTTTTTGCGAAAGGATAAATATTTCGCTGGATGGGGCCCCATTCTCATAATAGATGTGGGTCCCGTTGTCGGAGCTCTTATCTGCAAAACTTGTAGGGGGTTTGGTATAAAGGTCAAACATGCAGAAACCCCCTTTAAGGCCTAACATGGCAGTACATAATGGGGGTATGCTGTACTTGTGCTGACAAGGGGGGATAGAGCAGCTCCATTATCTTTGGATAGAATGGATGCAGTGAGGGCTTCCATGGCGCAGTGCCGGAAAGGTAAGCTGCGCGTTCAGCTCTGCTACATCTGGATTTCCATTGCAGGTGTTAGGAAGTCTTGTCGGAGGCTGCAGTTCGGGGCTCAGGTTTCCTCCCCAGTCAAACAGATTTCAGCCTGAATAAAAATCTAGCAGGGCTGACACAATCCACGCAGAGGATCGGGCCGAGACCCCCAACAACCACGGGAAACACGGGGGGGGGGATCATGAACAGCAGAGCGGAAGATGAACACAGCGCCGGTCCCGTCCTGTCTCAGGTGTGCTGAATAAAGATCAGATTAATGACCCAATAATCAGCTCCGCATCATAGAAGCCCCAGAGTCCTGCACTGATTATCGGGGAGGTACTGCTCAGCCCATGGCGGAAAGGAGGGAATCAATAACCAGGCTGGGGGGCTGTAGAAGAACTAAAATGCCCAGCAGGCCCAGTGTGCAGATATAATATGGGAAATGATCAATGGAGACCGGCTGCACTACCAGGGGGAAATCTATTCAGTGTCGGACTGGGGTGTCCAGGGCCCACCAGTAACATTGACTTTGGGGGCCACTTTTCACCTCCATACAAATATTACATGACCCTCGTTCACAAATCTACCTATATCTCTGTATAATAATACACTGGGGAGTTTGGTTAATGATGAGATGCTGTTTTTTTCTGTACAGAGTGAATCAAGCGAATTACGGTATGCCAAATACCGCCCATACAGGAGGGTTGGGGGCACAGATCCGCACAGCGGCCCACCGGGGGATTGCCCTGTTACCCTATGGGCCAGTCCAAGCCTGTATCTATTATCTATTACACTATGTAACAAATTTTTATTTATTTTTTGTTCCTGGGTCCAAAGTGTGTTTTCCTAACCCGTTATGCCTAAAGCAAATAGAAAATAGTTGTTGTTCCACAAATACTTTGCTTCTGTGATCAGGACAATGAAGACTACTCAGCAGTGAATAGGAATGGAGAATTTTCCCCAAAACAGACAAATTTCAAAATGTCATTGTCCTGATAACAGAAGCGAAGTCTTTGTGGAACAACAACTATTTTCTGTTTGCTTTAGGCATAACGGGTTAGGAAAACACACTTTGGACCCAGGAACAAAAAATAAATAGAAATGTGTTATAGTGTAAATTCCTTTTGTTGACACAATAAATACAAATTTTTTCTGACCTGTGGTTATAAAATCAAAGTATGTGCTGAATGAAGTCATTTTTCCATAGTCTTTAAACAGAAGCAGTTGAAATATTACACTTGGAAGCCAGGAACAAAAACTGTGTTACATAGTGTTATCTATATCTATCTATTATATGTATTATCTATCTATCTATTATCTATCTATTATCTATCTATTATCTATCTATTATCTATCTATCTATTATCTATCTATTATCGATCTATCATATATTATCTATTATCTATCTATTATCTATCTATTTATCTATCTATTACCTATTTACAGTTAGGTCCATATATATTTGGACAGAGACAACATTTTTCTAATTTTGGTTATAGACATTACCACAATGAATTGTAAACAAAACAATTCAGATGCAGTTGAAGTTCAGACTCTCGGCTTTCATTTGAGGGGTATCCACATTAAAATTGGATGAAGGGTTTAGGAGTTTCAGCTCCTTAACATGTGCCACCCTGTTTTTAAAGGGACCAAAAGTAATTGGACAATTGACTCCAAGGCTATTTCATGGACAGGTGTGGGCAATCCCTTCATTATGTCATTCTCAATTAAGCAGATAAAAGGCCTGGAGTTGATTTGAGGTGTGGTGCTGCATTTGGAAGGTTTTGCTGTGAAGTAAACATGCAGTCAAAGGAGCTCTCCATGCCGGTGAAACAAGCCGTCCTTAAGCTGCGAAAACAGAAAAAACCCATCCGAGAAATTGCTACAATATTAGGAGTGGCAAAATCTACAGTTTGGTACATCCTGAGAAAGAAAGAAAGCACTGGTGAACTCATCAATGCAAAAAGACCTGGGCGCCCACGGAAGGCAACAGTGGTGGATGATCGCAGAATAATCTCCATGGTGAAGAGAAACCCCTTCACAACAACCAACCAAGTGACCAACACTCTCCAGGAGGTCGGCGAATCAATATCCAAATCTACCATAAAGAGAAGACTGCATGAAAGTAAATACAGAGGGTTCACTGCACGGTGCAGCCACTCATAAGCATCAAGAATAAAAAGGATAAAAAACATCTAAAAAAGCCAGCACAGTTCTGGAAGAACATTCTTTGGACAGATGAAACCAAGATCAACCTCTATCAGAATGATGGAAAGAGAAAAGTATGGTGAAGGCGCGGTACAGCTCATGATCCACAGCATAGCACATCATCTGTAAAACCCGGCGGAGGCAGTGTGATGGCTTGGGCATGCATGGCTACCAGTGGCACTGGGTCACTAGTGTTTATTGATGATGTGACACAGGACAGAAGCAGCCGAATGAATTCTGAGGTATTCAGAGCCGCCATACTGTGTGCTCCGATCCAGCCAAATGCAGCCAAACTGATTGGTCGTCGTTTCATACTACAGATGGACAATGACCCAAAACATAAAGCCAAAACAACCCAGGGGTTTATTAAAGCAAAAAAGTGGAATATTCTTGAATGGCCAAGTCAGTCACCTGATCTCAACCCAATTGAGCATGCATTTCACTTGTTAAAGACTAAACTTCAGACAGAAAGGCCACAAACAAACAGCAACTGAAAACCACCGCAGTGAAGGCCGGCAGAGCATCAAAAAGGAGGAAACACAGCGTCTGGTGATGTCCATGAGTTCAAGACTTCAGGCAGTCATTGCCAACAAAGGGTTTTCAACCAAGTACTAAAAATGAACGTTTTATTTAAAATGATTGAATCTGTCCAATTACTTTTGGTCCCTTTAAAAACAGGGTGGTACATGTTAAGGAGCTAAAACTAATAAACCCTTCATCCAATTTTAATGTGGATACCCTCAAATGAAAGCTGAAAGTCTGAACTTCAACTGCATCTGAATTGGTTTGTTTAAAATTCATTGTGGTAATGTCTATAACCAAAATTAGAAAAATGTTGTCTCTGTCCAAATATATATGGACCTAACTGTATCTACACTGGGGAACACAATTTTTTAAGAGTTAGGTCAGACAACTGTTCTTAATTAATTTTTGGATGCTGAATCCAGAAATGATCTCAGTTTTTCTCTATCACGTCAAGTTTTTGAACAATAGGATTTTTGTCTTCTCAAAACTACGGTATGTAAACTACTGTACCTAAAAAGTGTTTTTTTTTATTACATAGTACAAATATGAACAAAAAATGAAATATATAAGAAATAGGCATGACAAAGTTGTGACTACTCTTACAAGTTGCCACGTAGCTCTATATGAGTCGAATTGTAATCAGATAACAAGTCTTATTACAGATATCAGTGCAATTGTGCTTCTCTGGCAGGTAAGTTGTGGAGGAAAAACTTTACGTGCTAGAAAAAAACTGACTACATTTTTGGAATCAGCATGCCAATTTTAGTATAAATCAGCTCAAAATCCTAACTCAACAGAAAATGTTTTTCAAATTGTTCCCCTGTGTTATCTATCTATCTATCTATCTATCTATCTATCTATCTATCTATCTATCTATCTATCTATCTATCTATTATTTATCATCTATCTATCTATCTATCTATCTATTATCTATCTATCTATCATCTATTTATCTAATATCTATCTATTCTCTATATATCTATTATCTATCTATTATCTATTTATCTATCTATTATCTATACATCTATCTATTTATATATCTATTATCTGTCTATTATCTATCTATGTATCTATCTATCTATCTATCTATCTATGTATCTATCTATCATCTATTATCTATCTTTCTATCTATCTATCTATCTATCTATCATCTATCTATGGATTATATGGTTACATTATTCATTTTCCCTCTATCTTGCCCCTGATAATGATTATTATTTTGTTACTTGCAGTACCGTTACATCATTAGATTCGTTACCCCAGGATTATTGGCTTGAACCGGTTCTTGCGGCCATTTTTCTGGTGGATTTGTGTCAGCGCCGCTGCTCTCCTTGACAGTCCAGTAAATCGAGACCTCGTTTATTAACGCCTGGCACCTGTGCAGGAAATGGGAGATTTCAGTTTCCGCCACTTTAGCTTTGTGCAGCCGGTGGCAGTGCCCTATTATCCCGAGTGAGAATGTGAAACAATTGGAACCACATTCTACAAATCCCCTGCTCCTCGGTGCAGCAGATCGGCATCTGGCCGCTGCTCTTTGTACTTCGCGGGTTTATTTGTTCCTTTTTTTGTAACGATAGCTGGAATATTTCTGTACCTTTAATTTCAGTGTAAAATATATTACACCCCATTGAAATCATGGACACGAGACTAAACAATAAACAAAGTGCGAGCTCTGTGGTTCAGGCATGTGTTCTTATTGGGTATCACAGATGTACTTAAAGGGGTACTCGCTCGGTATTTTTCTCATTTTAAGGTAGTGCCCTCCTGTGACTGCAACCAGTAATCATAGACAAAGTCTCTTCTTCACAACAGCAGCTAAATGCTGAGGACTGCAGAGGTGACAATGTAATCTCTGTGTAGACTAAGAATATATCATGAGACCCACAGACAAGTCAGGCTTCTTAAGAACAAAAAATTGAAAGTCTTTTTTTGCAAAACAATAAAAATCAATACTTTTCTTCAAATTACAGTGTTGCCTTCAGAGGCGTTGAGGTGACCACTTATGTCTACGTATGGAACAACTACAGAATGGCAGAATTGCCTTGGGATTCTTCTTGGACCTGGTGGTTGACGTTCCTTGGTGTGGATTTTGCATATTATTGGTTCCATAGAATGGCGCATGGTAGGTACAGTTACAATGTTATACAGATCTTCTGGTAAACAATATGTACAAGAATATAACTGCTATAATACTGCCCCTATATACAAGAATATAACTACTATAATACTGCCCCAATGTACACGAATATAACTACTATAATACTGCCCCAATGTACAAGAATATAACTACTATAATACTGCCCCCTATGTACAAGAATATAACTACTATAATACTGCCCCTATGTACAAGACTATAACTACTGTAATACTGCCCACATGTACAAGAATATAACTACTATAATACTGCTCCTATGTACAAGAATATAACTACTATAATACTGCCCCAATGTACAAGAATATAACTACTATAATACTGCCCCCTATGTACAAGAATATAACTACTATAATACTGCTCCCTATGTACAAGAATATAACTACTATAATACTGCCCCTATGTACAAGACTATAACTACTGTAATACTGCCCACATGTACAAGAATATAACTACTATAATACTGCTCCTATGTACAAGAATATAACTACTATAATACTGCCCCAATGTACAAGAATATAACTACTATAATACTGCCCCCTATGTACAAGAATATAACTACTATAATACTGCTCCCTATGTACAAGAATATAACTACTATAATACTGCCCCTATGTACAAGACTATAACTACTGTAATACTGCCCACATGTACAAGAATATAACTACTATAATACTGCTCCTATGTACAAGAATATAACTACTATAATACTGCCCCCTATGTACAAGAATATAACTACTATAATACTGCCCCCTATGTACAAGAATATAACTTCTATAATACTGTCCCTATGTACAAGACTATAACTACTGTAATACTGCCCACATGTACAAGAATATAACTACTATAATACTGCCCCTATGTACAAGAATATAACTTCTATAATACTGCCCCTATGTACAAGACTATAACTACTGTAATACTGCCCACATGTACAAGAATATAACTACTATAATACTGCTCCTATGTACAAGAATATAACTACTATAATACTGCCCCAATGTACAAGAATATAACTACTATAATACTGCCCCCTATGTACAAGAATATAACTACTATAATACTGCTCCCTATGTACAAGAATATAACTACTGTAATACTGCCCCTATGTACAAGAATATAACTACTATAATACTGCTCCTATGTACAAGAATATAACTACTATAATACTGCCCCCTATGTACAAGAATATAACTACTATAATACTGCCCCAATGTACACGAATATAACTACTATAATACTGCCCCAATGTACACAAATATAACTACTATAATACTGCCCCTATGTACAAGAATATAACTACTATAATACTGCTCCTATGTACAAGAATATAAGTACTATAACACTGCCCCTATATACAAAAATATAACTACTATAATACTGCCCCTATGTACAAGAATATAACTACTATAATACTGCCCCTATGTACAAGAATATAACTACTATAATACTGCTCCTATGTACAAGAATATAACTACTATAATACTGCGCCCTATGTACAAGAATATAACTACGACAATACTGCCCCTATGTACAAGAATATAACTGCTATAATACTGCTCCTATGTACAAGAATATAACTACTATAATACTGCCCCCTATGTACAAGAATATAACTACTATAATACTGCCCCCTATGTACAAGAATATAACTACTATAATACTGCTCCTATGTACAAGAATATAACTACTATAATACTGCTCCTATGTACAAGAATATAACTACTATAATACTGCCCCTATGTACAAGAATATAACTACTATAATACTGCCCCCATGTACACGAATATAACTACTATAATACTGCCCCAATGTACACAAATATAACTACTATAATACTGCCCCTATGTACAAGAATATAACTACTATAATACTGCCCCTATGTACAAGAATATAAGTACTATAACACTGCCCCTATATACAAAAATATAACTACTATAATACTGCCCCTATGTACAAGAATATAACTACTATAATACTGCCCCTATGTACAAGAATATAACTACTATAATACTGCTCCTATGTACAAGAATATAACTACTATAATACTGCGCCCTATGTACAAGAATATAACTACGACAATACTGCCCCTATGTACAAGAATATAACTGCTATAATACTGCTCCTATGTACAAGAATATAACTACTATAATACTGCCCCCTATGTACAAGAATATAACTACTATAATACTGCCCCCTATGTACAAGAATATAACTACTATAATACTGCTCCTATGTACAAGAATATAACTACTATAATACTGCTCCTATATACAAGAATATAACTACTATAATACTGCCCCTATGTACAAGAATATAACTACTATAATACTGCTCCCTATGTACAAGAATATACAGTAACTACTATAATAGTGCCCCCTCTGTACAAGAATATAACTACTATAATACTGCCCCTATGTACAAGAATATAACTACTATAATACTGCCCCTATGTACACAAATATAACTACTATAATACTGCCCCTATGTACAAGAATATAACTACTATAATACTGCTCCTATGTACAAGAATATAACTACTATAATACTGCCCCCTATGTACAAGAATATAACTACTATAATACTGCCCCAATGTACACGAATATAACTACTATAATACTGCCCCAATGTACACAAATATAACTACTATAATACTGCCCCTATGTACAAGAATATAACTACTATAATACTGCTCCTATGTACAAGAATATAAGTACTATAACACTGCCCCTATATACAAAAATATAACTACTATAATACTGCCCCTATGTACAAGAATATAACTACTATAATACTGCCCCTATGTACAAGAATATAACTACTATAATACTGCTCCTATGTACAAGAATATAACTACTATAATACTGCGCCCTATGTACAAGAATATAACTACGACAATACTGCCCCTATGTACAAGAATATAACTGCTATAATACTGCTCCTATGTACAAGAATATAACTACTATAATACTGCCCCCTATGTACAAGAATATAACTACTATAATACTGCCCCCTATGTACAAGAATATAACTACTATAATACTGCTCCTATGTACAAGAATATAACTACTATAATACTGCTCCTATGTACAAGAATATAACTACTATAATACTGCCCCTATGTACAAGAATATAACTACTATAATACTGCCCCCATGTACACGAATATAACTACTATAATACTGCCCCAATGTACACAAATATAACTACTATAATACTGCCCCTATGTACAAGAATATAACTACTATAATACTGCCCCTATGTACAAGAATATAAGTACTATAACACTGCCCCTATATACAAAAATATAACTACTATAATACTGCCCCTATGTACAAGAATATAACTACTATAATACTGCCCCTATGTACAAGAATATAACTACTATAATACTGCTCCTATGTACAAGAATATAACTACTATAATACTGCGCCCTATGTACAAGAATATAACTACGACAATACTGCCCCTATGTACAAGAATATAACTGCTATAATACTGCTCCTATGTACAAGAATATAACTACTATAATACTGCCCCCTATGTACAAGAATATAACTACTATAATACTGCCCCCTATGTACAAGAATATAACTACTATAATACTGCTCCTATGTACAAGAATATAACTACTATAATACTGCTCCTATATACAAGAATATAACTACTATAATACTGCCCCTATGTACAAGAATATAACTACTATAATACTGCTCCCTATGTACAAGAATATACAGTAACTACTATAATAGTGCCCCCTCTGTACAAGAATATAACTACTATAATACTGCCCCTATGTACAAGAATATAACTACTATAATACTGCCCCTATGTACACAAATATAACTACTATAATACTGCCCCTATGTACAAGAATATAACTACTATAATACTGCTCCTATGTACAAGAATATAACTAGTATAATACTGCCCATTATGTACAAGAATATAACTACTATAATACTGCCCCCTATGTACAAGAATATAACTACTATAATACTGCCCCCTCTGTACAAGAATATAACTACTATAATACTGCCCCTATGTACAAGAATATAACTACTATAATACTGCCCCCTATGTACAAGAATATAACTACTATAATACTGCCCCTATGTACAAGAATATAACTACTATAATACTGCCCCTATGTACACAAATATAACTACTATAATACTGCCCCTATGTACAAGAATATAACTACTATAATACTGCTCCTATGTACAAGAATATAACTAGTATAATACTGCCCCTATGTACAAGAATATAACTACTATAATACTGCCCCTATGTACAAGAATATAACTACTATAATACTGCTCCTATGTACAAGAATATAACTACTATAATACTGCCCATTATGTACAAGAATATAACTACTATAATACTGCCCCCTATGTACAAGAATATAACTACTATAATACTGCCCCCTCTGTACAAGAATATAACTACTATAATACTGCCCCTATGTACAAGAATATAACTACTATAATACTGCTCCTATGTACAAAAATATAACTACTATAATACTGCCCCCTATGTACAAGAATATACTGTAACTACTATAATACTGCCCCTATGTACAAGAATACAACTACTATAATACTGCCCCTATGTACAAGAATATAACTACTATAATAGTGACCCCTATGTACAAGAATATAACTAGTATAATACTGCCCCTATGTGCAAGAATATAACTACTATAATACTGCCCATTATGTACAATAATATAACTACTATAATACTGCCCCCTATGAACAAGAATATAACTACTATAATACTGCCCCCTCTGTACAAGAATATAACTACTATAATACTGCCCCTATGTACAAGAATATAACTACTATAATACTGCCCCTATGTACACAAATATAACTACTATAATACTGCTCCCTATGTACAAGAATATAACTACTATAATACTGCGCCCTATGTACAAGAATATAACTACTATAATACTGCCCCTATGTACAAGAATATAACTACTATAATACTGCCCCTATGTACAAGAATATAACTACTATAATACTGCTCCTATGTACAAGAATATAACTACTATAATACTGCCCCTGTGTACAAGAATATAACTACTATAATTACTGCTGCTATGTACAAGAATATAACTACTATAATACTGCCCCTATGTACAAGAATATAACTCGTACATAGGAGCAGTATAGGTGCCGCCTCGGGACACGAGCATATCATTAACTCAAAATTGAAAATACATATTAAAGAACCCCAAGACGGATTTCATCACCAGGTATCATTGTAATCAGTATAACGGCGCAGACCTGACACTGTCTGTAGATTACTGAGCACAATCCTGGTGACAGGTTCCCTTTAAGGTGTTTAGGTACTATATAAATGTATTATTTTAAAACTATAAATCGATATTATTTTCACAATTTACGGTGGCACCATTTGGATAATACATGAAGATTGTATTTGTACATTATAAGAAAGTATTATTTGGACACTATATAGCAAAATTATTTTGGTTATCTGCATATGGTGTCATTTTTTGGACACTATGTAAATGTTGTTTGGATACTATGTAAACATAATTTTGAAACTGTATAATAGTATTATTTTTGCATTACTTGGTGGCACTGTTAGACATTGCCTGAGGGTATTAGTTGAATATTATATTGGTTTATTATTTTAATAGACTCGATGTTACAGTATAATTTGGTCATTATATGGCAATATTAATTTCACAATATATGTTTGTTTGCACACAATAAAACACAATCAGCTAGTCATTATATAGCAGTACTATTTATGGTGGTATTGCTGGGACACAGTTTAACAGTGTATGGAAAAAATATACTGTAGTATTATGTTGTCAATATGTGGTACCATTATTTGAGCACTGTAATTGCATAATTTTGAAACTATATAGTAGTATTAATTTTGTAATATGTTGGGGCACGTTTGGATGCTATTACGTTTGGACTGCATTATTTGGACATTTTATGTCAGTAATATTTTCAAAATATATATTGGCATTATTTGGACCCTATATGACAGTATTATTTGGACACTGTATGACATTTTCTCAATATATAGTGGCACTAATTGTACTCTACAGTATTAGTCGGGCTCTACATGACAAGATTATATGGACACTATATGGCAGTGCTATTTGCACAAAGTATGGTAGCGCTATTTGGACGGCATGTTACAGCATTATTTAGACAGTATATTTAAACAATATATGGTGGCACTATTTGGACCTTGCATGATAGTATTATTTCGACAGTGTATGGCAGGGCCATTTTCACAATATATGGTGGCAGTATTGGACTCGATATGACAGTATTATTAGGACACTATATGGCAGTATTATTTTGAAAGTAACTTTGCAGTTTTAATTTGATGTGGTGAAATATGTTAATATAAATGCTGGGAAACACGACAGACGTTCTAGTATACCATGGGACATTGTATTAATCAACAAACCAATCTCACCCTATAAGTAGAGTTAGAGGACAAGAGCCTATGTGAGGCATGAATGGGTTAATCCTTCGCATCACTTTCCTCTCTCGATCTTTTACTCTCTCCATGATGTCCATACCGGACCCTACATTCCAATTATGAGTGGAATGTTTCCTTCCACACGGATACAAATCCCTAATTATGACTTTCTTCTGTTCCTGTGGATAGTATTCGTCCGTACTAAGAGCAGCATGTGTCGAAAAACAGGTCGCCTCCGGTTTCCTCCTAAACCTTGTCAATACGGCCCCAATTTTTCCATCACAGCTAATGGAGCCGCCATATGTCGCTGTGAGCAAGCGATATTACCTGAGGTTGACATCGGACTCCTCTCTGCCCTCCAGGAATCTTTCACCCCTTTCCAAAGTTGGCACAGATCATTCAATATCACAGGCATTCCAGTGCTCCTCTCCGGCTACCGGGTGCTTCATGCTCCTTGGACGGGGTAATATCTCTTTAAACCTAAACTTGTGGGATATTTGTGATCCAAAGGAATCCCCTAGTAGGAGAAAGAAAAGTTTTGTACAAGTGACCCTGGACAAAAAGAATAGAAGGGCTTCACAGGTTTTTCAAGTGGAAACCGTGTCAGGAGAAGCTTCTTCTTTGGGGAGTTTTTGGAGGAGTTTTTCATTTGCTGACGCAATTTTGAAAAGTTTTCGAAAAGTTTTGATTAGTGATGAGCATACGTGCTCGGACAAGGTGTTCTCCGAGCATGCTCGTTTGCTAAGTGCCTTCAGCGTGCTCGAATAATACGTTAGTCCCCGCGGCTCCATGTCTCGTGACTGTTCCACCCTCCTGAGCCGTCTATATGGGCATGTAGGTCATAGGAAGCTGAATAAAATGACACCTTGATATCTGACGTCTTGGGCTACTTTCACACTTCCGTCGGTACGGGGCCGTCGCAAACCGTCGGCCCGACGTACCGACGGACGTTGTGCTAAATTTAGCACAACGTGGGCAGCGGATGCAGCTTTACAACGCATCCGCTGCCCATTGTGATGAGCGGGAGGAGGGGGCGGAGTTCCGGCCGCGCATGCGCGGTCGAAAATGGCGGACACGTCGCACAAAAAAAAGTTACATTGAATGTTTTTTTGTGCGTCGTGTCCGACAAAAACACGACGGATCCGTCGCACGACGGATGCTACGTGTGCCCATCCGTCGCAGTCCGTCGCTACTACAAGTCTGTGGGCAAAAAAACGCATCCTGCAAGCACATTTGCGGGATCCTTTTTTTGCCCATATCGACGGATTGCGACGGAGGCAAAAAGACGGAAGTGTGAAAGTAGCCTTATTCCTGAGAAAGACACGGTATTCTTTACATGTAAATGAGCTGTTCAAGGCTATGGGCGGGACCATAGATCTCCCTGAGAATCTGCCTCCGGAGGTTATTTTAAATGAAAGGGGTCCAGACAATATTGCGTATTAAAATTATCGTGTCAACCCTCCATATAGAGGTGCCGATCCGACCTTAAGTAGTTGAACCGAAAAGTAAAAAAAAACAGATGAGCTTCTAATTAGAAATTAACTCATTTTTTAAAAAAAATCGTTTTGGATATTATTCAGATGAAAAATGTGATTCTGATCACATTCGTTTCTGCACAAATTGAAATAGCTCCAAAGCCTTCGGTGTCCCCGAAAAGATGTGTGGAACACTCTGTGGTCTCCTAGGACTGACCGCAACATTTATGGCTACGGGTAAATCGAACCTAACCAGTAACTAACACCTCGTGCTTCACTAACAGCCCTTTTATGCTTTTTAAAATGAAAAAAATATAGATATTTTTTAAATTAATATTATTAGTTTTATTTTAATATTGCATTTGTGTTAAATAATACACCTACCGGGGACAACAGGCAACTGTGCCCTGCCTGTGCTACTACTGGCCACATAGCTATGGTCACCGGTGCTGCTGCTCCTTGCTCTGCGACCTCCCACATTCTTAGGCTCTGTTCACATGTCCAGTAGTTATTTTCGATTTTAGATCTGTTTTGGGATCCTAAAAAGGGAACAAAAATGGATCCAAATCAGAAACAAAGTGTCAGTTTTCAAACTGATCATTCTTTATCCCTTTCACGACCTTGGACGTATAGACACGTCCAAGGTCAAGTCCGTGCCTTTGATGCGGGCTCCGGCGCTGAGCCTGCATCTTTCCTTGCACGTGACAACTGATTTGGTGTGGCCGCCATTCATAGTAGATGATCAATTCTGCTACACATAGTAGAGCTGAAGCCCGGCTTTGTGCAGCAGATGATCTCAGTCTCCTATGATGACTATTGAATCAAGTAAATAGTAGAAAAAAAATGTTTTAAAAAATATATACTGTATAAAATATATAATTTAAAACCACCCCCCTTTTGCCCTATTCAAAATAAAACAATAAAAAAGGAAAAAATGCACATGTTTGGTATCGCCGCATTCAGAAACGCCCGATCTATCAAAATATAAATAGAATTAATCTGATCGGTAAAGGGCGTAATGAGAAAAAAAATCAAAATGCCAGAATTACGTTTTTTAGTCGCCAATAAAATGCAACAGGCGAACAAAACATTGTATCTACCCCAAGATGTTATCAATAAAATTGTCAGCTCGGCAAAAGACAAGCCCTCACCCAGCCCCCGATACCGAAAAATGGAGACTTTTTGGGTTTCAGAAAATGGCGCTATTTTTGTTTTCTTACAAACTTTGGATTTTTTTTTTTACCAGTAAATTAATAAAGAACCTAGCCATGTTTGGTATCTGCGAACTCGTAATGTCCTGGAGAATCATAATGGCAGGCCAGTTTTAGCATCTACTAAATATGGTAAATGCAAAAGCCCCCAAAACAATTATGTGATTGCGCTTTTTTGCATTTTCACAGTACTTGGATTTTTTTTTTACAGTTTTTCAGTACACGATATGGTAAAACTAATGGTGTCGTTCAAAATTACAGCTCGTCCAGAAAAAAAAACAAGGCCTCATATTGACTGAAAAATAAAAAATTTACGGCTCTGTGAAGAAGGGGAGCAAAAAGCAAAAATGCAAAAACAGAAAATCGCAAGGCCGTGAGGGGGTTAAATGAGGTTATCGAGAGCCGTACCTCACTAAATTTTCACAGTTTGAGCTAGAATTAACATCGGCAGTCACTGACGCTGCACAGGTGCCTTAAAATGAATGTTGTGCTAAATTGTTACTGCACTCGGACACCTATCAGACTTAATGAAGTCGCAGCCCCAGCCTGTCCCTGTCTGAAGAATTTGGCATTTCTCTCCTTTCCTGAATGTCTCCTTGCTTAAAACACTGTCAATAACTCTTCTCTTTCTCTCTCTCTATCTCTCGTATCTTTCTATCTGTCTGTATTCTGTGCACTGTGCTTGTCTGACTGAGCTCTGAGGTCGTCTCTCCTATTCACAATCCTCACAAGATGGCAGCAGCATCTCCTCCTGCTTAGGCTTTTATAGTGGCTGTGAATCATCAGTGACATCACATCTGTAGTCCCCCACGATTGGCTGTGATATAGGGTGGGGTGCTTGTAAGACATTATGGGGTTGCCCACCAGGGGTCACGTGATCCTTCTTTTCTGTCTTTTACTATCTATAACATTCTAGTTGATCCATTTGTAATGAGATTCATGTAGAATCGATCCACTCATCTCTGCTCCTAATGTTTCACTGCAGACACTCATTATTATTATTATTATTATTATTATTTATTATTATAGCGCCATTTATTCCATGGCGCTTTACATGTGAGGAGGGGTATACATAGTAAAACGAGTACAATAATCTTTAACAATACAAGTCACTGCTGGTACAGGAGGAGAGCGGACCCTGCCCGCGAGGGCTCACAATCTACAAGGGATGGGTGAGGATACAGTAGGTGAGGGTAGAGCTGGCCGTGCAGCGGTTTGGTCAATCGGTGGTTACTGCAGGTTGTAGGCTTGTCGGAAGAGGTGGGTCTTCAGGTTCTTTTTGAAGGTTTCGATGGTAGGCGAGAGTCTGATATGTTGTGGTAGAGCATTCCAAAGTAGGGGGGATGCACGAGAGAAATCTTGTATGCGATTGTGGGAAGAGGAGATAATAGGGGAGTAGAGAAGGAGATCTTGTGAGGATCGGAGGTTGCGTGCAGGAGAGTACCGGGAGACAAGGTCGCAGATGTATGGAGGAGACAGGTTGTGGATGGCTTTGTATGTCATGGTTAGGTTTTTGTACTGGAGTCTCTGGGTGATGGGGAGCCAGTGCAGGGATTGACAGAGGGGAGAGGCCGGGGAATAGCGGGGGGACAGGTGGATTAGTCGGGCAGCAGAGTTTAGAATAGATTGGAGGGGTGCAAGAGTGTTAGATGGGAGGCCACAGAGCAGGAGGTTACAGTAGTCAAGGCGGGAGATGATGAGGGCATGGACTAGGGTCTTTGCAGATTTTTGGTTTAGGAATGTGCGGATCCGTGAAATATTTTTGAGTTGGAGGCGGCAGGAAGTGGAAAGGGTTTGGATATGTGGTTTAAAGGAGAGATCAGTGTCAAGGATTACCCCAAGACAGCGGGCTTGTGGGACTGGGGAGAGTGGGCAGCCGTTTACTGTAATGGATAGGTTCGTTGGGGAGGTCGCGTGAGATGGGGGAAAGATGATGAATTCTGTTTTGTCCATGTTAAGTTTTAGAAATCTAGTGGAGAAGAAGGATGAAATAGCAGACAGACATTGAGGGATTCTGGTTAGTAGGGAGGTGATATCTGGTCCAGAGATGTAGATCTGTGTGTCATCAGCATAGAGATGATACTGAAAGCCGTGAGATTCTATGAGCTGTCCCAGGCCAAAGGTGTAGATGGAGAAGAGCAGGGGTCCTAGAACTGAACCTTGCGGGACTCCGACAGATAGGGGGCGAGGTGAGGAGGTGGTGTGTGAGTGGGAGACGCTGAATGTACGGTCAGTTAGGTATGATGAGATCCAGGATAGGGCCAATTCTGTGATTCCAAGGGATGAGAGGGTCTGCAGCAGCAGGGAATGGTCCACTGTGTCAAAGGCAGAGGACAGGTCCAGGAGGAGGAGGACAGAGAAGTGTCGCTTGCTCTTGGCGGTTAATAGGTCATTGGTGACCTTAGTTAGGGCAGTTTCAGTGGAGTGGTGTGACCGGAAGCCTGATTGAAAGCGGTCGAAGAAGGAGCAGGAAGATAGATGGGAGGACAGTTCAAGATGGACATGTTGTTCCAGTAGTTTTGAGGCAAAGGGGAGAAGTGATATAGGGCGATAGTTAGATACAGAGGATGGGTCAAGAGAGGGCTTTTTGAGGATAGGTGTGATTGAGGCATGTTTAAAGCTTGAGGGGAAAATGCCAGTTGTTAGCGATAGGTTAAAGAGATGGGTTAGGGTTGGGATGAAGACTGTGGTGAGGTTTGGGATGAAGTGGGATGGGAGTGGGTCAAGTGCACAGGTGGTGAGATGCGATCTTGAGAGTAGAGTGGAGAGTCCATCTTCTGTAATGGTGGAGAAGTTGGTTTTGGAGGTGGAGGGCTGGGTAGTTGGGAGGAAGGGTTCTGGGGGTTGTTTACTAAAATTGTCCCTGATGTTCTCAATTTTCTGCTTGAAAAATTAGGCAAAGTCTTCAGCTGAGATGAGTGGGGAGGGAGGAGGTGCTGGGGGACGGAGGAGAGAGTTGAAGGTGTTGAATAACTGTTTGGGGTTGTGAGACAGGGAGGATATGAGAGATGAGAAGTAGGTTTGTTTTGCTGTGGCGAGCGTGGTTTTGAAAGCAGTGAGGGACTGTTTGAATGCGATGAAGTGCTCGATGGAGTGGGATCTTTTCCATCTGCGCTCAGCAGCTCTGGAAGCTCGCCTCAGTTCTTTGGTCAGGCTGGTGTGCCAGGGTTGTCTGTTGATTTTGCGAGCTTTGGTATGTGTGAGAGGGGCAAGAGATTCCAAAGCTGCAGCTATTGTGGTGTTATATAGAGCGGCAGCATCATCCGCATTGTGTAGGAAGCTTATGTCTGTGAGAGGGAGGAGGGATTCAGAGAGTGAGTGAAGATCAAGGTGTTTAAGATTTCTGCGAGGGTGTGAGAGTTTGTGGGGTGGGGGTTGTAGACAAGGAGTGGAAAGGGAAGAGAATGTAAGTAGGTTGTGGTCAGAAAGAGGAAGAGGTGAGTTTGAGAGGTTAGATAGGGAGCAGAGGCGGGTGAGAATGAGGTCCAGTGTGTGACCATCTTTGTGGGTGGCTGTAGAAGACCATTGAGTGAGGTCAAAGGAGGAAGTGAGAGATAGAAGTTTAGTGGCAGCTGAGAGGGAAGTGTCAATGGGGATGTTGAAGTCACCCATGATGATAGTGGGGATGTCAGCGGCGAGGAAATGGAGTAGCCAGGTGGTGAAGTGGTCGAAGAAGGTGGTGGCTGGCCCTGGGGGACGGTAGATGACAGCCAGTTGGAGGTTGGAGGGGGAGTAGATGCGCACAGAGTGCACCTCAAAGGAAGGGAGGGTAACAGAGGGTGGCAGTGGGATTGGGGTGAAGGAGCAGTTATCTGACAGGAGAAAACCAACTCCTCCGCCATGCTTGCTGCTGGGGCGGGGTGTGTGAGAGAGGTGGAAGCCACCGTAAGAGAGTGCCGCAGGGGAGGCTGTGTCAGAAGGGGTGAGCCAGGTTTCAGTGATGCCGAGGAAGGAGAGTTTGTTATTGATAAAGAGGTCATGGATAAATGACAGTTTATTGCAGACAGAGCGTGCGTTCCATAGTGCTCCAGATAGGGAAATTGGGGGAGTGGGGGCTGGATGAATGGGTATGAGGTTACTGTGGTTGCGAGGATGTGTAGAGGATCGTGGCAGGGGATTAGAAATGAGTGTGGGGATGTGATGAGTAGGGCCAGGATTTGGGGATATGTCGCCAGCAATGAGGAGCAGCAGACAGAGCGTTAGAAGGTGTGAGCTGGATAGGTCATGATGTGGCCGTGTGTGCCTGGCGAGAAAGGATTGTATGTGGAGGAATAGTTCTGTGGAGGAGGTGAGATGACTGGGGAGGATTGAGGAAGAAATGACTAGTTCCTTACTGGGTGGAGGGATTACAGGAGATAGGAAGAAATAAAGTAGTATGGGGGTGAATGTTAAAAGAAAACGAAACATTATAGTGGTTTTCTATTCCTTTACCTTCCAGTCAATTCCAGTCCAATTCTAGTCTAATTCATAGCAATTAAAAAACTGCAATTTAAAAATGCAATTTCTAAGATGGTCAGACACGTCTGGTCAGACTCATGGCTATGAATTTATCTCACTCTCACTTTATCTCACTCATAGATCAGAGTAAGGTAACGAGTCGTCTAATTCTGTGGGTGCCGTTCATCCTCTCCTCAGGTCCATTGTTATACCTTTTTTTTGTTCTTTTTTATTTCTATCACATTTTTTCATAATAATGGACAAACTTTTGTTCTTTATGATCTCCTTTGAAGAGTCACCATCACTTCTCCGCTATACTTATAAGTAATGATCTGACCCTCGTGTCTTCTTCCTCTTACACTTCAGAGCACTATGAAAGTGTTTCCTGGACTATTGTTTCATGTCTTCTGTCGTTGTTCTCCTCGCCTCGTCTAGTCTCTGTGGGATGGTCTATGTCCTAGGTGGGGCAGCTTCCAAACATGTCGAAATCTTTTATTAGTGGAGCTTTTCAGATAACGATAGATCACCTTATAGGATTTGTCTTTGTATTTTTCAGGTGTTGTTTTGTCATTTAGAAAGTTTTTTTCCAAGTCTTTTTTTTTACTTTGTTTAAAAGCTTATGTTAAAGATTTTAAGTTATTGCCTCTCCACTGGATAGGTAAGGATTGCATTGTGGGTCCGTCACTAATCTCCAAAATGAGGACATAAGTCCACTTTTCTCCCCAGTTCTCATCTGGCCCAACGAGAGTAGTGGGTCGGTTACACATGAGCCCTACCTAGTCTTGACCTTCACTCGTCCTAGCCTTGCCCCTCGCCTGTCCTAGTATAATTTCCTCACCTGTCCTAGTCTAGCCCCCTCACATGTCCTAGTCTAATATTATTATTATTTATTATTATAGCGCCATTTATTCCATGGCGCTTTACATGTGAGGAGGGGTATACATAATAAAAACAAGTACAATAATCTTGAACAATACAAGTCACAACTGGTACAGGAGGAGAGAGGACCCTGCCCGCGAGGGCTCACAATCTACAAGGGATCGGTGAGAATACAGTAGGTGAGGGTAGAGCTGGTCATGCAGTGGTTTGGTCGATCGGTGGTTACTGCAGGTTGTAGTGTAGTGGGTAGGTGGGTCTTCAGGTTCTTTTTGAAGGTTTCGATGGTAGGTGAGAGTCTGATATGTTGTGGTAGAGGGTTCCAGAGTAGGGGTGATGCGCGAGAGAAATCTTGTATGCGATTGTGGGAAGAGGAGATAAGAGGGGAGTAGAGAAGGAAATCTTGTGAGGATCGGAGGATGCGTGTAGGTAAGTACCGGGAGACGAGGTCACAGATGTATGGAGGAGACAGGTTGTGGATGGCTTTGTATGTCATGGTTAGGGTTTTGTACTGGAGTCTCTGGGTAATGGGGAACCAGTGAAGGGATTGACGGAGGGGAGAGGCCGGGGAATAGCGGGGGGACAGGTGGATTAGTCGTGCAGCAGAGTTTAGAATAGATTGGAGGGGTGCGAGAGTGTTCGAGGGGAGGCCACAGAGCAGGAGGTTACAGTAGTCGAGGCGGGAGATGATGAGGGCATGGATTGGGTTTTTGCAGTTTCTTGGTTTAGGAATATATACGGATCCGTGAAATATTTTTGAGTTGAAGGTGGCAGGAAGTGGAAAGGGCTTGGATATGTGGTTTGAAGGAGAGATCAGTGTCAAGGATTACCCCGAGGCAGCGAGCTTGTGGGACTGGGGAGAGTGGGCAGCCGTTTACTGTAATGGATAGGTTCGTTGGGGGAGGGGGGTCGCGTGAGATGGGGGAAAGACGATGAATTCTGTTTTGTCCATGTTAAGTTTTAGAAATCTAGCGGAGAAGAAGGATGAAATAGTGGACAGACATTGAGGGATTCTGGTTAGTAGGGAGGTGATATCTGGTCCAGAGATGTAGATCTGTGTCAACAGCATAGAGATGATACTGAAAGCCATGAGATTCTATGAGCTGTCCCAGGCCAAAGGTGTAAATGGAGAAGAGCAGGGGCCCTAGAACTGAACCTTGCGGGACTCCGACAGATAGGGGCCGAGATGAAGAAGTGGTGTGTGAGTGGGAGACGCTGAATGTCCGGTCTGTTAGGTATGATGAGATCCAGGATAGGGCCAAGTCTGTGATGCCAAGGGATGAGAGGGTCTGTAGTAACAGGGAATGGTCAACTGTGTCAAAGGCAGAGGACAGGTCCAGGAGGAGGAGGACAGAGTAGTGTCGCTTGCTCTTGGCGGTTAATAGGTCATTGGTGACCTTAGTTAGGGCACTTTCAGTGGAGTGGTGTGACCGGAAGCCTGAATGTAAGCGGTCGAAAAGGGAGCAGGAGGAGAGATGGGAGGACAGTTCAAGATGGACATGTTGTTCCAGTAGTCTAGCTCCCTCACCTTGCCCCTCACTTGCAAAGAAGAACAAAAAAGACCGAACTCATGCCCAAATTAGTCATATTAGATAATATTATTTATTATGAATAGGGTACACCATATGGTGGGGGAAATACCAAAAAAGAAGGGCACTACACCAGGTGACGGAAACGTATTCTTACAAAATATTGAGATGACTACATGATAATAGATAGATCACAGATATAAATAAATAAATAAATAAGTACATACATGGCACCAAAAAAGAAATCTACTATATAAAGCTGAATGTGTGTATGTGTGTGTGTGTGTATGTATGTGTGTATGTCTGGGATTGGCATCTGCACCGTCGCAGCTACAGCCACAAAATTTTGCACAGTCACACGTCTGGACCCCGAGAGCGTCATAGGCTATGTTGTGAGGCGAAATTTTAACCCCGCGCGTTCCAATTCACCAAACAATTTTGCCCCTATCTACATAATGGGGAAAAAAGTGAAAGGAAAAGTGTTGGAAGCATCGCAGCTACAGCAACAAAATTTTGCACAGTCACACGTCTGGACCCTGAGAGCATCATAGGCTACGTTGTGAGGTGAAATTTTAACCCCACGCTTTCCAATTCACCAAACAATTTTGCCCCTATCTACATAATGGGGAAAAAGTGAAATAAAAAATGTTGGAGGCGTCGCAGCTACAGCCACAAAATTTTGCACAGTCACACGTCTGGACCCTGAGAGCGTCATAGGCTATGTTGTGAGGTGAAATTTTAACTCCGCGCTTTCCAATTCACCAAACTATTTTTCCCCTATCTACATAATGGGGAAAAGTGAAAGGAAAAGTGTTGGAGGCAAATTGACAGCTGCCAGATGTGAACAAGGGGGACTTAAAGAGTGAGAGCGATGGCGCCAAAGAGTATATACTGTACAGTTGCTAAGGTGGGACCCCGACATGGGATACTCACCACACACGGGGATATGAACACACACACAAAATGCTCCACACACTACCACGTGCTTGAACACATATACCACCCTCAGCACACATTTCACCACACATACACCAACCTCGCCACATAAAAGTCGAAACACAAAAGTCGCCGCTCAAAACTCACCACGCGCAAAACTCGCCACATGCAAAAAATAGGCTCACGCAAAACTCGCCACAAGTGCAAAACTCACCTCATGGAAAACTCGCCACACGCAAAACTTGCACATGCGGAAAAATTGCCACATGCACAAAATTTGCAACACATGCAAAAGTTGCCTCACATAAAACTTGCACATACTCAAAAGGCACCAGACATAAAACTCACCACGCGCAAAACTCGCCATGCGCAAAACTTGCTGCACACAACTTGCTACACTAACCTGTCACATGCAACTCGACACACAAAAAGTTGCTACACGCATGTCGCCACACAAAACTCATCTCACAAAAGTCGCTACATGCATGTCGCCACACACAACTCAACACACACAACTTGACAAACGAAACTCGCCCTAAAACACACACAGGTCTGGTATTAGCCTTCAAAAATAAAAATCTGATTAATAAGCAGACAAACTACAAGAGCAACAAATGTACCATATAGGAAATACGGCAGCTGTCAGTCACATGACCTGTCTATTATGTGTATGTGTGAGCTAATATATACTGCCAGGGGGAGGGCTTCCTGTTGGCTGAGGATTTATCAGGCTGCCAATTTATCTTACAAATACTGAGGTAAAAATACTGAGCAAATAACGTGTTAACGAGGTCTAATACAGGAGATCACACAGGTATATACTATATACAGGGGAGATGACACACAGATACAGTGGGGCAAAAAAGTATTTAGTCAGTCAGCAATAGTGCAAGTTCCACCACTTAAAAAGATGAGAGGCGTCTGTAATTTACATCATAGGTAGACTTCAACTATGGGAGACAAACTGAGAAAAAAAAATCCAGAAAATCACATTGTCTGTTTTTTTATCATTTTTTTTGCATATTATGGTGGAAAATAAGTATTTGGTCAGAAACAAACAATCAAGATTTCTGGCTCTCAGAGACCTGTAACTTCTTCTTTAAGAGTCTCCTCTTTCCTCCACTCATTACCTGTAGTAATGGCACCTGTTTAAACTTGTTATCAGTATAAAAAGACACCTGTGCACACCCTCAAACAGTCTGACTCCAAACTCCACTATGGTGAAGACCAAAGAGCTGTCAAAGGACACCAGAAACAAAATTGTAGCCCTGCACCAGGCTGGGAAGGCTGAATCTGCAATAGCCAACCAGCTTGGAGTGAAGAAATCAACAGTGGGAGCAATAATTAGAAAATGGAAGACATACAAGACCACTGATAATCTCCTTCGATCTCGGGCTCCACGCAAAATCCCACCCCGTGGGGTCAGAATGATCACAAGAACGGTGAGAAAAAATCCCAGAACCACGCGGGGGGACCTAGTGAATGAACTGCAGAGAGCTGGGACCAATGTAACAAGGCCTACCATAAGTAACACACTACGCCACCATGGACTCAGATCCTGCAGTGCCAGACATGTCCCACTGCTTAAGCCAGTACATGTCCGGGCCCGTCTGAAGTTTGCTAGAGAGCATTTGGATGATCCAGAGGAGTTTTGGGAGAATGTCCTATGGTCTGATGAAACCAAACTGGAACTGTTTGGTAGAAACACAACTTGTCGTGTTTGGAGGAAAAAGAATACTGAGTTGCATCCATCAAACACCATACCTACTGTAAAGCATGGTGGTGGAAACATCATGCTTTGGGGCTGTTTCTCTGCAAAGGGGCCAGGACGACTGATCCAGGTACATGAAAGAATGAATGGGGCCATGTATCGTGAGATTTTGAGTGCAAACCTCCTCCCATCAGCAAGGGCATTGAAGATGAAACGTGGCTGGGTCTTTCAACATGACAATGATCCAAAGCACACCGCCAGGGCAACGAAGGAGTGGCTTCGTAAGAAGCATTTCAAGGTCCTGGAGTGGCTTAGCCAGTCTCCAGATCTCAACCCTATAAAAAACCTTTGGAGGGAGTTGAAAGTCCGTGTTGCCAAGCGAAAAGCCAAAAACATCACTGCTCTAGAGGAGATCTGCATGAAGGAATGGGCCAACATACCAACAACAGTGTGTGGCAACCTTGTGAAGACTTACAGAAAACGTTTGACCTCTGTCATTGCCAACAAAGGATATATTACAAAGTATTGAGATGAAATTTTGTTTCTGACCAAATACTTATTTTCCACCATAATATGCAAAAAAAATGTTAAAAAAACAGACAATGTGATTTTCTGGATTTTTTTTCTCAGTTTGTCTCCCATAGTTGAGGTCTAGCTATGATGTAAATTACAGACGCCTCTCATCTTTTTAAGTGGTGGAACTTGCACTATTGCTGACTGACTAAATACTTTTTTGCCCCACTGTATATACTATATACAGGAGAGATGACACACAGGTATATACTATATAAAGGAGGAGATGACATACAGGTACATACTATATACAGGAGGAGATGACACACAGGTATATACTATATACAGGAGCAGATTACCTACAGGTATATACTATATACAGGAGGAGATGACATACAGGTATATGCTATATATAGAAGATGACATACAGGTATATACTATATACAGGAGGAGATGACACACAGATATATACTATATACAGGGGAGATGACACACAGGTATATACTATATACAGGAGGAGATGACATACAGGTATATACTATATATAGAAGGAGATGACATACAGGTATATACTATATATAGGAGGAGATGACATACAGGTATATACTATATATAGGAGGAGATGACATACAGGTATATACTATATATAGGAGGAGATGACATACAGGTATATACTACATACAGGGGAGATGACACACAGCAGGTATATACTATATACAGGGGAGATGACATACAGGTATATACTATATACAGGAGATGACATACAGGTGTATACTATATATAAGGGAGATGACAAACATGTATATACTGAGGTGAAAATGAGAGGTGTGAGGTGAAAATGAAAAGGTGTGAGTGCAAAATGAGAGGAGTGAGGGAAAATAGTGTAGTGATCGGAAAATGACAGATGTGAGGTCGAACTGACAAGTGTTAGGCGGGAATGAGAGGAGTGAGGGAGAAAATGAGAGATGTGAGGGAGAAAATGAGAGATGTGAGGGGGAAAATTAAAGATGTGATTGGGAAAATGAGAGGCGTGATGGGAAAATAAGAGAAGTGACGTGCTATAACTAACCACAGATATTTACTATGCCCAGGCAACGCCGGGCTCTTCAGCTAGTAAATAATAAATATCCACAGGAATAATACAGAAAGGATGTGTATAGGGGTATACCTTAAGAGTAAGATGCAAGTGCAGAGATACTGTAGGTTAGGATAGCACAAGCTAGTAAATGCTCTGAGAATAAAGTGCATACAGTGCTGTTAATGAGTCATACAGCAGGTGTGTGTATAAAGGTACACCATAATAATAAGGTGCAAGTGCAGAGTCACTGTGGGCCAGGATGGCAAAGACCAGTGAATGCTAAGAGAATCAAGTGCGTACAATAATTGCTGCTGATAATAAATCATAAGATATGAAGAATGGCCACAAACACAATTACCTGTGGATGATGTAGAGACCGTCTCCTGGATGCGCCCGACCCCGACGCGCGTTCGGCATCAGCCTTCGTCAGGGGACCTCACTTGTCCTAGTCTAGCCCCCTCACCTGTCATAGTCTTGCCCCTCACCTGTCCTAGTCTAGCCCTCTCACCTATCCTAGTCTAGCCCCCGAACCTGTCCTTGTTTAGCTCCCTCACCTGTCCTAATCTAGCTCCCTCACCTGTCCTAGTCTAGCTCCCTCTGCTGTTCTAGTCTAGACCCCACACCTGTCCTAGTCTAGCTCCCCCACCTGTCCTAGTCTAGCTCCCTCACCTGTCCTAGTCTAGCTCCCCCACCTGTCCTAGTCTAGCTCCCTCATCTGTCCTAGTCTAGCTCCCTCACCTGTCCTAGTCTAGCCCCCTCACATGTCCTAGTCTCACCCTCTCACCTGTCCTAGTCTCACCCTCTCACCTGTCCTAGTCTCACCCTCTCACCTGTCCTAGCCTCGCCCCTCACCTGTCCTAGTCTATTCCCCTCCCCTTTCCTAGTCTAGTCCCCTCACCCGTCCTAGTCTCACCCTCTCACCCGTCCTAGTCTCACCCTCTCACCGGTCCTAGTCTCACCCTCTCACCCGTCCTAGTCTCACCCTCTCACCCGTCCTAGTCTCACCCTCTCACCCGTCCTGGTCTCACCCTCTCACCCGTCCTGGTCTCACCCTCTCACCTGTCCTAGCCTCGCCCTCTCACCTGTCCTGTCGTCACAACTTAACACACAATTCTTCACCCCCTTCAGATTGGTATTTTTCTTCTCCTGTTCTTTGATTTTTTGGTGCTGACTGTGCCTGATATCATCATTTGGGGTGCGAAGTATATGACGTGTGACAACCCATTAGACCACGTAAGGTGTTGTGTTCTAAAACGTAGGAATCATACAGCATTGTATTGTATTGTTGCCATTGCAGTGCTTTGCAATAAGATTTGCTTTTTAGAAATTTGACCTCCCTCTCTCCCAATCTGCCTCCCTAGCTCTGATGTAAGTAACCCTTCATCCTCATTCCTTGTATGTCAGCCATTTTAAGAAGCTCATGCCTTGTAGCTCTGGGTCAGAATAGTATTTTTTACCTACTGCAGTTGTTACAGATCCTGCTGCTATAATTGTACATATCTACAAGAATTTAGCGAGAAATAAACCTTCCTCTGAAATTTTCATATGAGCCTCTGCAGTCGAGTCAAGCTACCTGACGAAATCTCTTTGTGTGAGTACTAATACATAGAGACATCCTTAGAAGTGGAGTCTCAAGAGCCCTATACCCGCAGCCTAGTTATGGAGTCAGAATATAGGATGATGCATGTCACTGACGTGCGTCACATCCCAAGTGATCACATCAGGCCCAGTCGGAACCAAAAAAAACTGAAAAACAGAAGATAAAAGAAAATCAATGCAAAAAAGATTGATCCAAAATGAAGGAAAAACCAGATCTGGAGCTGCAGTGGCAGGACAGGTAAGAGGTGGGCATCAGACAGATGAGTATAACCTGTTATCTTTTTTAACCCTTTCTCAGCCAAAAAAGATTCCAGAAGAATGACTCCCGCTTGCATTCATGCAAATCGAATCCAGAGAAATTAAGATTCTTATGAATCAGAATTTTGGGTGAAAATTTTGTGCAAATTTGATTTATTACAAATCAATTTGCTCATCTCCAATTTCAAATTTTATAATCTAAGAATTACAGAAAAATTACAAAAATATTAAAATCTGAGAACTCTCAATGGTTGATGCCTTTTAATGGTTAACTGAAAAGATGGTAACAAATTGCAAGCTTTCGAGACTACTCAAATGTCTTCATCAGGCACAGGATTCATCTATGCCTGATGAAGAGACCCAAGTAGTCTCGAAAGCTTGCAATTTGTTACCATCTTTTCAGTTAACCATTAAAAGGCATCAACCATTGAGAGTTCTCAAATTTTAATATTTTTCTATCAACTGGCTAACATGGTACAACGATAAATATTTTTCCTGTATCAAAATGGAGAAACATTACAAACACAAGCTCAATCTGATTTTTATTTTTGTAAAGCACAATTTTTTCACTTACTATTATAAAACTCTTTTTTTTTTCTTTTTTAGTTTCATTTTTTTTTTCTGTAGAACCGGAGAAGAAGCTGGAACATTTTTCCTGTTTTATTTTGCCATTTTTCACAGGACGTGTTTAATACTTTGAGATGACAGACGCGGCGCGGCGAAGTGAGTCAGGACATGAGAGGTCTACGCTCTGTTACATTTTGGCAGAGTTAAGTGGAAAGCAGAATGACTCGAGTGGTCTTCCCATGTCTCTCGCTGGAGTAATCCCTCTTCCGGAGAGTAAATTGTTCTAATGTGAAGTGGAGTTCACGTCTTCTGGGGCAATTGTAGGTGTAAAATGAAGATTACAAATTCTTGGTAATTCGAGGAAACAGATTGGATCTGCTTTTCTCTTTTGCTTTTCTCTTTTGCCTTTCTCTTTGCTTTTCTGTATGCTTTTCTTGTGCTCAGCAATTAGGGATTTTTGACACTTTTTTATATTTTTGCAAAACTTGGGCGACCAATCAAGATTTTATGTAACATTTTATGCACCCATGTCCCTGCTGGTGCGAATCTGGGTGACAGCGAAATCATGTCTTGCATTGTAGCTCGCACAATGAATAAACAAAGTCACGACTGCAATCAGCATAACTACCGATTATAGAGTCATTCCTACAGGTAGCATGAAAGAAAGATATGCTGATACCTTTACTGGATAGAATTACGAACCTAGTCGCTTAAGTAACAAGGAAAAGACAGGGAAAGTGGGTCCATGACCCAAAATAACGACTATAAGGTCCACAACTTGTTGCACAAAAATATAAATGTCTTTATTAAATACAAAATAGAAAACGGTATGGAAACAGATGAGAACACAGGGCTACATTAGGCACAAACCACTGCACCAGGGGCACACAGAGCCAGGGGACCATAGCTGCCCATATGTCAGTCAAATTATTAGAGCCATTCCCTCCCTAATAGGGAGTGTGCAAGAGTAATAATAAATAAGCATGTTTGTATAAGAAAAATATATAACTGCACCTGTGTGTCTAATGGATTATAATGGTTTTGAATGGAACAAGCAAAAACTACTTATCATGTAACAGACCCAATGCCACCAGGGCAGAGACTCAAAAGCACAGAGGAATGCATGTCATCTACCTTAAATGGAAGAGCAATCGTCCAGGTTCCCGGGGTCTGTGCTCCCACCCCGACGCACGTTTCGGAAGCACCCCGACGCACGTTTCGGATTTTTATACTGATGGAAGCCGGAAGTAAGATGGGGACTAGTCCCGGAAGTGTATGTGGGTTGTCATGCCAACATACACCAATCGAGGTAAAAATACATATGTACGTGCAGGACAGAGGCGCGTCCTTCCTCCCAGCGAGCGCGCCGCGCATCGTCGAACAGCAGACAAACACGGGGCCCCGCGCAGTCTGAAGCCGAACGTGCAGCAAACATGAGCGCCGACAGGGGGCGGAGCTAGCGCCGCATCTGCGCAATAGGCATAGAAGGTGTATAGGCGCCATATTGACAATGGGCAAACAGTGTGGGATAACAGAAGGACCTAATTCTACAGACTGGCAAGTCATACCTCTTGTAGCTCGCACAGCAGTTGTCAGACAATTTTCTGGAGTCCCGCTTAAGTCCAGTGACACAAAAATAAAAGCCTCGTTCCTGAGTTGATAGGCAGATTTGCTATTTAGGGTCATCATTCCTTGTGTTATATCAGTTGCCAGCTTTCCTTGAAACCAGATATAGCTGGGAACAAGTTCACTAGCATTTTCAGCAAAATGGAGAGAACTCGAAGAGTCCTGCTGGTTCCCTCGAAATTCCTATTAAAGTCCCCAGGACTGACTACGACTACATTATATCACATGATAACTGCAGTTAGGGATATTAACGTCTTCAGTATCTTACATTGATATGATATTCATCTAACACCTGAGATATTAACCTCTTCAACACCTTAACTCCTTCATCACTGTAGACCACCAGTGATATCAACCTTTTATCAGCCTACTTTATGAAGCTCGAACACCACGGCTCCATACACTGTGAGGTGTCATTTCCTCCCAGCTCATAGTAAAGTGAATGTGATCTGAACTGCAGTACCGAGAACGGCCACTACATGGTGTACAGAGCTGTGCCGTCTTGACTACCGTGATAGGGTTACCAGATGTCGGAGCCGTGCTGATCTCATATTGATGATATTATCAGTAAAAGACACCAACCAACAGGATTATATTAGTTGACCCCTAGCTCACCAGTAACATTAATATTAACTGCATGGTACTAGGTAGTATTGTTTCAATATCTTTACTTCTGTATTAGTTTTCGGTACCAGAAATGTCCTAGTTAGTTGAGCAGTGTATTTTGGTATTACATATGCGCTTTGCATTGTACGGCACTATTAATGACACTGTACAGAATAATAGTTTGGCATCTTATCAGTATGTTAGAAATATCACTGTATACAGATGTTTCTAACCTCAATGTAATTTTAACACCTTGGTGACATCTGACGTCTATTTATGGCAAATATCTATGAAATTGTATGGAGTCACCCATGAGTAATGGCTGAAATCGGAGCTAGATCTGATCACATCCTCTTAGCAGTGGCGAAATGAAAGTTCGATAGGCCTTGTGGCAAAATTAGGACCTGAGTCCCCCATCCTGGCGCCACCCTGTAATAATGTCCCCAATCCTGTAATAATATCCTCCATTCTAGCCACTTACCATAATAATGTCCTTAGTGTTGGCTGATTCCTGTAATAATGTCCTGTGTCCTAACTCCTTCCAATAATAAAATCCCCCATCCTGGCCCCTTCCTGAAATAATGTGCCCCATCCTGACCCCTTTCTGTAATAATGTTCTCTGTCCTGGCTCCTTCTTGTATTAATGCCCCCCTTCTGGGCCCCTTCCTGTAATAATGTCCTCTGTTGTTGACCCTACCTGTTATAATAACCCCCACCTTTTTACACTGTCCTAAATCTTGGCTCCTTCCCAGTGTAATGTGCTTCATTAGCGGTCCTGTAATAATGTCCCCCATCCCAGGCCCTTTCTGGTATAATGTCCCCCATCCTGGCGCCACCCTGTAATAATGTTCCCCATCCTGTAATAATATCCTCCATCCTAACCACTTACCATAATAATGTCCTCTGTCCTAACTCCATCCTATAATAAAATCTCCCATCCTAAAACCCTTCCTGCAATAATGTTCCCATCCTGGCCCCTTCCTGCAATAATCTTCTCATCCTGGCCCCTTCCTGAAATAACGTGCCTTGTCCTGACCCCTTTCTGTAATAATGTCCTCTGTTCTGGCTCCTTCTTGTAATAATGTCCCCCTTCTGGGCCCCTTCCTGTAATAATGTCCCCTGTTGTGGACCCTACCTGTTATAATGTCCCACATCCTGTCACCTTCCTGTAAAAATGTCCCCTATCTTGGTTTTATGGCCCCCACCCTGGTATAATGTCCCCCATCCTAGCCCCTTTCTTTAATAATGTCCTTAATTAGGGGCTGTTTCTGTAATAATGTCCCCAGTACTGGTCCCCTTCCTGGTATAGTGTCCCTCATCCTGGCCCCTTTCTTTAATAATGTCACTTATCCTAACCCCTCCCTGTTATAATGCCCCCCATCCTGTTACGGTATAATGTCCCTCATTTTGGCCTCCTCCTGCTATAACGTCCTTCAATAGGGGCCCTTCCTGTAATAATGCTCCCCATCCTTGGCCCCTTCCTGGTATAATGTTCCTCCTCCTTGGCCCTTTCTAATAATAATGTCCTCCGTTCTACCACTCTTTTCCAACATATTGAATTAGAAAATAAACGTTTCTTCTTACTTTCCTTCGCTCCCACACATGGCGTCCTCTTCCATAGCCGGCGTGGAGGCCAGCGACGTGAATTGTGGTGCAGGGAGCCACCTGGTCTCTGCACCGCAATACATTTCAGGTGAATGTAAGTCCTCAGTAACACATCCAGATGAAATAGACACTGGCATGGACGTGCGTCCACCGTGACACATCCAGTTGAAATAGACACTGGCATGGACAGGTCCCCTTCACGGTTGTACCCTCAGATGTTAAACCCATGCCTTTTATTCGCTGCTGAGGGCTCCTGTATCTACAATGTTAACTACACCTGTGAAGCCCAGACCATGAAACCATAAAAAATAAACGTAAAAAAGTTCAAATCAGGGAAGGAAAAACAGAATGGTACAATTGCTGCTTTTTTACTACTTCACATTCCCAAAATGGGATAAAAAAGGTCAAAAAGTCATTCCCCAAAATGTTACTAAAACCCCCCCGACAGCTTTGCCTACAAAAAGCAAGCCCCGTGCAATTCTACCAGCTGAAAAAGAATAAAGCTACACCTGTCAGGATATGATCATTAAAGCCAAAGATTTGTTTTCACATTTTTCTAATAAAAATAGTGAAACAAACAAACAAAACAAAACAAACAAAAATGATATAAATTTGATGTCGCCATAACATAATGACCAGTAGAACTAGTTTACCAGTACACTCCATCCTGCAAAAACTAATACCTGTCACCCAACATACCTGTATGTTGATGGGAAAAAATGTAAAAAAAAGTTATGGACTTTGAAAAGCAATGACAAAAAAAAAATGAAAGCGCAAAAAAAAAGAAAAAAATTACTACCGTAATTATATAAATTCAGCACGTTATTACGACAAGCCAGCGAACCTCTTAACAGGCTGCCAGTCCCATCACATTGGCTGGGTGGCCGCATATGAACACAAATAGCATAAACATCTCCCGACAGGATTTTTTTCTCAATTCTTTTCATCTGGTGCCACTCGTTCTGCATAGGTAAGGAAGAATACAGCCGTAGCCTTAAGAAAGATGAGAGTCACTCTTTAGGGCTTGTGACAAATTGATTATAAAACTCCAGTATGTTCGCAGAAATTCTTCTTGAAATGACAAGGGGAACAGAAAATGAACGTGGAAATAAATGCAAGGTCTTTTTCAACATTGCCTCCCTAAGTTCCCTGCAGTGTGATCTGCAGCACAGGGGAATTAGGGAGTTTAGTCTACAGTGTGAGAATGACTTCAGGTAATCCAGGCCATTCACATGACCGCGTATGGCCAATAAAGGATCCTTTCCGTAAAGCATCCCCCACCCCCAACTACCTTGCCCCTCTTAACCCCTCCATCTATTACCCAGGAAAACACACCACCACGTTAATTTCTTTTTGGATAATTTGGCCACAGCGGCCATTTTATTAACAAGCAAATACATAAATAACAACATGTAAACAGTAAATATATAAAAACTCGAGGGGGGGGCTCTTGGAGCTAAAAAATCTGGCTCATAATAGGCAGAGAGCCTACCCAAAATTTTTACAAAAAACACGTATTTACCCTCAGCCGTAACCACCAGCTCGAGGGCACCATGTAACCCATTTCGGGCAAACCAACCACAAAGCTCCCGAGGTAAACACCCCGTCCAGAGCCCGTACCAAAAGCCAGATCAACCCTATCAGCATCATCACCAACTCCAAGAACCCCACCCCCCGCCAACGCCACTGTGACAATAATACAGAATGCTTGCCTTCAATAAATCAACAGAAAAGAAATATAATTCAAAAGACCCCTTTTTTTTTTTTTTTTTACCTTAAGAATTGACGAACTCGCCGATCTTGCCTAAAGCTACGTTGCCTCATAGAACCGCTAAAACAGGGAGGGTGGGAGGGACTCACTTCGCCCGTCTAAGGTAACTGATCTCCCCTTTTCCCGCACTTTCCCAAGCCCCCACCTCCCTTTTTGCATAAATCCCCACCCCAAATCCTACTCTTCCAATCCCCGGGCTCCTTTACTCAATAACACCTTTATTTTTTAAAAGAAAACCTACTGCACTGCTCCCATGGCAACGCAGTCATGTGGGGGCCTCCTTTTAGCTGCGCCCCATACAGCCCCCCCTCTTGACCGCGTATGGCCAATAAAGGATCCTTTCCGTAAAGCATCCCCCACCCCCAACTACCTTGCCCCTCTTAACCCCTCCATCTATTACCCAGGAAAACACACCACCACGTTAATTTCTTTTTGGATAATTTGGCCACAGCGGCCATTTTATTAACAAACAAATACATAAATAACAACATGTAAACAGTAAATATATAAAACCTCGAGGGGGGGGCTCTTGGAGCTAAAAAATCTGGCTCATAATAGGCAGAGAGCCTACCCAAAATTTTTACAAAAAACACGTATTTACCCTCAGCCGTAACCACCAGCTCGAGGGCACCATGTAACCCATTTCGGGCAAACCAACCACAAAGCTCCCGAGGTAAACACCCCGTCCAGAGCCCGTACCAAAAGCCAGATCAACCCTATCAGCATCATCACCAACTCCAAGAACCCCACCCCCCGCCACACACGAACAGCCCTGACCACCTCAGGCTCGTGAGTGCCCCACCACCGCCAAAGCTCTTTCAACTCCTTCCTGTAGACCGAGCGCCCATAAATCCATCCCGATCTCGTTAAGATGCACTCCATCATCCCTCCAAAAATTACCGACCCCGGCCTCCAGCTCGAAATGCCTCACGGCAATACCCCCATTCCGGGACACAAAACTCGCCACCATCCTGTTCAATTTTACCCTGGCTCTGTTAATCCCTTTATGGGAACGGGCCTCCCGCCACGTCTTCCGCGGCACAATGTCTGACCACACCATCAGCATACCGGGAAAAGATACCCACAGCCTCAACAAGTCATAACGGATATCCCGAATGAGTTCCCTCACGGGTTTTGCCCCCAAATCATTACCCCCCAAGTGAACCACTAAAATATCCGGAGGGCGATCCAGACGGGCGGCGCGGGAGAATTCCAGCAAAAAACTACGCCACGACATACCACGAGTCCCCATCCAACGGATGATCACTGCCTCTCGGCCGAAACCCAGTTGCCTACCATTCGCGCGCGCATCGGCCCGGAGGGCGCCCCAATAAACGAAAGAGTGTCCGACAATCCACGCCAAAAGAGGGGTACGACCTGAAAAACACAACCATAATTAACAATCCGCAAAGACGTCCCTCTTCACCCCGCATTGTTGATTTAATGCCGCACATAAGACAGGTAACGATTAGAACTCCATCTGCCTATTTTCTTGATCACCTCCGGCCCAAGGCCCAAACCATCGGCCTCAGATGCGGCCCCAATCCTAAAAGGATGCGAGCCGAAATTTTCCGGGTTAACACCCAGCAAACCCAAGCCCTTCTTCAAAATGGCTACAAACTGGAAACGTGACAAGAAATCCCCCTCTTGGTGTTGCAACAGAGGGCCTGACCTGACTGATGACAAATTCCAATATGCCTCTAAGCAGCGTTGCGGACACATCCCGCTACCCGCCACCCTTCCTAGCACTACTTTCTTTCCCCTACCTAGCTGATCCGTCTTTGAACGCCTTATCCAAAAGGCAACTCCCCCTTCCCAAAAAACCACATCTTCCGCCAAAAGACCACCTGACCTGTCCTTGCTCGGGGAAACCAATTCACCCAGACGCAAAGCACCAAAAAACGCTAGAGAAAAGGCCAATTGAAACAGTACCACCTCAAACTGAGATGAACAAATTACGCCCAAGGCCTCCCCTAACCGCTGCAACAACCCAAAAGAAATGGGCCTGCGCTTATCAAAAGTCGAATTACCCTTACGAAAACCTTTCAACGCCTGCCGTATAACAAAGTCCTTTGTGACGTCCCTCAATCCTTGCAACTGAAAACCAAAAGCCAAACCTGCTATAAACTTGTTTAACCTAGACACGGACCAACCCCACTCCACGACCTTACCTACCAGTGCCAATAACGCCATTGCCCTGTCGCTATCTGACTCAGCCGAGCCGCATTGAAACAACCAACTTTCCCACATGGCCCATGACGCCGCATAATCTGACCATGTCCTGTTTGACACCGAAGCTTGGATCAATCGGCCTCCCCTTCCGTAACCACCTGCCACAGATGCAAAGGACATGCTGCTCCTGCCGCCTCCGAATCTGGAGCCAAATCCCGGAATCGGTCCCACTGCAAACGAGACAAAGCATCAGCTATATTGTTCTGAACTCCTGGCACGTGCACCTCCGTAATCCATGCATTCAACTCCAAGCATCTCAGTACCAACTCCCTGACCAACCTAATTACTGGAGGGGAAGAAGAAGATAAGCTGTTAATCACGGCCACCACGCTCGAGTTATCGCAATGGAAACGTACTCGCCGATCACGAAAGCTGTCACCCCAAACAAACACTGACACCACAATCGGGAACAACTCCAACAATGCCAAATTCTTGGTGAGCCCCTTCTTTCGCCAATCCTCTGGCCACACCCCGACGCTCCATTTTCCTCCACAGTAGGCCCCATAACCAACTCCACCTGCTGCGTCTGTGTAGATCTCGCAATCAAAAGCATTCAGATCCTCCTGCTGAATAAGCGACCTGCCATTATAGCCTTCCAAAAAACGTTGCCAAACAAGAAGGTCCTCCTTATGCTCTCTACCCAAACGAATAAAATGATGAGCCGACCGAACTCCAGCCGTCGCCCTGGACAATCTGCGGCAAAATATCCTGCCCATTGGCATAATACGACAAGCAAAATTCAGGCGGCCCAGCAGCGACTGCAACTCCTTCAATGAAGTCTTCCGCAATTTTCCAATCCGACTCACCTCTCGCTTAAGCAACTCCAACTTATCATCAGGCAACCTACACTCCATTTTCTCAGAATCAATGAGAATCCCTAAGAAACTCAAGACCGTGCAGGGGCCCTCCGTTTTTCCCTGTGCCAAAGGAACACCAAACTGTCCGGCCACCCATTCCATGGTCCCAAGTAAATGACAGCACACTGCTGAATCCGGTGGACCAACAAACAAAAAATCATCCAAATAGTGAATGACAGAAGGAACGGCCGATACATCTCTCACTACCCACTCTAAAAAGGTACTGAAAGTCTCAAACAATGCACAGGAAATAGAACATCCCATAGGCAAACACCTATCCAAGTAAAAACCACCCTCCCACCAACAACCTAACAAAGGAATGCTCTGCGGGTGCACCGGCAAGAGCCTAAATGCCGATTCGATGTCCGTTTTTGCCAGCAATGCTCCAGGCCCGTACATTCGCACCCACCGAACAGCCGCATCAAACGATGTGTAAACAACGGAGCACAACTCCTCCGCAATCCCGTCATTAACCGAGGATCCTTTGGGATATGAAAGATGCTGAATTAGCCGGAACTTGTTCGGCTCCTTCTTGGGCACCACCCCAAGCGGGGAAACAATTACACCCGCCATGGGCAACGAACTAAAAGGCCCCGCCATTCTTCCCAGCTCAACCTCTTTTGCCAATTTAGCCGAAACCACCTCCGCATGCAAGCCAGCTGATCTCAAATTTTTTGTAGAAAAAGGAACAACATGCATCGGGTGAGGGATCTTAAACCCCTCAAGAAAACCGTCCCTAATAACCTCCGCCTTTTTAACATCCGGGTATCTACTTAGATAGGGGGCCATCTTTTGAACCCTCACCGGAGTCACCCCCTTGACCGCCACCCACTGATGGCTTACCACGTGATTTCTTGAAACACTTAGCGGCTCCGTGAGAGGCCCCGTTGCAATGGGAGCACACGTGTTTAAATTTACAAGTGGTGCCATACTTGCACTGGCCCTCATTAAACTGCCAGCATGTCCCAGATTTTTCCTTTGAACCCTGAGACCCGTGTCCTCCACTTTGTCCTGACTGCTGACTGCTACTCCCCCCTCCCCCCTGAAAGGACTGCCCATAACGCACCGGAGCCATCACCTTCAGCCACAACCCGATGTCTTTTTGGTCCCACCTTATCTCCGGCCTCACTGCTTTTCGCTGCCTGAACTGTTCATCGTATCTCAGCCAAGCCTGGCCCCCGTAGGTACGATGCGCTTCACCAATAGCATCCAAATAACAAAACAGGCCCGAGCAATTCTCGGGGAATTTCTCTCCTATAACACTCGCTAGAATGGCAAAGGCCTGCTGCCAGTTAACGAACGTCTGAGGAATAAGGCGCCAACGCCTCTTTTCTTCCTCTTCCTTTTTGCTGTCGTCTTTCTTTCCTTTATCCAAGTTAAATTTTTCTAAAGGAAGGAGAGAGAAAATCTCTACGTATTCATCTTTCCAAATCTTTTCCTTGACTTCTTTCTTCAAATGGGCCCCCAGCGGACCCTCAAAACACACATATACCTCGCCTTTTGCCCTGTCGTCTAACTTAACGGTATCACCTTTTCCCGTTTCTGTTTGTACCGACACCGACACCCCCGCCACAGAAACAGGTGTCCCGCTACCCGAGCTCGCAATCTCGTTCGAACCCCCTGCTACGCCACCGGCAACTGACACCCAGGCACCAGCGGGCGACGATCCCACACTGTTAGCAACTGAGCTACCCCCGCCCCCATCCAATCTACGCAAAATCTGCGACATACCCGCTAGAAGTTCTCTGACCCCCGGGACCTCATTACAGCCCCCACCCCGCTCCACCACACCCGAAACACCCGGCACTGGGGAAAGACTGGACATGTACTCACGTGGCTGCGCAGGTGCTGTGTCCCCACCAGCCGTGCTTCCTGAATCCTGCTGGTCCATTTCGTCGCGATGTTCGTTCCCGGAATCATCGCTGCCGCTCATCTGCCCCAGGCCCGCGCCCCTGGCCTCCACGTCACCAGGGGGGACCGAGACTGGCGAAGGCGACCGGTCCCTCGACCTCCTGCTGGATCTGGATCTGTCCGGCTCCGTGATTCCTCTGCCTCCAGCCGCTGGACTGTCTCCTCTGGACGCCGCTCCTGCGGCCCGACCGCGACCCGCTCCTTGCCGTGATGCCGCCGCTGTCCTGCCCGATAGTCTGCTCTGCCGTCCTGTCGCAGAGCCAGGTGCACTGGGGGGATGGGATCCGGGTGCCCCCGCCGCAATTGCGCCCGCCGCGATACTCCCCGGCTCCTGCCTGGTGGATGCTGCCGCCGCCGCTGGGCTCCTTCCCCGTCCCCCTGCTCGTGTTGCCGCCACCGCGGGAGGTGCTCCCCGGCGGGTAGAAGCTGCTGCTATCGGTGCTGCGGCGCCGCCGCGCCCTCTGCTAGGCCGCACCGGAAGTGCGGCCCTGACATCCTGTGCAGCGCCGGCGTCCTGCCGCGTCTGCACCGCTCGCCCAGCACCGCGCCGCCTCGCGCCGGCAGGGCCGCCAGGTGGATTCCTGCCGGGGGAGGGGGCGGGCAAGGTGGATCGGCCGCGTCCCCCAGCCCCCGCAGGGTCCCTGGAGGGGCTCCGCGGCCTGCGCCTGCCGCGCGGTGTAGTGTCGGGGGACAGCCTGTCTGGCGGCCTAGACCGCCTGGTTCTGCTGCCCCGGCTCCCGCTGTCCTGGCTCCCACTGCCTCCGAGCAGCCCTGTGAGCTGCTCCTCCAGCCATCCGGCCCTCCTGGAACTGGCCTCCCGACGAAGCTGAGCTACCAGGCTGTCCACAGAAGACATGGTGAGAGGGATGTGGCAGCAGGTCCACTCACTTCGCCCGTCTAAGGTAACTGATCTCCCCTTTTCCCGCACTTTCCCAAGCCCCCACCTCCCTTTTTGCATAAATCCCCACCCCAAATCCTACTCTTCCAATCCCCGGGCTCCTTTACTCAATAACACCTTTATTTTTTAAAAGAAAACCTACTGCACTGCTCCCATGGCAACGCAGTCATGTGGGGGCCTCCTTTTAGCTGCGCCCCATACAGCCCCCCCTCTTGACCCAAAGCTGTAAAACTTTATTTTCATGCCATTCAGAATGTAGGGTTTTGAGGAAAAGATCTGCTGGAGTTTTAGGACTCTGGTAGATAAAAGTATTACGATTCGGAGAAGTATTTCACTACACTCCCCCCGCTTTGAGAACATAATTGCTGGCTGCTGGCAGCGTCTGTGGAAGCGCGTCCTTCATGTCTGCTTTTGTTTCTTTTCGTAATGTTTTATTCAGTAAAATCTTGTTCTCAAGTTGTACCAATGCAATACGGAAGATTTGTTTGCAGCTGGAGGCAGAAAACCAAGATCCTGTCAGTTTGCGGATGTTTGCAATCCCCTGACGCCTTCCGAAAAAAATGAGGAAGAATTCCCCATGAGAACCTGTGAGAAATACATCCAGGAAAAGTCAATTTCTCATCCCGGGCTGAGGATGTAAATGAATGAGCTGCCGAAACCTGGACATTATACTGAGCCCTTCCCGAAATTAAATACATTGTGGTAACATCTGTTATAGAAGATCCGCAGTCCTTGAGTCATCTCCATCCGGTTATATCTGTTTCAGAAGACGATGTCACCCAGATTTCCTAAAATACAAATTAGGACATTGGATTAGCTGCATTAGTATAACACTGGGTAGTTTCCAATCTCAGAGTTCCCAGAAAGCTGGGTATCAACCAAACAGTAGGCACATACCTCCCAACACACATGACTGATCTTTGCAAATATAAGTAAGACTTATGAATCAGAGGTGGGACATTTAATTCAGGGGTGGGGCTTATAAATCAGGGGTGAGACATAAATCAGGGACATGATTTACAAATCAGTGGGGGACTTATAATTTAGGGGTGGGCTTATAAATCAGGGGTGAGACATGAGTCAGGGGTGATACATAAATCAGAGACATGACTTACAAATCAGTGGGGGACTTATAATTTAGGGGTGGGCTTATAAATCAAATGAGGGGTGAGACATAAATCAGGAACATGACGTATAAATCAGTGGGGGACTTATAAATCAGGGGTGGGCTTATAAATCAGGGGTGAGACATAAATCAGGGACATGATTTACAAATCAGTGGGGGACTTATAATTTAGGGGTGGGCTTATAAATCAAATCAGGGGTGAGACATAAATCAGGAACATGACTTATAAATCAGTGGGGGACTTATAAATCAGAGGTGGGCTTATAAATCAGGGGTGAGACATAAATCAGGGACATGATTTACAAATCAGTGGGGGACTTATAATTTAGGGGTGGGCTTATAAATCAAATGAGGGGTGAGACATTAATCAGGAACATGACTTATAAATCAGTGGGGGACTTATAAATCAGGGGTGGGCTTATAAATCAGGGGTGAGACATAAATCAGGGACATGACTTACAAATCAGTGGGGGACTTATAATTTAGAGGTGGGCTTATAAATCAGGGGTGAGACATAAATCAGGAACATGACTTACAAATCAGTGGGGGACTTATAATTTAGGGGTGGGCTTATAAATCAAATCAGGGGTGAGACATTAATCAGGAACATGACTTATAAATCAGTGGGGGACTTATAAATCAGAGATGGGCTTATAAGTCAGGGGTGAGACATAAATCAGGGACATGACTTACAAATCAGTGGGGGACTTATAATTTAGGGGTGGGCTTATAAATCATGGGTGAGACATAAATCAGGGACATGACTTACAAATCAGTGGGAGACTTATAATTTAGGGGTGGGCTTATAAATCAAATCAGGGGTGAGACATAAATCAGGAACATGACTTACAAATGAGTGGGGGACTTATAAATCAGGGGTGGGGCTTATAAGTCAGGGGTGAGACATAAATCAGGGACATGACTTACAAATCAGTGGGGGACTTATAAATCAGGGGTGGGGCTTATAAATCAGGGGTGAGACATAAATCAGGGACATGACTTACAAATCAGTGGGAGACTTATAATTTTGGGGTGGACTTATACATCAAATCAGGGGTGAGACATAAATCAGGAACATGACTTACAAATGAGTGGGGGACTTATAAATCAGGGGTGGGGCTTATAAGTCAGGGGTGAGACATAAATCAGGGACATGACTTACAAATCAGTGGGGGACTTATAAATCAGGGGTGGGGCTTATAAATCAGGGGTGAGACATAAATCAGGGACATGACTTACAAATCAGTGGGGGACTTATAAGTCAGGGGTGGGCTTATAAGTCAGGGGTGAGACATAAATCAGGGACATGACTTACAAATTAGTGGGGGACTTATAAATCAGGGGTGGGCTTATAAATCAGGGGTGAGACATAAATCAGGGACATGACTTACAAATCAGTGGGGGACTTATAATTTAGGGGTGGGCTTATAAATCAAATGAGGGGTGAGACATAAATCAGGAACATGACGTATAAATCAGTGGGGGACTTATAAATCAGGGGTGGGCTTATAAATCAGGGGTGAGACATAAATCAGGGACATGATTTACAAATCAGTGGGGGACTTATAATTTAGGGGTGGGCTTATAAATCAAATGAGGGGTGAGACATAAATCAGGAACATGACGTATAAATCAGTGGGGGACTTATAAATCAGGGGTGGGCTTATAAATCAGGGGTGAGACATAAATCAGGGACATGACTTACAAATCAGTGGGGGACTTATAATTTAGAGGTGGGCTTATAAATCAGGGGTGAGACATAAATCAGGAACATGACTTACAAATCAGTGGGGGACTTATAATTTAGGGGTGGGCTTATAAATCAAATCAGGGGTGAGACATTAATCAGGAACATGACTTATAAATCAGTGGGGGACTTATAAATCAGAGATGGGCTTATAAGTCAGGGGTGAGACATAAATCAGGGACATGACTTACAAATCAGTGGGGGACTTATAATTTAGGGGTGGGCTTATAAATCATGGGTGAGACATAAATCAGGGACATGACTTACAAATCAGTGGGAGACTTATAATTTAGGGGTGGGCTTATAAATCAAATCAGGGGTGAGACATAAATCAGGAACATGACTTACAAATGAGTGGGGGACTTATAAATCAGGGGTGGGGCTTATAAGTCAGGGGTGAGACATAAATCAGGGACATGACTTACAAATCAGTGGGGGACTTATAAATCAGGGGTGGGGCTTATAAATCAGGGGTGAGACATAAATCAGGGACATGACTTACAAATCAGTGGGAGACTTATAATTTTGGGGTGGGCTTATAAATCAAATCAGGGGTGAGACATAAATCAGGAACATGACTTACAAATGAGTGGGGGACTTATAAATCAGGGGTGGGGCTTATAAGTCAGGGGTGAGACATAAATCAGGGACATGACTTACAAATCAGTGGGTGACTTATAAATCAGGGGTGGGGCTTATAAATCAGGGGTGAGACATAAATCAGGGACATGACTTACAAATCAGTGGGGGACTTATAAGTCAGGGGTGGGCTTATAAGTCAGGGGTGAGACATAAATCAGGGACATGACTTACAAATTAGTGGGGGACTTATAAATCAGGGGTGGGCTTATAAATCAGGGGTGAGACATAAATCAGGGACATGACTTACAAATCAGTGGGGGACTTATAAATCAGGGGTGGGCTTATAAATCAGGGGTGAGACATAAATCAGGGACATGACTTACAAATCAGTGGGGGACTTATAAATCAGGGGTGGGCTTATAAATCAGGGGTGAGACATAAATCAGGGACATGACTTACAAATCAGTGGGGGACTTATAAGTCAGGGGTGGGCTTATAAATCAGGGGTGAGACATAAATCAGGGACATGACTTACAAATTAGTGGGGGACTTATAAATCAGGGGTGGGCTTATAAATCAGGGGTGAGACATAAATCAGGGACATGACTTACAAATCAGTGGGGGACTTATAAATCAAGGGTGGGCTTATGAATCATGGGTGGGCTTATAAATCAGGGGTGGGATTTATAAATTGGGTGAGACGTGTAAATTAGGATGGGGATTGTAAATCAGGTGTGGGCCTTATAAATCAGGGATGAAACTTTTAAATCATGGGTGGGACTGACAAATCAGGGGTGGGACTATCAAATTAGGGAGTACTTATAAATCAGGGGTGGGGCTTATAAATCAGGGGTGGGATTTATAAATTTGGTAGGACTTGAAAAATTGGGGTGGGGGTTATAAATCGGAGGTGAGCCTAATAAATCAAGGATGAAACTTATAAATCATGGGTGGGGCTTGTAAATCAGGCGTGGAATTAATAAACTGGGTGGGATTTGTAAATTGTGGTGGGACATTTTTCATAAATAGGTATTCAACTGTTGGGCAGTATGGAGGTTTAATGTTCTTATCATACTAAGTTCTTGGAAAGCTTATTTAGGGAGGAATATTAGTAGCCATATTGGTGGTCAGCCACCCATTTTTTATGTTAATGTGGGATAGGTCATCAATATCAGACTGATGGGGTCGGGGTCCAACACCCCAAACTCCCTCCGATCAGCTGTCCTCATCTTTGGCGGCGGTCATATTTTAAAAGTGTATGGTGCTGGACTCTACAGCGCTGTACACTATTTAGTGGCCATTACCAGATACTACAACTCAGCTTCTATTGATGAGAATAACCAGTGATCCGTATATCAGTCCTGGAATAATAATGCCTGGAATAGCAGACTTATAGCAGTAGCTGATGTAGCAGTGCCAGAATGAAGATGACTTGAATAGCAGAGTTGTAGTAGTGGTGGCTGATATAGCAGAGCAAGAATTATGATAAATTTTTAGGATCAGACTTGTAGCAGAGAGGAGTTTCCTATTACAAAGTAATGGCAAGTCACCAACTACCTGAATACTCAGGCGGCATCCTACTGCTTGAGCCAGGTTCAGTAACCAATCATGGGTGCTGCAGGTCAGGAGAGGAGGCTAAGACAGCCGAGGAGGGGAAGTGAGAACTGAGTACTTGTCTCAGGTGAGTAGCAGTAGTACAATGTAGAAACCTCACTATAACATTAATACAGGGAGTAAAGTCTTTAAAATGAGGAGAGAAAAAACATAAAGATAAGGTGACAGCTGGTCCTAAACCTTTCACTGGAGATTTGCCTTCAATATTTTGTAACTTTTAGACCTTTCGGTGTTTCCCCTGTCAGCATGAAGCCCCCTACCAAGATTCATCACTACACATTGTGCCATCCAGCATCCTGTGCCCCATCCAGGATCTCCGCAGGTTCTTAATTCCGCACAGATGTGGACTCAGATGTTGACACATTACTACTACTGTGCTTGAGGATTGATGAATGAGCCCCACCGAACCTTGGACTCGTCATCTACGTAATAGTCGTTCAGAAAAAAAATCCCAAATACCGGAGCCAAATGTTCTACCCTACCGAGTCGCACATAGACGTTGCTCTTTTTTTTTTGTAAGAAGTCCTCTGGTGATGGAGGGATGTTGATCTTGCTTTAGGGAAGATCATAAATCTTCCTGGACTGAAAGGTTTTGGCAAGGCAGACTGCAGAGGAGGCAAAGGACTTGGAAAGCACAGGATGTGAGATATTTTTATTTTGTATTTTTGGTTTTGTACATAAGAAGGCAGCCTGGGGATCGTAAAGTATGATATCATAGAAGCCAACAATAAAAGAGTGCAACCATGGGTCAATGTCAGGGTAAAAGGGGACCTCTACCTTGCCAAACCATATCTCTTTTTAAGCACAAATTCTGATTCATTTTAATAACAGATACTGATAAACTTTGGAACAATGATTTCTGATACAAAGATCCAAATCCCCTAGATATAAAGTTACATGTTACATTTTTTTCTGCTAGGGGGTAGGGTCTTATATGCCGCTCCTATAATGTATCTGTATTCAGCAAGCTCCTGAGCTCCCTCTAATGGTGGTTTATAAATTACAGAAGAATTATTTATGCTAGCAGGGAATTAGCTTGTCGGAGAAGCCTCTGAATCCCATCAGGTACCACGGATTGGGTATTAACAGAGCACTGGAGGTCTCACCTCCAGACACACTGAACACCGAATGACTCAGAAGGCTGACCATTTACCTTCTAAATCCCACCCTGGAGAGGAGATATGGTGAACAGCCTCCCACCCACTCTTCAGCTGTTTACTTAAAAACCTAGCCCTTAAAATGGCCATTAAACCCCTCTCAGCAGTTAGTGTGCTGGAGCATTTTTTATAGGTTTGTATCACTGAGTCTAACAACCTCAGTGATACATATCTCACATACAGCACTTTGCCAGAGACTTTGTCACACCCTATAAAAATGGACTAGCTCCATTCATACTCTATGGGGTTGCCAGAAAAAAAGACAAAGCCTAGCTCGATTCTCATGGGGATAAAAGTGCCCCATTCTGATGGGATGTAGAATTTCACTAAGTAGGAAGTTTCTCTTCTGATTAAGGGATTACCTGTTTTGACTGGACAACCCCTTTAAGTAAGCCACAGTTGGAAATAGCCCTTTAATACTGCATGTCTTCAGTGGAAAGGACCATGATTCTCTAGGAAGCTCCCGGCTGAAAGCTTCGACTGTATCAGACAATAAAGCTTTTTTAATTCTACTAAGAATCATTTCCAAAGAAAGCAGAGCCGATTTCCTTCCACACGTTCGTTCTGCAAATAACTCCACTTTACTTATGCCCCAATTTATTGCCGGAGTATGCACGAATCATTACCTAAATAAACTGGTTTCGCCAGAGCTGCAAAGTGCTCATATTCACCTCATAAGTCGTAGATTTTATGCTCACTTGTTAAATGGTTCCCACTTGGATTTAATTAAACATTTGGCCCCATACATGGGTGTTTCCAAATTGTCAAAAAATGTACAGTGGCATAATTCTACGCGCCCCGTCATAAATACGCCATCATGTAAACGGTGATCGACTGTGGTATGTTATGTGTGCACGTCGGCACAGTGGCTGGACTGTGATGCTGGAGGAACCCTCGTGTTCACTAAATTACAAAGAGTCTTTCAGAAACTTCTCACGAGATTGTTGGACAAAGTTTTTTTTTTCCTGCTATGGATTGAAAGAAAAACATTTCCCATAAACGTCTCTTAGAACATGGACTGAGATACAGTACGATGGTATCTTATAGTTTAGGCGTCCTTCTTAGGATGATTCCCTAGTCCTTCAGCTGGTCAGAATCAATCAACCCAAATTTCTGAAATTCTTAAACCTTTTTTTTTAGGACAGATAGAGCCTCAGTGTATAAGGCAGTGGTGGTTGTCATTGGCTGTATGGAGGCATGCGACTTGTTGGAGTGGAGCCTTACTTGTTTGCCGTGAAGTCGTTTCCATGATGGATGATATTCTCCTAGAAGCAAGTAAGAGGAGAATGACCATGTGCCGGAGAGGCAGAGTCATGGTCCTGAGCGCTGGTGACTACTCGTCAGTGCAGTGCATTGAGTTTGCCATGTTTTCTTGTTCAGGTGGGCAGAGAGAGAGGAAATGTTGTAAGAGGGAGTGTTTTGGCACACTGGGTCTGTAAGAAATCTGAATACTTGATAGCCCTGAGGCGCCCAGTTGAAAACTTGAGTTGTACTGACCAGCGACAGCCAAGTAGGGAGGATTCAACCATGACTACTGAGTGTGTGACGGGCCCAGTGTGAGAACCAACCCCACAGCTGCTCGTCAGATGGCCAGACAGTAATACAGCGAGATAATGTATTGGGCAGAGCCAAGAAGCGTCTGTCAGAGCACTGACAAGAATTTGCGGTTGAAGATCTGATATGGTGTTTCTGGGTGGAGCACTTTGTACACCTACACTTGACTGCTCTAAATATTGTGCCTGCTGAAGTTCCAGAAACCATTTTCAGCCTACAATCTGTGTTGTGTCCTGACTGAGAGTATGACTGAGCCAGACTGAGTCCGCTGGTTGTGCTACATTGTACACCGTGTTACAAGACTGTGCTATGTCTCTGGAGTCTAACTGGTAGAGATGAGAACATTGTTAGAAGTTTAATTTTGTCCGCCTTTTGACATTTTTTCCAAAAAAATGATTGGCTATAAATCGATTAGCCGCAAATCAAAAGTATTGCAATGTCTCCAGTTGCCCTGAAATGGTGTGTATAATGCTTTGACTGTAATGGACTCCTTTCAAGCTCTTTTTTAAGCAACAATTGGTTTAACAACCAACTAACCTCTAAAAAATATGTCTATCCACTTACAGAAATGTAACTACAAAATTATGTGCCTCAACTCTGATGTGTAACCACCAAGTTTAGTTCCTCTATTTTAATATGTTATCACCAAGCTGTGTGCATTAATTCTGATGTGTAACCACAAAGTAGAGTGCCTGAACTCTGTTATATGTTACCGCCAAGTTATCTGCTTCAATTCCGATGTTGTAACCATCACGTTCTGTACCTCAGTTCCAATGTGTAACCACCAAGCTGTGTGCCTAAACCTTCATGTGTAACTGCCAAGCTCTGTGCCTCAACTCTGATGTGTGACCAAGTTCTGTGTCTCAGTTTTGATGTGTTACCATCAAGCTCTGTGCCTCAACTCTATTGCACAACTGCCAAGCTGTGTGTCTCAATTTCAACATGTTACCACCAAGCTGTACGCCTCAATTCTGTAACTGCCAAGCTCTGTGCTTGAACTCTGTAGTTTAACTACCAAGTTGTTTGCCTCAACTATGATGTGCAATCACCAAGTTCAATACCACATTCTGTGCTAAATATTGCCGTAATTGAGAAACGGAAACCACAACACTAGCTGCCTTCTTCTGATTTCATGTATGTTCCAGGTGAATTGTATTGTGTCCATCTAAGTTATCGTTGAGTGAGGAAGCAAGTTAGGACCATAGCCCAAACACTTAAAACTGACCTAAACATTATTTTATAGGTGAAAATTGCTTCATAATACTGTGCCTAATGGAACAGTTTTGACAACAGTCATGTATTTTTGCATTGATTTTTACGGTGACCTCGTAATTCAAACCTCCTTAGACTCTGCTCTAGATTTCAGTTTAACCGGCACTAGACCAAATGAGGTGAATTGAGGATCCATGTTTCTGGTAAAAACTTAAAATAAAAACAAAGAATTCACTCTTTAGGGGAAAGTCCTTCACAGGTCACCTCCAGTACAGTACCTTTCTCCTACTGTGTAATTTCTCATTTACCCTGGAGGACAAAATAATTACAATTTTGTGAGGTTCTTCTAGTTACAGGTGTTAGGGTTGGCGGAACGTGCCAAATATATTTATTAGAAGTAATAGGTGCGTTCGCTACCCGGGATCCACCGTGCAGGAAAGAACCCACTGCTAAGTAAGGCGGTGAAGTATATTGGTATAAACGAACTCTGTTACTTCACAGAGTCCGTTAGCAAAGAGAACGCTGTGCCCTGTTTAGCTCACAGGGGAACACAGCTACTTAATAGAGCTGACAGTGGTCATGCAGTCAAATGCAAACACGCAGATCCTCTCCGGTGGAGCCAGAATTCTAATGGCTATTAGCCAGCCCTGAATCCACACACATGAAACTCCTCGCCGGAGGTGCCAGCATTCTAGGGGCTTATTTCAGCCGGGTCCCTGACACACACACGACCACACTGGCGCTGAGCACATACATAATTTACACTAGCGCATGGCTGTGCGGACCTGCGAACATTTTATAGTTGCAGCTCTACAGGACCTTCCTGGAGGACCAATGGGAGCTGCTACAGGGCCTGAGTGTGTGACTCTCGACCTCCAATGAGAGGTCCTCCCCTGGGCATGCTCAGTGTGTGCAAAGCAGGACTTAGTCCCAGAAAAGCCTGCTTGCTGCAGACCAGTAAAGGGTACAATAGCAGGACCTGAAAAGGCAGCAGTAACCCTTTGCACAATACCAGACTGAGTGAGATGCTGGGACCGACGTCTCCGCTGAGCAGGCTCCACTGCGGCTTAATCAGAATGAGAGACCGTAGCGGACATGGTTCGAGATTCCCCCAGTGCAGTGACGGGAACTCGACTCCTAACAACAGGTAATCATTTGGGACCAGATTCATCAAAGCTTTCACTCCAGAATTCTGGTATAAAAGCTATGAAAAATTGCAAAATTTGAGCACAATTTTGCAACTTTTGACGTTTTCATGCTGGGCTGAGATGAGGTCGGACATGGGTCATGGTGTCCACCTCAAATTTTTATCAGGTTCTCCTAGTTACAGGTAATCATTTGGGGCCCGATTCATCAAAGTTTTTACTCCAGAACTCTGGTGGAAAAAGCTTTGAAAAATTGTAAAATTTGGATGCAATTTTGCAACTTTTGACATTTTCACGCTGGGCTGAGCCGAGATGGGACATGTGGTATGGCATCCGCTGCTCATCAAATTCGTGACACGTGGAGGCATTCACTTTGCCACAAGTGTTATTCCAGAAGGGACTAGAGTAAGATTTCTGGCGAGGCGCATGCTGCACTCCTCAGAAGCTCCTGATTCCCAAAGAGGTGTGCAGATCCCAATAAATTAGGAGCCTTGCACTCCACCCCGCACCCACTATCTTCACGCCGGTCTTGATGAATCAGAGCTTTGTCGAAGCAGTAGAATACATTGTCATCTGTGCTTAGAAGACACCGTTCTACCAAAAAGGGATTGTTCAAATTGAAGAACCCCACAAACTTTTAATATGTTTGGATTTTTTAATTTCTGTTTTCATAATTTAAACTGTTACAATAATCATATAAATATATTCAGAAAACTGAAGCAAATGATATAATGGGAGGACTATGGACTCTGCCAGTGGCCAGCCGTGGGGTCAATCATCACTTTTGATTCTTGCACTGTTGCTTTAGCTGTAACTCTAGTAATATTTCTACGCTGCGAGCTTCCAAAGCGCGGTCGTCGACGAAGGATGCATTTCAATATTGGCGATGTAAGATGATCTTGTGTTAGCAAGGTCTGCAAAAAAAAGTCGCTCTAGGAGAAGAGGTGCCAGGAAGCCTCTGCGGGATATCTTCTAAATAAAACAAATTCCGTGTTGCAAAAAACGTGGCTGGTTCTGAATCTGAAGCATCGCAGGGCGGCCGAGCAGCTGGCACCTAACGTTATTAAATGTTTCTTATAGGAATGTGTTGACCCTGAAGATGCTGTTTTATTTTTATATTGACCACCTGCTCCGGGCCACTTCTCTTACTATAAACTTTAATTGAAATGCTCAGCCTCTGCTTTTATTTGACAGCTGCTCAGTACCACAGATGTCATCTGTTCTTCAGACGTAGCAGAGCTGGGTTCGTAGTTTGGCACAACTCATTATTATTCTATCACAGATTATCTGGTGAATTTATGGCAGTAAAGCCTAGCACACCCCCTTTTCCACGGGGCAGGAGGGCAAATAACTTTTTAGACTAGTGACTCAATGCAAATTTTGGGTCAAATTATGGTCATGGTAAAAAAGCGACCACTGTGAACGTCAAGCTCCAAAAAATGGGGTTGTCAGGTTGTCTCCAGTTCATGCTCATAGCCAAATATTTTTATAAATCAATGGCCCATTGTGATCCTATCTCTATATTGTCTCTATTACTGATCTATAATATTGGAGTAATATGTACTAATATTCTATTTGTAATCATGTTATAAATTTATACTTTTTATGCATTACATGTCTGGACGTATTGCTCCATTTTTCTCTGTATTGCTCTAACTGGGACGTCCTTTTTTCCTGCACTGTGCCTTCCCATGGTGGCATAGGCATCTTGTGCAGCCATTTTTTATTATGGTATCTGTTTTGGTCATTATTCTTCACGTTGTTGCTCATCTGCCAGACTTCCCCCCGTGACAACAGGTGTGGTGCCTTTATCTTCTACCTTTAGAGCCTTTCCACTTTGGACTCTTCAAAGAAGAAAGACTCCCTCTTCTCCTGTAGGCTAACCCCTCTGCCGGCCATTTATTTGCAGGAGGGTGGTTTACTCTGAACCTTCAGGCAGTGCTTCACCTCCACTGCTGCTGATTATTGTCTTTAACAAGGGACTCACATTTACGCACCTGTCCCTGTGTTGGTGCACCTGTCCCTGTGTTTGTGCACCTGTCCCTGTGTTGGTGCACCTGTCCCTGTGTTGGTGCACCTGTCCCTGTGTGGGTGCACCTGTCCCTATGTTGGTGCACCTGTCCCTGTGTTGGTACACCTGTCCCAGGGTTGGTGCAACTGTCCCTGTGTTGGTGCACCTGTCCCTGTGTTGGTACACCTGTCCCTGTGTTGGTACACCTGTCCCTGTGTTGGTGTACCTGTCCCTGTGTTGGTGCACCTGTCCCTGTGTTTGTGCACCTGTCCCTGTGTTGGTGCACCTATCCCTGTGTTGGTACCCCTGTCCCTGGGTTGGTGCACCTGTCCCTGTGTTGGTGCACCTGTCCCTGTGTTGGTGCACCTGTCCCTGTGTGGGTGCACCTGTCCCTATGTTGGTGCACCTGTCCCTGTGTTGGTACACCTGTCCCAGGGTTGGTGCACCTGTCCCTGTGTTGGTGCACCTGTCCCTGTGTTGGTACACCTGTCCCTGTGTTGGTACACCTGTCTCTGTGTTGGTGTACCTGTCCCTGTGTTGGTGCACCTGTCCCTGTGTTTGTGCACCTGTCCCTGTGTTGGTGCACCTATCCCTGTGTTGGTACCCCTGTCCCTGGGTTGGTGCACCTGTCCCTGTGTTGGTGTACCTGTCCCTGTGTTGGTGCACCTGTCCCTGTGTTGGTGCACCTGTCCCTGTGTTTGTGCACCTGTCCCTGTGTTGGTACCCCTGTCACTGTGTTGGTGCACCTGTCCCTGTGTTGGTGCACCTGTCCCTGTGTTGGTGCACCTGTCCCTGTGTGGGTGCACCTGTCCCTATGTTGGTGCACCTGTCCCTGTGTTGGTACACCTGTCCCAGGGTTGGTGCACCTGTCCCTGTGTTGGTGCACCTGTCCCTGTGTTGGTACACCTGTCCCTGTGTTGGTACACCTGTCCCTGTGTTGGTGTACCTGTCCCTGTGTTGGTGCACCTGTCCCTGTGTTGGTGCACCTGTCCCTGTGTTGGTGCACCTATCCCTGTGTTGGTACACCTGTCCCTGGGTTGGTGCACCTGTCCCTGTGTTGGTGCACCTATCCCTGTGTTGGTGCACCTGTCCCTGTGTTGGTACACCTGTCCCAGGGTTGGTGCACCTGTCCCTGTGTTGGTGCACCTGTCCCTGTGTTGGTACACCTGTCCCTGTGTTGGTACACCTGTCCCTGTGTTGTTGGTGCACCTGTCCCTGTGTTGGTGTACCTGTCCCTGTGTTGGTGCACCTGTCCCTGTGTTGGTGCACCTATCCCTGTGTTGGTACCCCTGTCCCTGGGTTGGTGCACCTGTCCCTGTGTTGGTGCACCTGTCCCTGTGTTGGTACACCTGTCCCTGTGTTGGTGCACCTGTCCCTGTGTTGGTGCACCTGTCCCTGTGTTGGTGCACCTGTCCCTGTGTTGTTGGTGCACCTGTCCCTGCGTTGGTGCACCTGTCCCTGTGTTGTTGGTGCACCTGTCCCTGTGTTGGTGCACCTGTCCCTGTGTTGTTGGTGCACCTGTCCCTGTGTTGGTGCACCTGTACCTGTGTTGGTGCACCTGTCCCTGTGTTGGTGCACCTGTCCCTGTGTTGGTGCACCTGTCCCTGTGTTGGTGCACCTGTCCCTGTGTTGGTACACCTGTCCCTGTGTTGGTGTACCTGTCCCTGTGTTGGTGCACCTGTCCCTGTGTTGGTGTACCTGTCCCTGTGTTGGTGTACCTGTCCCTGTGTTGGTGCACCTGTCCCTGTGTTGGTACACCTGTCCCTGTGTTGGTGCACCTGTCCCTGTGTTGGTGCACCTGTCCCTGTGTTGGTGCACCTGTCCCTGTGTTGGTGCACCTGTCCCTGTGTTGGTGTACCTGTCCCTGTGTTTGTGCACCTGTCCCTGTGTTGGTGCACCTGTCCCTGTGTTGGTGCACCTGTCCCTGTGTTGGTGCACCTGTCCCTGTGTTGGTACACCTGTCCCTGTGTTGGTGCACCTGTCCCTGTGTCTCACATTTTAAAATACTATTCAAGTTCGGTCCATCTAGGAATGGAAAAGGTTGGGGTTTATGTAAACTTTGCCAAAAAGTTGATGTTTCCCACAAAGTCAAAGGCGATGACAGACTGGACTGTGGGCAGAACTTTTTCTCATAACATTTCTTAAAATACTAAAGTTACATCCTGGGGCATCTGGGTCCATATGGGGTGAGGTTTCCATAAACCGCACCTGAAAGTAGGTGTTCAAGGACAGATGTTACCGGAGAGGGAGGGGTTAAAGATTCCCCGAACTGTTGACAACTGCCTGTATGATGTTGGAACAGTCAGGCATATTCTTCGCTTGTCTGTTATCTTCCAGATTAAACTCAGGAATAACTAAAAGTAAATGCAAGCTGGCATTCTCCTGTATGGAAATGGTTATTAGCAGTAATGTAACAGAGAAATAAATGCAATCTGACATCTACCAACAAGACAATGGTTAATAGCAGCAAGACAACAGAGATGTAAATGCCGTCTGGGATCTACCAGCAAGACAATGGTTAATAGCAGGAAAAAAACAGAGCTGTAAATGCAGTCTGGGATCTACCAGCAGAGCAATAGTTAATAGCAGAGATGTAACAGGGCAGAATATACAATCTGGTAATATACAATCAGGGCAACAAAATTAATAAAGGGGATGGGAGAACTACAATACCCAGATAGATTAGCGAAATTAGGATTATTTAGTCTAGAAAAAAGACGACTGAGGGGCGATCTAATAACCATGTATAAGTATATAAGGGGACAATACAAATATCTCGCTGAGGATCTGTTTATACCAAGGAAGGTGACGGGCACAAGGGGGCATTCTTTGCGCCTGGAGGAGAGAAGGTTTTTCCACCAACATAGAAGAGGATTCTTTACTGTTAGGGCAGTGAGAATCTGGAATTTCTTGCCTGAGGAGGTGGTGATGGCGAACTCAGTCGAGGGGTTCAAGAGAGGCCTGGATGTCTTCCTGGAGCAGAACAATATTGTATCATACAATTATTAGGTTCTGTAGAAGGACGTAGATCTGGGTATTTATTATGATGGAATATAGGCTGAACTGGATGGACAAATGTCTTTTTTCGGCCTTACTAACTATGTTACTATGTTACTATGTTACTATGTATATTCCAGCAAGGCAATGGTTAATAACAGGAATACAATGAAGTATAGGTAAACTGTAAATACACTTGAAATGATATGCTACTTTGAGTGCAGATGCTAGGTGTGAATAGCTGCAAGAAGTTGATAATTTTCTTAAAAGATTATTTGGACAACGCCGCACCTCTAATCTCCACCTCTACTGCGAGCCTCTTAGATAGGCAGCAGCTGCTCTTCTAGTTCTTGGCTACTTGCTGAAGAGTCAGTACTACTCAGCTATGTCCTGGGAAGTTCTTCCACCCCTTGTATTTGAGGACTAAGATAAATGCAAACACTGAATATTCCAGTTCTTTGTAATTGTACTATACATTATAGAATATCATACAATATCAAACATTGTACTAGTGCAGGAAACTCAGGACTCAGTGAGCCTCCATCTATGGGATGAAGGAGGGTCATTGCTTTTTTGACACTTTCCACTAGATCTTTAGTAGACGTAGCTAGTACCTTTACTAAATGACAATAGGATTGAGCAGAGACACAATAAAAAGTTTTTTATAAAAAGTTGCCCTTTCTAATTTGCCGGGATATTACACGGCGCGGCTGGACAGTGAACGATACTAAACAATCAGTCCCGTTATATAAACAGCACATCGGGGGTGGTCTTCTCTATTGTACTTTTTGATGCTGCCAAAATATTTTGTTAAGCCATGCATTTCATCTGTTCTACTGAGAAGTCTTTCACACATGCTAAAAATACTATGGGAGAGTTCCTCGTGCCAGAACCAGCGGGGGACACCACGAGAACTTCACTTAACAGGAGATTATCAGCCAACCTTCAGGATGGATTGAGAAAATATATATAGAAATGAAGCATATTTTGTATTGCACCAAGTAAGTGCACTGTAGGCTTTTAGGCCCTTTAAAACTTTTTTTTTTCCAACTTTGTTCATTTTCAGTTGTAACTTGCAAACCTTAACAATAATCATCCGGAGAGATGCCATCAGAATTCATCACGTAGATCTGGGTGAGCAGCACAGACCATAGATGACAGTGCAACGTGTCTTCATATGAGGAAAATAAGATATGCAGGTTGGAAGACAAACAGGAAAAGTAGGTAGCACTAAAGAAGCAGAGCCAGGTGTGTGAAAAAACACAGGAGCAATAACAGTACAAGAAAATGGTATCTTCCAGCAGGAAAGTAGTTAATCACAGGAATACAGTCTAATATTTTCAAGCAGAGGTTAAACCCAGGAGTAACTGGGAAGTAAACACAGTCTGATCTCCTCCAGCAGGATAATGGTTAATAGCAGCTATTTAACAAAGAAGTAAATACAGTCTGGTATCTTCCAGCAAGGCAATGGCAAATAGCAGGAATACAATGCAGTATAGATAAACTGGAGACTTGCTAGAAGTTAGTAACTTGCTGAAAGTTTGATGTGGACAACACTTAAGTGTACTGGATTGAGCTTGGAAATATCTCTGGTTGTAGGATTGAAATCAGGAGAAGTTGAAGAGATGATAGATACTAGGCTGAAGCTTAGACAAGAGAATTAGCAGCAAATCTTGCAAAACTTAAAGCAATTGTGGACAAAACTACTTAGTACCCTAGCTCTGGCCTCTTCAGGTTACCTGAAAAACTTGGTGTAAACTATCGCTAGATGTTTTTTTGTGTTTGCCTACAGACACACTCTGAATAATAATAATTTGGTTTATTTGTTTATTGATTTTAATTAGGTATAGCTCCTTTTTATCTTGATTGTAATTAAAGTATGGTTTTAATATATATGTTCTATTTTTTGAATGCAAGAGCAAAACGTAAACATGCGTCATTGCTCCACCTGTGTTTTCAACATCTTTTTTCAATTATTTGTTTTTTGTAACTTTTTTTATTTGCATTTTTTGGCAGTTTATCTTTGTTTTGTTTTTTAATTTTTTTTTTCAATTTAGTTTTGTCTTTTTTTTTGTCATCCCTTAATTGGATCTTGAAATAAAGATGCAATTTGTAACTGAGATGACACGTAGGAGTATTCTATATACCGTCCTTGGCTGCTGTCCCATTTACAAAGTGGCTTTTAATCTGACACCGTGCACACTCTGCAGAATGAGGCTCCTTAGCCATCACCTCCGTCCCAGATTCCATCCTCTCCGCATGGCGTAGTTATGGTTGTGTTGTTGGCTATGATAGAAATTGCATCTTTGCTTCTGGGCAGCGCGGGCTATTGGATTGCAGCAGGTTCTATTTTTGAGATTCTCTCGGAGCGCGGCCTCAGCTGGAGGCCGAATTTCTAGTAGAATGCTGGGGAGTGACCGCTAATGAGCGTTAGTCAGCACTGGTTTCCAATCAATGTGACGGCTCCGTCAGCTGATGATAATAGATTATTAATTGTAGATCTTACAACAAGGTTTGATTCCAAAGTAACGATATATAATAACTGGCAATAAAACACAATAGGACACTCGGTCCTAATCGTAGCCGTAACTTTAGTTCTAGCCCTAACCTTAGCCCTAGCCTTAACCCTTTTCCTAGCACTAATCATTGTCCTAGCCCTAACTATAGACTAAACCTTAGTCTTAGCCCTAACCTTAGTCCTAGCCCTAACTTTAGTCCTAGCCTTATCTCCAGTCCTAGCCCTAACCTTAGTCCACGTCCCACACTTAGTCCAAGCCCTAACCTTAGCCCTAGCCTTAACCATTTTCCTAGCACTAATCATAGTCCTAGCCCTAACTATAGACCAAACCTTAGTCTTAGCCTTAACCTTAGTCCTAGCCCTAACTTTAGTCCTAGCCTTATCTCCAGTCCTAGCCCAAACCTTAGTCCTATACCTAACCATTTTTCCTATCCCTAACCTTAGTCCACGTCCTAAACTTAGTCCAAGCCCTAACCTTGTCCTAGCCCTAACTTTAGTCTTAGCCTTATCTCTAGCCCTAGCCCAAACCTTTATCCTAGACCTAATCCTAGTCTTAGCCCTAACCTTAGTCCTAGCCCAAATCTTAGTCCAATCCCTAACCTTAGTTCTACCTCTCTCATCGTAGCTTTAATTGTATTGGTTTTTTTTGTAGTTTTTTTCTACAGGGGGCACTTTTTTTACATTTTGGACAGCTCTCCCTGCAGGGACATATCTCTCCACTCACAAAATTACCAGAGAGGAGGGTGGGGAGCTGGGCTAGAATATAGGGCTGTGCACACGATTCAATACTGTTGCTGCCTATGCAGAGCCCCACAGTCCAGATTAATTTGTCATAGGCTGCTGCGCTCTGCATAGGCAGTGACAGGGATAACAAATTTCACTTAATCACACTGAGAATCTTGTAGCCTCACAGGCCGCCGGGTGGACACTCACTGCCCCAGGCAGAAGTGGATTAGCACAGCGGAGTCCTGGATTATTTGACAGTGAGGGGTGAATTTTGCACTGACGTCTGATGTGTTAGTATGAATATCACTATTCTCGGGCTGTTCCATACGTTCTGGTGTCCTATAGTAATGTATACGGGCCCTGTTGCACAACATTGCATCTACGACGTGACCGGCCATATTGGTGGTAATCTATTTATCCGCACGTATTTATTTATTTTTTTCAACAGAAGTCAACATCATTTGGGCCGGACATCAAACGCACCACAGCTCGGAGGATTACAACCTAACCACAGCCCTACGCCAGTCCTTCCTGCAAAAATATTTTTCTTGGGTAAGCCGTAATGGCGTCCATAAGGATGAGGAGAACGGAATTATATCAAGTCACCTCCATATTTTTTAATTTTACTAATACATATAGAAATAAATGTCTTCTGAGCTTCTGTAACTTATGATTCCTGAATTATGGAGAAACACTATGATTCTGTGAAACATGATGACACGGGAGAAGTTTAAAGGGATTTTCCACTACTTTTGAAATGTTTTTGGAGGGTAGAGATTCTTATAGCAGGTAGCCTCAAGCCATACCAAAGATGACCTGAAACTTGTCATATGTTTGGTTTTTTACCCCCGTGAATGTCGCTGTTCTTCTGAATCTGAATCTGTTTTTCTTTTCTTCCTGCTCCTCTCTGTTCTTGAGCTATAGCCCTGATGTAAATCTAAACTTGTTAGCCAAAGGGGAGTGGTCCTCAAGAAGACTCCCACGAATATTCGAGGACCAGGCCCACTTGGATAAAATACTAGAGTTATATACGGGAAAGATGGGGCCATATCTTAGGAATGGAGAGGAGGATGAACATAAGAAAAACATCGCCGGATTCAGCAGAACAGCGGCATTAACATTTTATATAAAAATAAATATATATATATTTATGGGAAGTGACAGGTCCTCTTTAACACTGGAGTCTGCAGAGAAACCGGAATAATTCCGTCCCAACCATCAGATGACTGGTGGTTGGAAAATCAACACATCCAGTCCCAGTAGAGACCATTATAGAAGCAAGTGATTCATGTCTGAAGTATGAATTATTTCCTCTTTTAAACTTTTAAAAATTTGTGGAAAACTCCTTTAACAATCTATGCACCAACAAAACAAAACTCTACTCAGGATATCTGAAGTCAAAAGGAAAAAAATAAGTAAATACTCTACTATAGTCATGTAGCCCCCCCAGGCTTAATATTTTTTCCTCAAATCCAAGTTTCCAAAGTGCTCTTTTTATGTGATAGGTTCTTGACTAAATGACTGCCTGCTGAGCAGCTTCAGCCAATAGCTTTAGAGCAGGGAGTCTGTGAGGAGCAGCTTCAGCCAATAGCAACAGAGCAGGAAGTCTATGAGGAGCTGCTTCAGCCAATAGCTGCAGAGTAGGGAGTCTGTGAGGAGCAACTTCAGCCAATAGCAGCAAGGCAGACTGTCTGTGAGGTTTTGCTTCAACCAGTAGATACAGAGCTGGAAGTTTGTGCGTAGAATCTTTAGCCAATAATAGCATGAGCAGGAAGTATGTGAGGAGCTGCTTCAGCCGATATCTTTAGAGCAGGAAGTCTGTAAAGAGCCACTTCAGCCAATAGCTAAATAGTAGGAATTCTCTGAGGAGCTGCTTCAGCCAATAATAGCAGAGCAGGAAGTCTACGAAGAGTCGCTTCAGAAAATAGCTAAACAACAAAATGTCTATGAGGAGCAGCTTCAGCCAATAGTAGCAGAGCAGGAAGTCTACAAAGAGATGCTTCAGCCAATAGCTAAACAGCAGGAAGCCTGTGAGGAGCTGCTTCAGAGAATATCTTCAGTGCAAGAAGTGTTTGTGTTTGAGGAACAGCTTCAGCCAATATCTTCAGTGCAGGAAGTGTGTGAGAGGCAGCTTCACCCAATAGCTAAAGCACAGGATGTCTGTGAGGAGCAGCATCAGCCAATAGCTTTAGAGCAGGGAGTCTGTGAGGAGCAGCTTCAGCCAATAGCTTTAGAGCAGGGAGTCTGTGAGGAGCAGCTTCAGCCAATAGTGTTAGAGCAGGGAGTCTGAGGAGTTGCTTTAGCCAATAGCAGCAAGGCAGACTGTCTGTGAGGTTTTGCTTCAACCAGTAGATACAGAGCTGGAAGTTTGTGCGTAGAATCTTTAGCCAATAATAGCATGAGCAGGAAGTATGTGAGGAGCTGCTTCAGCCGATATCTTTAGAGCAGGAAGTCTGTAAAGAGCCACTTCAGCCAATAGCTAAATAGTAGGAATTCTCTGAGGAGCTGCTTCAGCCAATAATAGCAGAGCAGGAAGTCTACGAAGAGTCGCTTCAGAAAATAGCTAAACAACAAAATGTCTATGAGGAGCAGCTTCAGCCAATAGTAGCAGAGCAGGAAGTCTACAAAGAGATGCTTCAGCCAATAGCTAAACAGCAGGAAGCCTGTGAGGAGCTGCTTCAGAGAATATCTTCAGTGCAAGAAGTGTTTGTGTTTGAGGAACAGCTTCAGCCAATATCTTCAGTGCAGGAAGTGTGTGAGAGGCAGCTTCACCCAATAGCTAAAGCACAGGATGTCTGTGAGGAGCAGCATCAGCCAATAGCTTTAGAGCAGGGAGTCTGTGAGGAGCAGCTTCAGCCAATAGCTTTAGAGCAGGGAGTCTGTGAGGAGCAGCTTCAGCCAATAGTGTTAGAGCAGGGAGTCTGAGGAGTTGCTTTAGCCAATAGCTTTAGAGCAGGGAGTCTGTAAGGAGCAGCTTCAGCCAATGGCTTTAGAGCAGGGAGTCTGTGAGGAGCAGCTTCAGCCAATAGCTTTAGAGCAGGGAGTCTGTGAGGAGCAACTTCAGCCAATATCTTCAGTACAGGAAGTCTGTGAGGTGCAGCTTCAGCCAATAGCTTTAGAGCAGGGAGTCTGTGAGGAGTAGCTTCAGCCAATAGCTTTAGAGCAGAGAGTCTGTGAGGAGCAGCTTCAGCCAATAGCTTTAGAGCAGGGAGTCTGTGAGGAGCAGCTTTAGCCAATAGCTTTAGAGCAGGGAGTCTGTGAGGAGCAGGTTCAGCCAATATCTTCAGTGCAGGGAGTCTGTGTGGAGCAGCTTCAGCCAATAGCTTTAGAGCAGGGAGTCTGTGAGGAGCAGCTTCAGCCAATATCTTCAGTGCAGGAAGTCTGTGAGGAGCAGCTTCAGCCAATAGCTATAGAGCAGGGAGTCTGTGAGGAGCAGCTTTAGCCAATAGCTTTAGAGCAGGGAGTCTGTGAGGAGCAGCTTTAGCCAATAGCTTTAGAGCAGGGAGTCTGTGAGGAGCAGCTTCAGCCAATAGCTTTAGAGCAGGGAGTCTGTGAGGAGCAGCTTCAGCCAATAGCTTTAGATCAGGGAGTCTGTGAGGAGCAGCTTCAGCCAATAGCTTTAGAGCAGGGAGTCTGTGAGGAGCAGCTTCAGCCAATAGCTTCAGTGCAGGAAGTCTGTGAGGAGCAGCTTCAGCCAATAGCTTTAGAGCAGGGAGTATGTGAGGAGCAGCTTCAGCCAATAGCTTTAGAGCAGGGAGTCTGTGAGGAGCAGCTTCAGCCAATAGCTTTAGAGCAGGGAGTCTGTGAGGAGCAGCTTCAGCCAATAGCTTTAGAGCAGAGAGTCTGTGAGGAGCAGCATCAGCCAATAGCTTTAGAGCAGGGAGTCTGTGAGGAGCAGCTTCAGCCAATAGCTTCAGTGCAGGAAGTCTGTGAGGAACAGCTTCAGCCAATAGCTTTAGAGCAGGGAGTCTGTGAGGAGCAGCTTCAGCCAATAGCTTTAGAGCAGGGAGTCTGTGAGGAGCAGCTTCAGCCAATAGCTTTAGAGCAGGGAGTCTGTGAGGAGCAGCTTCAGCCAATAGCTTTAGAGCAGGGAGTCTGTGAGGAGCAGCTTCAGCCAATATATTCAGTGCAGGAAGTCTGTGAGGAGCAGCTTCAGCCAATAGCTATAGAGCAGGGAGTCTGTGAGGAGCAGCTTTAGCCAATAGCTTTAGAGCAGGGAGTCTGTGAGGAGCAGCTTTAGCCAATAGTTTTAGAGCAGGGAGTCTGTGAGGAGCAGCTTCAGCCAATAGCTTTAGAGCAGGGAGTCTGTGAGGAGCAGCTTCAGCCAATAGCTTTAGAGCAGGGAGTCTGTGAGGAGCAGCTTCAGCCAATAGCTTCAGTGCAGGAAGTCTGTGAGGAGCAGCTTCAGCCAATAGCTTTAGAGCAGAGAGTCTGTGAGGAGCAGCATCAGCCAATAGCTTTAGAGCAGGGAGTCTGTGAGGAGCAGCTTCAGCCAATAGCTTCAGTGCAGGAAGTCTGTGAGGAGCAGCTTCAGCCAATAGCTTTAGAGCAGGGAGTCTGTGAGGAGCAGCTTCAGCCAATAGCTTTAGAGCAGGGAGTCTGTGAGGAGCAGCTTCAGCCAATAGCTTTAGAGCAGGGAGTCTGTGAGGAGCAGCTTCAGTCAATAGCTTTAGAGCAGGGAGTCTGTGAGGAGCAGCTTCAGCCAATAGCTTTAGAGCAGAGAGTCTGTGAAGAACAGCTTCAGCCAATAGCTTTAGAGCAGGGAGTCTGTGAGGAGCAGCTTCACCCAATAGCTTTAGAGCAGGAAGTCTGTGAGGAGTAGCTTCAGCCAATAGCTTTAGAGCAGGGAGTCTGTGAGGAGCAGCTTCAGCCAATAGCTTTAGAGCAGGGAATCTGTGAGGAGCAGCTTCAGCCAATAGCTTTAGAGCAGGGAGTCTGTCATGAGCAACTTCAGCCAATATCTTCAGTACAGGAAGTCTGTGAGGAGCAGCTTCAGCCAATAGATTTAGAGCAGGGAGTATGTGAGGAGCAGCTTCAGCCAATAGCTTTAGAGCATGGAGTCTGTGAGGAGCAGCTTCAGTCAATAGCTTTAGAGCAGGGAGTCTGTGAGGATTAGCTTTAGCCAATAGCTTTAGAGCAGGGAGTCTGTGAGGAGCAGCTTCAGCCAATAGCTTTAGAGCAGGGAGTCTGTGAGGAGCAGCTTCAGCCAATAGCTTTAGAGCAGGGAGTCTGTGAGGAGCAGCTTCAGTCAATAGCTTTAGGGCAGGGAGTCTGTGAGGAGCAACTTCAGCCAATAGCTAAACAGCAGGATGTCTGTGAGGAGCTGCTTCAGCCAATAGCTTAACAGCAGGAAGTCTGTGAGGAGCAACTTCTGCCAATATGTTCAGTGCAGGAAGTCTGTGTGGAGCAACTTCAGCCAATATGTTCAGTGCAGGAAGTTTGTGTGGAGCAAATTCAGCCAATAGCTTCAGTGCAGGAAGTCTGTGAGGAGCAGCTTCAGCCAATAGCTTTAGAGCAGGGAGTCTGTGAGGAGCAGCTTCAGCCAATAGCGTTAGAGCAGGGAGTCTGTGAGGAGTAGCTTTAGCCAATAGCTTTAGAGCAGGGAGTCAGTGGGGAGCAGCTTCAGCCAATAGCGTTAGTGCAGGGAGTCTGAGGAGTTGCTTTAGCCAATAGCTTTAGAGCAGGGAGTCTGTGAGGAGCAGCTTCATCCAATAGCTTTAGAGCAGGGAGTCTGTGAGGAGCAGCTTCAGCCAATAGCTTTAGAGCAGGGAATCTGTGAGGAGCAGCTTCAGCCAATAGCTTTAGAGCAGGGAGTCTGTCATGAGCAACTTCAGCCAATATCTTCAGTACAGGAAGTCTGTGAGGAGCAGCTTCAGCCAATAGCTTTAGAGCAGGGAGTATGTGAGGAGCAGCTTCAGCCAATAGCTTTAGAGCATGGAGTCTGTGAGGAGCAGCTTCAGTCAATAGCTTTAGAGCAGGGAGTCTGTGAGGATTAGCTTTAGCCAATAGCTTTAGAGCAGGGAGTCTGTGAGGAGCAGCTTCAGCCAATAGCTTTAGAGCAGGGAGTCTGTGAGGAGCAGCTTCAGCCAATAGCTTTAGAGCAGGGAGTCTGTGAGGAGCAACTTCAGCCAATAGCTAAACAGCAGGATGTCTGTGAGGAGCTGCTTCAGCCAATAGCTTTACAGCAGGAAGTCTGTGAGGAGCAACTTCAGCCAATATGTTCAGTGCAGGAAGTCTGTGTGGAGCAACTTCAGCCAATAACTTCAGTGCAGGAAGTCTGTGAGGAGCAGCTTCAGCCAATAGCTTTAGAGCAGGGAGTCAGTGAGGAGCAGCTTCAGCCAATAGCGTTAGAGCAGGGAGTCAGTGAGGAGCAGCTTCAGCCAATAGCGTTAGAGCAGGGAGTCAGTGAGGAGCAGCTTCAGCCAATAGCGTTAGAGCAGGGAGTCAGTGAGGAGCAGCTTCAGCCAATAGCTTCAGTGCAGGAAGTCTGTGAGGAGCCTTGGCTTTAGCAAGTAGCTGCAGAGCAGGAAGCGATGTCAGAATGGTCTTTTGGGTGAAATCTACTGTATGATTTCATTTTTTCTCAGGCTCTTCACATTAAATGTACAGATAACATTATAATTACTATGGCTTCCAGATTTCTCTATAATCCCGTCACACATTTTACATTGCCTTTATCTATAATTGTTTATCAGATATTCTATGAATCCTATTTCTAAGCCCTCTCGCTATCACCTTATCTGATGGCAAAATGATTTTCTATTTTTAAAAGTAATTTCCCTCCCCTGGTGGCGGATCGCTGAGCGCAGCATATCTCTTTAAGAAGAGGGTAAACACGCTGAGCTGTTCTCCATTACACCTGTTCAGTGTCCGGTGCCAAGAAAAATATGTGAACCGCGTAGAGAAGAAGGGCCGGAGCGCTCGGCATCTCTTATGACCTGTAACAGTTTGTGTTGCAGCAGGTGCCTGGGAAATGTGTAAGGTCATCTGGCCGGCGTCGCTCTATAAAACAGGAAAGGACATCTTATAGGCTCACCCCTCCGAGCGCAGCCTGCGGGACCTCTGTCTATAGTAACTGACGCCTGGAAATTCAGAGAAACGCTCTGCAAGGGGAATCCTAATTATCTACCATCAGGTTATATTTCTGGCCGGTATAATATGCTGAGTCATTTCTCAAGATATTATTTTACAAGGGTCTGAGAATGGTTTTACTGAAAATAGAGCTTCACAAAATCCACCAAGAATTCTGTTCCTGCAGGCGCCACTAGGGGGAGCTCAGGAGTGTTGGGAATACAGTAACTGCAGAGCTCTCGGCACAAGATTTCTTGCAAAAATCCTGAAATACTCTGTGCTGTTGGGAATCCTGCTCTTTCCACTATAACTCTCAGCCTGTTATGTTCCAGAATGTCTGAAATACTCTGTGCTGCTGGGAACGTTGCTCCTTTCACCGACTTCTTTTCTTCTGAAATACTCTGTGCTGCTGCAGATCATGCTCCCCTTCTAATGTTATGTAATGTTCGGTCTGTGACATTATAAAACATCCGCACATTGCCCTCCTAAAATACTCTGTGCTGCTCCGGACCTTGCCCTTTACACTATGCATCTATCAGTTTATACCTTTTCACAAAGTTAGTAGTTCCTGTCCTGAAATTCTCTGTGCTGCGTTAAATAACTCTCTTCTTGTGACATTGCGCAAAATCCGCGCTCTCCTCTCCTGAAATACTCTGTGCTGCTGCACTGGTCTGACTATGACTTAAAAAAGATTTTTTTTTTTTAAGATGTAGCAGAGCTGTGTGTGCAATTCAGCAATGATATGTTTCCACCCTAAAGTGCCGCAGTCATACTACCTGCAGTCCTATGTCAATCCCCAGGAGCAGAATTTGATACATTGTAACTATTGGTCGGATGTCACAAATCCAAAACTCACCTCTGCTACATGTGATCTTCTGGATGTGAGGATGATGATGGAGAAGGGTGAGAGTTGTGTGCTGGAATGTGTCCTCACATGGACATGTAATACTAATAACCTTCATGCAACGAGAACAATGTGGGGTTTCGGTAGGGGCTTATTAAGGAGCGCAGCTCCTGCTGTGACCAGCTGCGCCCTCATAGTTAACGCAGCGGCTGTCAGATCTTTTCTGATTTACTTTGACGTTGATGCCGGCAAATCAAATAAAATGTAAAAAGTTCCCGGGCACAGGAGGAATAGATTTGTGGCTCGTCAGCTTGTAAAATATAGCGCCCCACCTGTCCAGTGCCTGGTATTACAGCTCCGTTCCATTAAAATGAATGAGGCTGAGCTGCAATACCACATACCGCCTGTGGGCAAGTGTGGCGCTGTCTCTCTGTTCTCATGAACTGTATGGCGGCATTTCTCAGCCACTAGGTCATGTATAGCTCCACTCAATAATTCCAACTTTTCCATCCTAAAGTGATGGCAGGTGCCTCTATTAAGGATGGTTTTATAGTCTGTGTTGTCTGTACAGCCCCCCGGGGGGCGCTCAGTCATGGCTGCGGGATCTGGGGGTCTGCCGCAGTCCTTCACTGCACTCCATTACTGCACTGCTGTAGACCACCAGGGATAATATCATTGATCCATACAATACCGTAGCCCACAAGGGCCGTTAATATGAACCTGTTTACTACCCTAGCCCACCAGGGATCTTATCGCTAACCCCTTTACTAACCAAGCCCATCAGTGATGTTATAATTAACCCCTTAACTACTGTAGCCCACAAAGGATAGTATAATTAACTTTAACACTACACTAGCCCACCAGGGATGTTATCAATAACCTCTTACCTGCAATGCCCACCAGGGATAATATAATTAACCTATTTAATACTTTAGTCCTCCTACTGTTGCCCACCGTGGCTGGTATAATTAACCTATTCACTTTCCTAGCCCACCAGGGATGTTATCATAAACCCTTTAACTACTGTAGCCCACCAGGGATGTTCTAATTAATCCACTCACTACCACAGCCTACCAGAAAATATTCATTTACCAATCGCTGCTTTATTTCCCAGGTTCTCACCCTTCCGTACATGCATTGTGCTGCGCAATTTAAGTTCAGAGCTTTGGGGAGCTTCTTTTTTTTTTTGGACTGGCGTATGTTTGGTTTAAAATTGCTTGGAAATATTATGCAAACCCACCAGAGATATGCTTCACATCCTGGGCACAGCGTTAAACAATCCATTCACTATCCTAGCCCACCAGGGATGTTGCCACCCTGAACCACCTGGGCCTCATCAGGAGCACGGTATGGCGGTATTATTTTAGTACAGGTGACAATTTACCAGAATTCATGAAATATTGGTGTTTCTCACCGAATTTAGATAAAGTCAGTAAGGTGGTCACTTTTTGATTTTTTTTTAATTGTGTTGGGCTTCCTATATTCTGAATGCCCCTGTCCACTCTGCCCCCGCTGTCCACTCTGCCCCCGCTGTCCCCTCTGCCCCCGCTGCCCACTCTGCCCCCGCTGCCCACTCTGCCCCCGCTGCCCACTCTGCGCCCGCTGCCCACTCTGCCCCCGCTGTCCCCTCTGCCCCCGCTGCCCACTCTGCCCCCGCTGTCCACTCTGCCCCCGCTGTCCCCTCTGCCCCCGCTGCCCACTCTGCCCCCGCTGTCCCCTCTGCCCCCGCTGCCCACTCTGCCCCCGCTGTCCCCTCTGCCCCCGCTGCCCACTCTGCCCCCGCTGCCCTCTCTGCCCCCGCTGCCCACTCTGCCCCCGCTGCCCTCTTTGCCCCCGCTGCCCTCTCTGCCCCCGCTGCCCACTCTGCCCCCGCTGCCCACTCTGCCCCGCTGCCCACTCTGCCCCGCTGCCCACTCTGGCCCCGCTATACTATAGCCATGCCCCTGCCGGGAATTGGCGCGCTGGTAAGATGGAGCCTTGTTCCAGGACGGCTCCTGTGGAAGTTCTGCACATCGTATTTTGTTTCCCGTGAGTGTGAAAACACCTGAAAGCAGCGAGATACTTTACAAATCACATAAATTGGACGCAGAACACGTAGAAGAGAATTCCATTACAAGTGAGCGAATGTCGCCCGTCTCCTCCACCTGCAGCTCGTTAATGCAACTTTAGCTCCATGTAAAATATTACACTTGTAACGTGTTCCCCCCAGAGATCACCTGTAACTGGACCTGGACGTGCACACATCAGAGGAATCCCACTCTGCGCTCATCTGTGTGTACCTGAGTCCATTATTCCTAAACCCAGGGTCAAAACGTGCCCCAGCAGCAGATCCCACCTGCCCTCAGCCCAGCACCTGCAAACATAATAATAGCTATAATTAACAACGATATTACCTCTATATTATTATTTTTATTATTATTTTATTTGTATTTATTATAATTACTATTATTTCCATTATTTTTTTCATTTATCATTATTTTATTTGTATCATTTTTGTATTTATTATAATTATTATTTTCATAGATTTTTGCATTTATTATTATTGTTTAGTATTTTTTTGTATATTATTATTATTTTGTTTGTATTATTTTTTTATTTATTATAATTATTATTATTTCTATAATTTTTTGCATTTATTATTATTTTATTTGTATTATTTTTGTATTTATTATAATTATTATTTCTATTAATTTTTGCATTAATTATTATTGTTTAGTATTTTTTGTATATTATTATTATTTTGTTTGTATAATTTTTTTATTTATTATAATTATTATTTCAATATTTTTTTGCATTTATTATTATTATTATTTTGTATTTTTTATATTATTATTATTTTATTTGTATTTTTTTATTTATTATAATTATTTTTGTATTTATTAGAACTATTATTATTTGCATTATTTTATTATTATATTTGTGTTATTTTTTGCATTGTATTTTTTATTATTGTACTTTTTTATTTTTTATTATATTAGTGATATAGTATTATATATATACTTGAATTATTTTTTTAGATTTTTGTTGTTATTCTTTTTTGCATTCTTTCTTAAACTTGTGATACAGTGCTATTTATATATTAGTGTATTTTTGTTTTTTTTACGCTATTATTTATCTTTTTAATTATTATTTATTAGAGTAGTACTATACTATTACAATCAATAATAATTTTTTTTTTCTTTTTTTCTTTGTGTCCTTCATATTACAATGGATCCATATGAGTACTGATTTTTAGCCTGTAGGAGTTAATGTTGTGGATGTTTTTTGTTACATTTTTTCCCCTTATCAATATCATCTCAATTTCTGCAACATTGTAGAAAAGAATAAAAAAGAAAACTAAAAGGACCAAAAGACCAAAAGCAAATAGAATTGTAAAACAAAAACAGATACAATTATAAGGGAAATTATGAATACATAATAATAATAATCATAAAAATAATAATTATTATTTAATGTAATTATAATAATAACAATAATAATAATTATTATTATTGTATGTAATTTTATGTGATTATTTTTTATATTATTTATTTGATTATATATTTTTACATTATTATTATTTGCAAAAATTATTTTTTTAAATGACTATTACATATACAGAAATTGCCACTTCTGCTACTTATTGCACAAGACCTTCACTTCTGACAATGAAGACGACGTACCACCGATGTAGCAGTTTTTCTCCATTTTTACCCTTGCATGATGCCCCCCACTAGCCACATTTGCAGAGAACGGCGATGCGACCCCATCCAAGAAAATAGGGGTCACCTGCAATTCCTTACACAACCAGTAAATAAAGGAATAGGGGACATTCTTCACTCTCAATATCAATGGGGGTCCCATAAGTTGGACTCTACTGATCATAAACTGATGCTATAATATGGTTACCATATGCTACCACTTTATGAGATAGGAAAACACCTTTTTAAAGGTTTATAAGATTGCTGCCAAAAACAGCACCACCCCTGGTCGCTGGTGGTATGTGGTATTGCAACTCGTCAAAATTATTAGGAAGGAGCTGCAGTACCACATACAACCTGTAGGCCGATGTTGCACTGTGCTTAAAAAAAAAATAATATTTTTTTCTGCAACCCTTTGAGTTGGGGAACAGGGCAAAATAAAGTATTCTTATCTACCATGTAGCATTTATTTCTTGTCTGTATAACCTCTTGTGTTTTTCTTCTTGACTTCTAGATGTTCTACTGGCCAATGGCGCTCTTCATCCCTCCGTCCGTGTTTGCTGTCCACCTCCAGTTTAACCTCCTGTACCAGTTCTGGATCCACACCGAGGTAGACATTCTGGTTTTTTTTCTTGCCTCCGCTCCTTGCCTTGGGCATTGTCCACCAGGACCTGATTTATTGTGTATGAGAAATCTTCGTCTGACTTCCTTAAGGAGAACCATGTGTTGGCTTCTCGGGAATATATTGCTGAGTTTATAAGGAACAATGAGAGCAGTTGGTCTCAATTAGATAACATTCTTTTGTTCGATCTGTAGAATATCAGCCCCCCCTCCCGTTCCGTTCCATGTAACCGGCGTCTGCATCTTGTAACATTTTGGGTCTTGATAGGAGAATACATTTTCAATGGATTTTCCTGCCAAGGTAAAAGCAAAAAAAATAGAACCAGGTTGAGATTTCCGAAATTATTAATTGGAAATTGTGGTTGTGTCTACTTCATACCGAGGAGAATCCGGTGTTTTAGGGCGTGATGGGAAGAATCTATTCATCTGATAAAATCAAAAGTCATATTGTTTGTGGGAAGACCTGAAGGCATCTTTCACATGGTCCAAAAAGAGTCAAATCACTGAAATATCCAACATAGACCTCTAGTCAACGGTGGGGACCACAAGACCTTTCACAAGCTCTTCGGGGACACTTGTTCTACGCAACCAAGATAAGATTCCAAGCCATCGATGATGGTGGACACCTGCCCCCGGTAATTATCCTCGTAGCTCCTCATTCACTCTATATACAGTGGGGGAAATAAGTATTGGATACACGGCCGATTTTGCAAGTTTTCCCACCTACAAAGAATGGAGACGTCTATCATTTTTATCGTAGGTACACTTCACCTGTGAGAGACGGAATCTAAAAATAAAAAAACTGAAATTTACATTGTAGGATTTTTACATAATTAATTTGCATTTTATTGCATGAAATAAGTATTTGATCACCGACCAACCAGCAAGAATTCGGGCGCTCACAGACCTGTTAGCTTTTCTTTAAGAAGCCTCCTACTCCTACTGCACTCATTACCTGTATTAATTGCATTTGTTTGAACTTGTTACCTGTATAAAAGACATCGGTCCACACACTCCATCACACTCCAACCTCTTCACCATGGCCATGACCAAAGAGTTGTCTATGGACCTGGTCAATGACCTGAAAAGAACTAGGACCACAGTCTCAAACATTACTGTTATTAACACACCACGCCGTCATGGATTAAAATCCTGCACAAGGTCCTCCTGCTCACCCAGCACATGTCCAAGCCTATTTGAAGTTCGCCAATGACCATCTGTATGATTCAGAGGAGGCATGGGAGAAGGTCATGTGGTTCAGACGAGACCAAAATAGAACTTTTTGGTATCAACTCCTCTCGCCGTGTTTGGAGGAAAAAGAAGGGTGAGTAAAAACCCAAGAACACCATCCCAACCGTGAAGAATGGTGGAGGAAACATCATACTTTGGGAGTGTTATTCTGCAAAGGGGACAGGATGACTGCACCGTATTGAAGGGATGATGGATGGGGTCATGTTTCCCAAGATTTTGTCCAACAAGCTCCTCCCCTCAGTAAGAACATTGGATGGATTATGGCTGGGTCTTCCAGCATGATAATGACCCGAAACACCCAGCCAGGGCAACTAAAGAGTGGCTCCATAAGAAGCATTTCTAGGTCCTGGAGTGACCTGAACCCAATAGAAAATCTTTGGAAGGAGATGAAACTTAATGTTGCCCAGTGAGAGCCCCGAAACCTGAAAGATCTGGAGCAGATCAGTATGGAGGAGGTGCGCGCAAACCAAAGGAAACGTCCGACCTCTGTAACTGCAAACAAAGGTTTCGGTACCAAATATTAAGTTCTGTTTTTATATTGTATCAAATACTTATTTCATGCATTAAAATGCAAATTATGTAAAAATCATACAATGTGATTTTCTTGAATTTTTTTTTAGATTCTGTCTCTTACAGGTAAAGCGATAAAAATTACAGACCCTCCATTCTTTGTAGGTGGGAAAACTATCAACATCGGCAGTGTATCATATACTTATTTTCTGCATTATAGTTGTCAGTTTCTGTCAGAGTGCCCAATGTATATGGACTCTCAGCTTTCAGAAAATAGATGATAGTTTTAATTGCAGAGTGACAAAGAAGCAGACAGGCGAAATTCAAAGTCACAGCCCTTCATCTCCAACATCTGATCCCATACACAAAACAACAAGTAGCAGATATTAGTCAGTGGTTTTATTTTTGTGCATAAGAGCATTATTATAGTAGTTATATTCTTGTACATAGGAGCAGTATTATAGTAGTTATATTCTTGTACATAGGAACAGTATTATAGTAGTTATATTCTTGTACATAGTGGCAGTATTATAGTAGTTATATTCTTGTACATAGGAGCAGTATTATAGTAGTTATATTCTTGTACATAGGGAGCAATATTATAGCAGTTATATCCTTATACATAGGGGCAGTATTATAGTAGTTATATTCTTGTAAATAGGGGCAGTATTATAGTAGTTATATTCTTGTACATAGGGAGCAGTATTGCAGCAGTTTTATCCTTATACATAGGGGCAGTATTATAGTAGTTATATTCTTGTATATAGGGAGCAGTATTATAGTAGTTATATTCTTGTTCAAAGGAACAGTATTATAGTAGTTATATTCTTGTACATAGGGGCAGTATTATAGTAGTTATATTTTTATGCATAGGAGCAGTATTATAGTAGTTATATTCTTGTACATAGGGGGCAGTATTATAGTAGTTATATTTTTGTACATAGGAGCAGTATTATAGTAGTTATATTCTTGTACATAGGGGGCAGTATTATAGTACTTATATTCTTGTACATACGAGCAGTATTATAGTACTTATATTCTTGTACATAGGAGCAGTATTATAGTAATTTTATTTTTGTACATAGGAGCAGTATCATAGTAGATATATTCTTGTACATAGGAGCAGTATTATAGTAGTTATATTCTTGTACATAGGGACAGTATTATAGTAGTTATATTCTTGTACATAGGGGGCAGTATTATAGTAGTTATATTTTTGTACATAGGAGCAGTATTATAGTACTTATATTCTTGTACATAGGAGCAGTATTATAGTAATTTTATTTTTGTACATAGGAGCAGTATCATAGTAGATATATTCTTGTACATAGGAGCAGTATTATAGTAGTTATATTCTTGTACATAGGGGCAGTATTATAGTAGTTATATTCTTGTACATAGGGGGCAGTATTATAGTACTTATATTCTTGTACATAGGATCAGTATTATAGTAGTTATATTCCTGTACATAGGATCAGTATTGTAGTACTTATATTCTTGTACATAGGGGCAGTATTATAGTAGTTATATTCTTGTACATAGGGGGCAGTATTAAAGTAGCTATATTTTTACTAGATGGTGGCTCGATTCTAACGTATCGGGTATTCTAGAATATGTATAGTAGTATATAACACTGCCCACATTGTATATAGTAGAGCCCACGTAGTATATAGCAGCGCCCACGTAGTATATAGCACAGCCCACGTAGTATATAGCACAGGCCACGTAGTATATAGCAGAGCCCACATAGTATATAGCAGAGCCCACGCAGTATATAGCAGAGCCTACGTAGTATATAACACAGGCCACGTAGTATATAGCAGAGCCCACGTAGTATATAGCACAGCCCATGTAGTATATAGCACAGCCCACGTAGTATATAGCACAGCCCATGTAGTATATAGCAGAGCCCACGTAGTATATAGCAGAGCCGACGTAGTATATAGCAGAGGCCACGTAGTATATAGCACAGGCCATGTAGTTTATAGCAGAGCCCATGTAGTATATAGTAAAGCCCACCTAGTATATAGCAGAGCCCACATAGTATATAGCAGAGTCCACGTAGTATATAGCACTGCCCACGTAGTATATAGCAGAGCCTACGTAGTATATAGCAGAGCAACGTAGTATATAGCAGAGCCTACATAGTATATAGCAGAGCCCACGTAGTATATAGCAGAGCCCACGCAGTATATAGCAGAGCCCACGCAGTATATAGCAGAGCCCACGTAGTATATAACACATAGACGTATGTAACACAGCCCATGTAATATGGCAGCTTTCTGGAGACCGTCCCCGGCCCGTCCATCCATGAGAGGAGCAGATGTACAGGCGGTGGTGAGAGTGGTGGAAGCGCCATCTCCGGCAGTGCAGGAGCAGCACACGGCCTGCGCATAACAATAATAGGACACGTGTGTAGATGACGGAGAGGCCGAGGGCCCGGCCGGGAGTGTGGCTCACACGGGGCGCCCTGCAAGACTCCACAGTGCCGGCACATAGCCTGGCTCCGAAGAGCTGTTCACGTGTGGGGTGATAATCCGCCCTTCCTGTAGTCTGGCACAGAGGCCGTTGCTGGCGGAGGACATTGTGGCTGCTCCCGGTAGTGTGCGGAGCCCCGGGCACAGGTCAGATGATGGCGGCCGCTGTGATCTCTCCGTTGTATTTCCATGTCCCGCGTTGTGAGTGCTCGCTGCTTCCTCCCCATTATAACCTGGTGCACCATGTGCGGGTCATGTGTCAATAGTGACACACGCAGGGGGCACTGACAGGGGGGGAGTAGGGAGGGGCCAATTCGCGCCCCTTGTTAGCGGTGACTGGAGGGGAGTATGCGGGCGCCGGGCACTGCAGGGGAGTAGGGAGGGACTAATCGGACTGTGCCCATCGCTGATTGGTCGCGGCAGCCATGACAGGCAGCTGGCGAGACCAATCAGCGTCGCGGGATTTCCATTACGGAAGTTGAGGACAGAAAGACGGAAGTACCCCTTAGACAATTATATATATAGATACATAGGGGCAGTATTATAGTTGTTTCAGTGGGTACGTAAAGTATTCAGACCCCTTTACATTTTTCACTATTTGTTTCATGGCAGTCATTTGGTAATTCCAATAAAGTTCATTTTTTCCTCATTAATGTGCACTCTGCACCCCATCTTGACCAAAAAAACAGAAATGTAATAATTTTAGCAAATTTATTAATTATATTTTTTTTAATTTACCAAATGTCTGCAATGAAACAAAGAATGAAAATTTTAACGGGGTCTGAATACTTTTCATTCCCATTGGACATTCTTATATAAGAGCAATATTATAGGAGATATTTTCTTGTACAAATAGTAATGCGTTATTTACATTATTCTATGTAGAACTCTAGATTGCTGAATAATTTAGATTTCTTGCAGGAAGTTTTACGTTTGGACTCTTCTCTTTTGTCCATTGTATTTGCACATTCTGGTGTAGCTGAGGCAGAAGTGGCTTGTATTTCTCATCTCTCGGCTCTGTAGCGTCTCCCCCCTCCGGAGCGCCGTATTATCCTAACATGACTAACTTGCTGAGATTGTTTTATCTCCAATCATCAAATATTTTCTTTGTACGGTGTAGTGTGGACATGCGGCTACGGTTGTGTAATGCGCTCAATGAAGTAGAAAACGGCCTCATCAGGTAGAAAAACAGAATAAATAAGGATCGAATCTTAAGATTTGCGTTTTGCGAGACTAAGGAAACAAGCGGTAATCCCCTGTGTTGGTTTTGCTTGCCTCTGTCCCCTGCTGTGATTTTGCTTCACAAATGCGTCCACTGACTCCATCTGTATAAATACAGTGATCGGAGAACTTAGCGGAGTTTCTAAAGCGTAGCTACAATCTGTACATTCTATGAAATCTTTGTACATAGGAGAAGTACTATTGAGTAAAAGTTTCTCTTTTGCATTAATCTCAACACGTATATGAGATTTACATCAAGACATTTAGCTAACTACAGTTTGCTACTGCAGTTACTATCAGAGCCTGTATAAAAGCACAGGCAGGGAATGCAGCAGCAATTTTATGGTGAATCTGGATAGTAAAAAGACGTCACAGCTCACAGCTCATCCATAGAGATAGGAAGAGAAAGCCATAAAACTAAATAAACTGTACTGATAGTGTGTGACAGCACAGCAGAGAGAAAGATAAGCGAACTGTGTCATACACATTTTGAGGCCAATTTTACTGTGTTTTCAATTTGTCACAAATCTATTGGCTGCAAATTCAATTTTTGTTGAAAGATAAGGCGAATCTGGAGAATTTGAGCTGAAACGTTATTGACTCCTCTCTATTCAAAACCTTAAAGAAGAGTGAATTTTGTTGCTTACGGTTGGGTGCACGCATTGCACACGCAATTTTCCATTTGTAGTTATACCATTATCAATATTTTGGTAATGCTAAGACAGGGGATGATTACTAATCCTGGTGACTACTAATTGTCTTAAGGGAATTGTCCAACAAAATGCATTTCTACTCACAGGATAGGTGATGAATGTTAGCTTTTTGGGGGGCTGTATCAATGGACCCTCAATGATCACAAGAATGATGAAAAATAAGTTTGACTTTTTGATTTGCCACAACTTTTTCACGCGATTTGCGCCTTTTTTTCAAGTTGTGTTTTAGTTCGTTTTCTTGATTTTTAAACCAATGTGGCTTGTGAAGATTTGAGGTTGTGGGTTGTAAAGATCACGTAGGCAGGTAAACAATGCAACAATTTTTTATTCCATGTTCTTACAGAAGTTCCAAGTAGATGAGCACAGTGCAGTGCTCCCCAGTCTACAAGATCCCAACCTGGGGCCGGTAGTTCCACTGCCGCTGTACCTGGCGAGACCCACTGTTTCCCAACTTTTGGTTATCCTACAGCTTTTGCATTTCCCGCTAGTATAGTCTGTACTCACAGTCCATGCTCCTCAAGACATGACCGTAGCATGTGTATCCAGCTCCAGCCGGAAGCAACAATCCTTAGGATAGTTCCTCAAATCCAGACAACAGATCCCATGACCATAGCACACGTATCCATCTCCAATCGGTAACTGATCACCAATCTCCATAGGCCATCCATACATGGGCACCAGGACCTCAGCAACAGATCCTCGCCCATTGACATCACTGCCCCAACTCCCTCACTAAACATGTGGGCTACTGTTCTCCCTCTCTTGGGAACAACCCCCTGGATGGGCAGAAGTGTTTGCATCCTCCCCCTTAAACATTTGATGAAGAATGTTCAAGAAGCCCAGTCTCCAGCCTGTCTGCATGGTCGTGTGTTAGGGGTGCCCCCTGCAGAGAGGAGCAAAAGACACACATGCCCCCAAACATTCTTTCCTGGAGAGATTTGTGCACCTTGGAGCAAGAAAATCTCTACTACAATACAACAATAATATCCACGTACCGACCGTATCCCTTAGGGCCATGGACTCCCCTCAGGCCATTAGTCCAATAGTCTTTAATCCGTCACCAGCGCCTCACATGGTTTTTCTAGATTTATTAGACAAACTCATGAAATGGAACTTTTTATAAAAAGTTGCAAAATTTAGCTCAACTCTGCTCTAGTTCCCAATTTAGTTTTTTTTATGAACACCTGATATTTTTATTCAGAATTTTGCGACATTTTGCACAACGTGCAACGTTTAGGTAATTGGAAAATTAGTTTAAAAGAGAAAAAAAATGACAATTATGGACTGTGCACAAAATGTATGAATCTTAGTTCGATGAATTTGCCGCAAAAAGAATAATCGAAATCCACAAGTCAAAAAAGAAAAGTGACCTAGAAAAAATGCACATGATGATTCGGGCCCTTAATATTTAATGAACTCTCAAAAAATAAGCGCTAGCCATATTTTTTATTAAACAAATAACATTTTTTGAAATAAAACACCAGAGAAATTATTTAAAATCATGAGCCCGGACTCATCATTTGTGTGATTTTGTTAAGTCATTTCCCTTTTTTTTATATCTTGTAGTAGTGGTGGTTGAAATTTTTTTTTTTTATCCAAACTCATAAAAATGATGCACACAATAAATATTAAAACATTTTGTCTGTATTTAACCATTTTTGCGACTTTTTAGTGCAAAAAGTGGCACATTTTGCATAATTTCTTAAAAATTGCTAAGAAAAATAAAATAGCTAGTTTACATTAAGTCGGGTGCGACTGTAGAACTATATTTGTGTCAAATGTTGCCACTTTTTATAAAGTTCCAAATGAAGATTTAGGAGAAAACATCAAAAACCGTACACCACGACGAAAGTGGCAAAGTAAAAAGCAAAAAGCCTAAAAGCAACAGGTGTACACAAAGAAAATAGACTTAAAAAATTGCAGATGGAAAGATGAATTTAATGTAAGCAAAAAAAGACTCAAGAAGAGACCAAAAACAGGTACAAATGTAATAATGAATTGGCCACTGAGTGCACAAAAAGTACTTAAAACACAAAAATCAATAGTTGCACAGTTAAAAAAATAATATGAAATAAACATTAAATCCTGAAATGCAAAATCATGACGTCAGAAAGCAACAGCGGGGAAAGAAAAAGTTTTGGCTTCCGGAATACAGTCAGACAAAAATCGCTCCAATCTAAAGACACATCCTTTAAGGGTAATAAAGCAAGGAGAATGACTTGTGGTTTCTTTGATAATAATAATCTTTATTTTTATATAGCGCTAACATATTCTGCAGGGCTTTACAGTTTGCACACATTATCTACGCTGTCCTGATGGGGCTCACAATCTAGAATGCCTATCAGTATGTCTGTGGAATGTGGGAGGAAACTGGAGTACCCGGAGGAAACCCACACAAACACAGAGAGAACATACAAACTCTTTGCAGATGTTGTCCAGGGTGTGATTAGAACCCAGGACTCCAGCGCTGCAAGGCTGCTGTGCTAATCACTGCGCCACCGTGCTGCCCTGAACTGTTGGCGCTTTATCCTAGTTCTACAATATATGACATTATACAATAATAATATGTCTTTCCCTACAGTTCATAAACAATCTGGGTCCACTGGAGCTGATCCTCAATACTCCAAGTCATCACCGAGTCCATCATGGTAGGTTCATTGCATTATTCTAGTGGCAGAGGAGACGGGTGGCTCCGGTGTAGAGACAAAATTTGGACCCCTTTTTACTTGTGGCCAAAAAAGTACATAATATTAAAGCATAATTCATATTAGGAGACATCAGACTTTATCTTCCATTGACAGATCTCAGCCGAGATCTCAGCTTGTAGGTATTAGGATACTAAAGATAATGGTGACACCATGCCCACCGTCTACTACAGATAATGGTGACACCATGCCCACCGTCTACTACAGATAATGGTGACTCCATGCCCACCATCTACTACAGATAATGGTGACTCCATGCCCGCCATCTACTACAGATAATGGTGACACCATGCCCGCCATCTACTACAGATAATGGTGACACCATGCCCACCGTCTACTACAGATAATGGTGACTCCATGCCCACCGTCTACTACAGATAATGGTGACTCCATGCCCACCGTCTACTACAGATAATGGTGACACCATGCCCACCGTCTACTACAGATAATGGTGACACCATGCCCACCGTCTACTACAGATAATGGTGACACCATGCCCACCGTCTACTACAGATAATGGTGACACCATGCCCACCATCTACTACAGATAATGGTGACACCATGCCCGCCATCTACTACAGATAATGGTGACTCCATGCCCGGCATCTACTACAGATAATGGTGACTCCATGCCCACCGTCTACTACAGATAATGGTGACTCCATGCCCACCATCTACTACAGATAATGGTGACTCCATGCCCGCCATCTACTACAGATAATGGTGACACCATGCCCGCCATCTACTACAGATAATGGTGACACCATGCCCACCGTCTACTACAGATAATGGTGACTCCATGCCCACCGTCTACTACAGATAATGGTGACTCCATGCCCACCGTCTACTACAGATAATGGTGACTCCATGCCCCGCATCTACTACAGATAATGGTGACACCATGCCCACCGTCTACTACAGATAATGGTGACACCATGCCCACCGTCTACTACAGATAATGGTGACACCATGCCCACCATCTACTACAGATAATGGTGACACCATGTCCACCGTCTACTACAGATAATGGTGACTCCATGCCCGGCATCTACTACAGATAATGGTGACACCATGCCCACCGTCTACTACAGATAATGGTGACACCATGCCCACCGTCTACTACAGATAATGGTGACTCCATGCCCCGCATCTACTACAGATAATGGTGACACCATGCCCACCGTCTACTACAGATAATGGTGACTCCATGCCCGCCATCTACTACAGATAATGGTGACACCATGCCCGCCATCTACTACAGATAATGGTGACACCATGCCCGCCATCTACTACAGATAATGGTGACACCATGCCCACCATCTACTACAGATAATGGTGACTCCATGCCCACTGTCTACTACAGATAATGGTGACTCCATGCCCCGCATCTACTACAGATAATGGTGACACCATGCCCACCGTCTACTACAGATAATGGTGACTCCATGCCCGCCATCTACTACAGATAATGGTGACACCATGCCCGCCATCTACTACAGATAATGGTGACACCATGCCCACCGTCTACTACAGATAATGGTGACTCCATGCCCACCGTCTACTACAGATAATGGTGACTCCATGCCCACCATCTACTACAGATAATGGTGACTCCATGCCCCGCATCTACTACAGATAATGGTGACACCATGCCCACCGTCTACTACAGATAATGGTGACTCCATGCCCGCCATCTACTACAGATAATGGTGAAACCATGCCCACCTTCTACTACAGATAATGGTGACACCATGCCCAACATCTACTACAGATAATGGTGACTCCATGCCCACCGTCTACTACAGATAATGGTGACTCCATGCCCACCGTCTACTACAGATAATGGTGACTCCATGCCCACCATCTACTACAGATAATGGTGACACCATACCCACCGTCTACTACAGATAATGGTGACTCCATGCCCACCGTCTACTACAGATAATGGTGACTCCATGCCCACCGTATACTACAGATAATGGTGACACCATGCCCACCGTCTACTACAGATAATGGTGACTCCATGCCCACCATCTACTACAGATAATGGTGACACCATACCCACCGTCTACTACAGATAATGGTGACTCCATGCCCACCGTCTACTACAGATAATGGTGACTCCATGCCCACCGTATACTACAGATAATGGTGACACCATGCCCACCGTCTACTACAGATAATGGTGACTCCATGCCCACCATCTACTACAGATAATGGTGACACCATGCCCACCGTCTACTACAGATAATGGTGACTCCATGCCCACCATTTACTACAGATAATGGTGACTCCATGCCCACCGTCTACTACAGATAATGGTGACTCCATGCCCCGCATCTACTACAGATAATGGTGACACCATGCCCACCGTCTACTACAGATAATGGTGACTCCATGCCCACCATCTACTACAGATAATGGTGACTCCATACCCACCATCTACTACAGATAATGGTGACACCATGCCCACCATCTACTACAGATAATGGTGACTCCATGCCCCACATCTACTACAGATAATGGTGACACCATGCCCACCATCTACTACAGATAATGGTGACACCATGCCCAACATCTACTACAGATAATGGTGACTCCATGCCCACCATCTACTACAGATAATGGTGACACCATGCCCACCGTCTACTACAGATAATGGTGACACCATGCCCATCATCTACTACAGATAATGGTGACTCCATGCCCACCATCTACTACAGATAATGGTGACACCATGCCCACCATCTACTACAGATAATGGTGACACCATGCCCACCGTCTACTACAGATAATGGTGACACCATGCCCACCGTCTACTACAGATAATGGTGACTCCATGCCCGGCATCTACTACAGATAATGGTGACACCATGCCCACCGTCTACTACAGATAATGGTGACACCATGCCCATCATCTACTACAGATAATGGTGACTCCATGCCCACCATCTACTACAGATAATGGTGACTCCATGCCCACCATCTACTACAGATAATGGTGACACCATGCCCACCGTCTACTACAGATAATGGTGACTCCATGCCCGCCATCTACTACAGATAATGGTGACACCATGCCCACCATTTACTACAGATAATGGTGACTCCATGCCCACCGTCTACTACAGATAATGGTGACTCCATACCCACCATCTACTACAGATAATGGTGACACCATGCCCACCGTCTACTACAGATAATGGTGACACCATGCCCACCGTCTACTACAGATAATGGTGACTCCATGCCCACCGTCTACTACAGATAATGGTGACTCCATGCCCACCATCTACTACAGATAATGGTGACTCCATGCCCACCGTCTACTACAGATAATGGTGACACCATGCCCACCGTCTACTACAGATAATGGTGACTCCATGCCCACCGTCTACTACAGATAATGGTGACACCATACCCACCGTCTACTACAGATAATGGTGACTCCATGCCCACCGTCTACTACAGATAATGGTGACTCCATGCCCACCGTATACTACAGATAATGGTGACACCATGCCCACCGTCTACTACAGATAATGGTGACTCCATGCCCACCATCTACTACAGATAATGGTGACACCATACCCACCGTCTACTACAGATAATGGTGACTCCATGCCCACCGTCTACTACAGATAATGGTGACTCCATGCCCACCGTATACTACAGATAATGGTGACACCATGCCCACCGTCTACTACAGATAATGGTGACTCCATGCCCACCATCTACTACAGATAATGGTGACACCATGCCCACCGTCTACTACAGATAATGGTGACTCCATGCCCACCATTTACTACAGATAATGGTGACTCCATGCCCACCGTCTACTACAGATAATGGTGACTCCATGCCCCGCATCTACTACAGATAATGGTGACACCATGCCCACCGTCTACTACAGATAATGGTGACTCCATGCCCACCATCTACTACAGATAATGGTGACTCCATACCCACCATCTACTACAGATAATGGTGACTCCATGCCCACCATCTACTACAGATAATGGTGACACCATGCCCAGCATCTACTACAGATAATGGTGACTCCATGCCCCACATCTACTACAGATAATGGTGACACCATGCCCACCGTCTACTACAGATAATGGTGACTCCATACCCACCATCTACTACAGATAATGGTGACACCATGCCCACCGTCTACTACAGATAATGGTGACACCATGCCCACCGTCTACTACAGATAATGGTGACTCCATGCCCACCGTCTACTACAGATAATGGTGACTCCATGCCCACCATCTACTACAGATAATGGTGACACCATGCCCACCGTCTACTACAGATAATGGTGACTCCATGCCCACCATCTACTACAGATAATGGTGACTCCATGCCCCGCATCTACTACAGATAATGGTGACTCCATGCCCCACATCTACTACAGATAATGGTGACACCATGCCCAGCATCTACTACAGATAATGGTGACACCATGCCCACCATCTACTACAGATAATGGTGACTCCATGCCCAGCATCTACTACAGATAATGGTGACTCCATACCCACCATCTACTACAGATAATGGTGACACCATGCCCACCGTCTACTACAGATAATGGTGACTCCATACCCACCATCTACTACAGATAATGGTGACTCCATACCCACCATCTACTATAGATAATGGTGACTCCATGCCCAGCATCTACTACAGATAATGGTGACTCCATACCCACCATCTACTACAGATAATGGTGACACCATGCCCGGCATCTACTACAGATAATGGTGACTCCATGCCCGGCATCTACTACAGATAATGGTGACTCCATGCCCACCATCTACTACAGTTAATGGTGACTCCATGCCCACCGTCTACTACAGATAATGGTGACTCCATGCCCGGCATCTACTACAGATAATGGTCACTCCATGCCCGGCATCTACTACAGATAATGGTGACTCCATGCCCGGCATCTACTACAGATAATGGTGACTCCATGCCCACCGTCTACTACAGATAATGGTGACACCATGCCCACCGTCTACTACAGTTAATGGTGACTCCATGTCCACCGTCTACTACAGATAATGGTGACTCCATGTCCACCATCTACTACAGATAATGGTGACACCATGCCCACCGTCTACTACAGATAATGGTGACTCCATGCCCGGCATCTACCACAGATAATGGTGACTCCATGCCCACCATCTACTACAGATAATGGTGACTCCATGCCCGGCATCTACTACAGATAATGGTGACTCCATGCCCAACATCTACTACAGATAATGGTGACACCATGCCCGGCATCTACTACAGATAATGGTGACTCCATGCCCACCGTCTACTACAGATAATGGTGACACCATGCCCCGCATCTACTACAGATAATGGTGACTCCATGCCCGGCATCTACTACAGATAATGATGACACCATGCCCACCGTCTACTACAGATAATGGTGACACCATGCCCAACATCTACTACAGATAATGGTGACACCATGCCCGGCATCTACTACAGATAATGGTGACTCCATGCCCGGCATCTACTACAGATAATGGTGACACCATGCCCACCGTCTACTACAGATAATGGTGACTCCATGCCCACTGTCTACTACAGATAATGGTGACTCCATGCCCGGCATCTACCACAGATAATGGTGACTCCATGCCCACCATCTACTACAGATAATGGTGACTCCATGCCCGGCATCTACTACAGATAATGGTGACTCCATGCCCATCATCTACTACAGATAATGGTGGCTCCATATCCACCGTCTACTACAGTTAATGGTGACTCCATGTCCACCGTCTACTACAGATAATGGTGACTCCATGCCCAGCATCTACTACAGATAATGGTGACTCCATGCCCGGCATCTACTACAGATAATGATGACACCATGCCCACCGTCTACTACAGATAATGGTGACACCATGCCCAACATCTACTACAGATAATGGTGACACCATGCCCGGCATCTACTACAGATAATGGTGACTCCATGCCCGGCATCTACTACAGATAATGGTGACACCATGCGCCGCATCTACTACAGATAATGGTGACTCCATGCCCACCGTCTACTACAGATAATGGTGACTCCATGCCCACCGTCTACTACAGATAATGGTGACTCCATGCCCACCATTTACTACAGATAATGGTGACTCCATGCCCGGCATCTACTACAGATAATGGTGACACCATGTCCACCATCTACAACAGATAACGGTGACTCCATACCTACCGTCTACCACAGTTAATGGTGGCTCCATGTCCACCATCTACTACAGATAATGGTGACTCCATGCCCACCGTATACTACAGATAATGGTGACTCCATGCCCACCGTATACTACAGATAATGGTGACTCCATGCCCATCATCTATAAAAGATAATGGTGACACCATGCCCACCGTCTACTACACATAATGCTGACACCATGCCCACCGTCTACTACAGATAATTATAACACCATTACTGACCCAATCAATGTACTGAGAATATTGTTAGTATTTTTTATGTATAAACTTTCAAAAAATGTTTACAGGTAGAAACCCGTACTGCATCGATTCTAATTATGCCGGCACACTGATTATCTGGGACCGGATATTTGGTGAGTGAACACCTCGTTTTCAACTTTCTCTTATCCTTTTATTACAACGCGCTTTCTGTTAGTCACATACTAATGGATACTTCACCATATTTTTTTATTGAAAAAAAGTTCATTCATTATCATATTTGCTCCTTTTTTGTTGTTTTTGGAGTTTTTCACCTGTTTTTGATTTGCTCCAAACGCATTTTTTATTTGTGCCTTTTTTAAAGTCTATTTGATGTGCTTCTGTCTGTTTTTTTCTATGGTCATCATTGAGGACGGTGTTTGGGGTTTCCAGATGTTTTCGGCTGAGTCATCAATTACAACTTATTAAAAAGTCATCAATAATTGCACAGATTTACTCTAGTTTTCCACTGGAGTGAGTTTCTGTATGCCTGCACATTTTGGAATAGTTTAGCAGAATATGTGACTTTTTGCGTTGAAAAAATAGGTTGAAAAAAATGAAAAGCATTTTTTGATTTTGCGCAAAATTCATTAACTACTTGTGCAGTTATTAAAAATTTGGTGCCAAAAACATCAATGTGTAGCACAAAAAAAAAAGTAACCTAAAGAAAAATCAAATGATTAAAGGGGTGAAAAGACTCTTGGTGAATCCATTAAATGCTTATTTACCCAAAAAATAAAAATGAGAATATTTAAGTTTTGCCTCCAGAAATGCCCCGAAACACCCCCAAATGCCCACTTTATGAAGTGGTTTTTCCAACCATCTACCGGGATTAAAAATTAAGACCGCTGGTAAGTACAGTATGTAAATCAATGAGCCCTTATGTGGCTTAATCATTTGCCCACTCTGTCCCAGCCCTGCACCACTGGTTTTGCATGGTTTTCTTGTGAACACATTTTTGGGCCAATTTTTACAAATGTATTTCTGGGTCCATTTTACACTAAAATTCCCAATGATTCTTCTCAATTAATTTAGTTTTTTTAAAGAGGTCCTGTCTCTTCCCATCAATATGTAATGTATTTTTATTAACCTGGTGTAAATGCCGCTGTTCTCCTGAATCCGGCGTTGTTTTTCCTTTGTTCCTGCTCCTCTCCGTTCCTGAGATATGGCCACTTCTTCATTGTATATAGTTCTAGTCTTTTTAGACAACTGGGCGCGATCTTCAGGTGTTCCTCGTGGGTGCCTTTTTGAAGACCACACCCAGTTGGATTAAAGAAAAATAATATATACATTTAGGAAAGAAGGAGCCATATCTCAGGAACGGAGAGCAGCAGGAGCAAAAGAAAAGTGACGCCGGATTCAGGAGAACAGCGGCATTTCCACCAGGGTGAAAATTGAATATTTATGGCAAGTGACAGGTTCTGTTTAATAAACCAAAACTACCGTAATTGAACTGAATCACACAGATTAAAGGTGTAATGTATTGGACCCTTTGTAAAATGAACCCAAAATACCGCCCAAAAATGTAAAAAAATATATAAACTCTCGAGTCACTCTTTTCTATTAAGTTGTTAATTCTTTTTAGATGGATTTTATTTTTCTCAGCTCAGTACCTCTTTTTCTGTTCCCATACTGCCCAATATGTAGCAAAATTTATCACAAGGTGACATAAAAAAAGACGCAAGAAATTGTTGTTACTATTAGTTAAAAAAAAACAATGGTGAGAAAATTTCTGTAATTTTTTTTTTACAAAATTTCCAAACGTGTTTTGTTATTTTTTTTAATGTTTACATTTTTTATATACTTTAGTCTAGTTTGTGTTTCCCCCCCCACAATTGTAATATTTTTTTTTCTGCGGCTGGTGCTTGCTCTCCTGGCTGCTTTGAGCCTTTATGTGTAATTAGAGAGGATTGCGCACGTAAGAGCTCATCAATATTCCGGCTACACACACCCGGCGTTTGTTAAGCTCCCTGGATTATGATACTTGGCTCGCGCTGCCGAATCAACTTCTGGCTCCTGACTGACTGCGCGGCAATCAGCACCATGAAATGATATATACGAGTGATAGATTACGCTATCCTATAAATACATTTTAAAGCAGCTAATTATATGCATTTGTTGACTTAACAACAGCAACAGTGTGTCGAGAGAAAAATGGTAAATCAACGAGACAAATTATGCGGAAGGGAAAATTAATTACGGTACCTGGATCTTTGTATATAATTAGTAAACGTGATTTATTATTTTCTGCTTTTAAGGAACTTTCGTGCCGGAAAAAGACAAAGTTGTGTACGGTCTGACCCACCCAGTAAATACGTTTGACCCATTCAATGTCCAGGTAATTTTATTTAATTTTTTACGTTCAGTGTGATTGTCTATTTTTGGGTATATTATGGATCTTCAAGGTAATTCAATGTTAATTTGATCACTGCACGTGGGACCTTAATTGATCAGTTGTGATCATTGGAAGAATCCACTACCAAGTGTTCAATTTCCCTGCAGTGCCACCGCAGGACAAAAAAAGTATTACAGTTATAAAAGTTTGACCTTCAAGTGACTTTTTTTTTTAACATTCAATATTATTTTATTTCTCTGAATATTATGGATTTTGAAAGATCTCAAAAGGGTAATTTGATCACTGCAGTTGTGTCCTTCAGTGATCAACTGTGATTATTGGAGGAACCCACTAGAAAGTGTTCAATTTCCGTACAGGACAAATGAAGGATTACAGTTCTGAACCATCCAGTAAATAAGTTTGAAATACTCAATGTCCAGGTGATTTTTTTTTTTAATTTATTACTATCCTATGTTTGGATCCTCCAGTGATCAGCTGTGATCAGTAGAGGAACCAACTAGCAAGTGTTTAATTTCCCTACAGTGCCACCACAGGACAAATGAAGTATCACAGTTATGAGTCATCCAGTAAAAAAAAAAATTTGATGACCAGGTGATTTTTTTCATTAAATATTTAGTATAATTTTACATTTCTGGATATTATTAATTTTGAAGGCTCTCAAAATTGTAATGTGATCACTGCAGTTGGGACCTCCAGTGCTCAGTCTTGGGTTCAGATCCCAACATGGACAACATGTTCAAGGATTTTGCATGTTCTCCCCATATTTGTGAGGACTTCTTCTTTTTCCCCACACTCCAAGGACTGAAGACTAAGACAGGGACCTATTGGAGGGCAAACGCCTTACATTCTCTACCAGCTAAGGACTAACTCACCCTCCACAAAACTCAACAACTAGTCTGGAAACTGGAAACCTAGGACCTGATCATTCTTATCTATGCAACATATCACGCTGACATATAAGCACAGTATGGCAGTGTTATTTGGGCACTATTGTGCATTAGTATATTGTAATATCACTCAGTCCTACATATTTCTAATTTTTTCAAAATTCATTGATTGGATGTTGTTTCCATTTTTATAAAATAAGCAGTGGACATCCACATCATTTTTGTCCACCGCATATTCTTGCGTTGCCACCGATACCGCATCAGTAGACATTATTGTAAAAGTGACAAACACCTAAACGGAAAGGTAAATTAATGATACTTCTTAGTAATGCTTTGTTTCCATGGTTTAACCCTGCTGTTGTCTTCGGTCTGGGGAGACCGATTTTGAACTTTGGTATTTTTGGGGGTGTTCAAGATGCGGTTCTGAAACTTGTGGTTGATTGACTTAAATGAGGATGGGTCGGTCGGCCACGGGTTTCAGAGCCGCATCTTGAATATTTTAAAGAATATTGAAGTTCAAGGTCGGTCGTTTTTGACCGAAGACAACAGCAGGGTTAATCTAACTCATCTGATAAAATTGATTTTCAACTGTGAGATGAATTAAAGTTGAGCCCAAAATTTTGCAGCAGGGACTGGTTTCAGTGGCCACATCGGTCAGTGCATGGCTGACCAAGCCAGACCCTGCACACTCTCTGCTGCTTGCCGACATCCCCGGTGTCTCTTCTGATTAGTATGCCAGGTGCGACGTCATGAGTATGTCATGATACAGCAATGGTGTTGCAACAGACCAACTCATGAGAAGAGGAGAACGTAGGTAACAGGACTACCGGCGTGGCTGCTGAACCAGGGAGGAGCCTGCAAATTTTCTTGCTCAACTCCAGCAAATTCCCATTTTTTAATGGCTTTATTGCATCGAATTTATTCAATTATATTCAGGGTCCAAATTAAAAAATTAACTCATTCATGATTTTTTATTTCATAAACTGTCCATAAAGTTGGGGTAGGACCTAATCCGAGGCCACCGAGGCTGCACATAACCGTAGAGTGGGCGTTCAGGTTTATGTTTTTGACTCCACTTTGGAAATGTCCTTGCGACATTAAAGCAGCTGTGGAGGTCTCCCCCCAACCCCGGACCACAAAGCTATTAATCAGTGGCTCTGCTGCTTGTTTATAATGTTCCCTTTTTGTACTCTGTATATAAGATGACGACCAATGCTAATTAACCATTGAAGACTCTCAGATGAGTTCCAGTTTGTGTCTATTCATCACCTTCCTCCTTGATTACAGCTCTGGATGAAATACTGACTCACTGCCTTGTAAAACGCCTCATTTGCTAAGGGGAATGTGTAGAGCTGGGACTCACGCTGAGCCGCCTGGTGTTTATAAACATTTATTGGCTGAAATGTTATGTCTTTTTTTAACTTTTTTATATTATGTTAACACGAAGATATATTTTTCTAAGACATTTGAGGGATTAAGAAGATTCATAACCTGTAAAAGAGCTTCAATACACATAAAAATAATCTATATAAAAACTTAAGTCCCTAAGTACGTAAATTTCATTACTTATTTTTATAGTGATTCTGAGTCACATCCAATATTATACTGCAATCTCTACTGCGTACATACATTACTGATCCTGAGTTACCTCCTGTATTATACCCCAGAGCTGCACTCACTATTCTGCTGGTGCAGTCACTGTGTACATACATTACATTACTGATCCTGAGTTACCTCCTGTATTATACCCCAGAGCTGCACTCAATATTCTGCTGGTGCAGTCACTGTGTACATACATTACATTACTGATCCTGAGTTACATCCTTTATTATACTCCAGAGCTGCACTCAATATTCTGCTGGTGCAGTCACTGTGTACATACATTACATTACTGATCCTGAGTTACATCCTGTATTATACTCCAGAGCTGCACTCACTATTCTGCTGGTGCAGTCACTGTGTACATATATTACATTACTGATCCTGAGTTACATCCTTTATTATACTCCAGAGCTGCACTCACTATTCTGCTGGTGCAGTCACTGTGTACATACATTACATTACTGATCCTGAGTTACATCCTGTATTATACTCCAGAGCTGCACTCACTATTCTGCTGGTGCAGTCACTGTGTACATACATTACATTACTGATCCTGAGTTACATCCTTTATTATACTCCAGAGCTGCACTCACTATTCTGCTGGTGCAGTCACTGTGTACATACATTACATTACTGATCCTGAGTTACATCCTGTATTATACTCCAGAGCTGCACTCAATATTCTGCTGGTGCAGTCACTGTATACATACATTACATTACTGATCCTGAGTTACATCCTGTATTATACTCCAGAGCTGCACTCAATATTCTGCTGGTGCAGTCACTGTGTACATACATTACATTACTGATCCTGAGTTACCTCCTGTATTATACCCCAGAGCTGCACTCAATATTCTGCTGGTGCAGTCACTGTGTACATACATTACATTACTGATCCTGAGTTACCTCCTGTATTATACCTCAGAGCTGCACTCAATATTCTGCTGGTGCAGTCACTGTGTACATACATTACATTACTGATCCTGAGTTACATCCTGTATTATACTCCAGAGCTGCTCTCACTATTCTGCTGGTGGAGTCACTGTGTACATACATTACATTACTGATCCGGAGTTACCTCCTGTATTATACCGCAGAGCTGCACTCACTATTCTGCTGGTGCAGTCACTGTGTACATACATTACATTACTGATCCTGAGTTACATCCTGTATTATACCGCAGAGCTGCTCTCACTATTCTGCTGGTGCAGTCACTGTGTACATACATTACATTACTGATCCTGAGTTACATCCTGTATTATACTCCAGAGCTGCACTGACTATTCTGCTGGTGCAGTCACTGTGTACATACATTACATTACTGATCCTGAGTTACATCCTGTATTATACTCCAGAGCTGCACTCACTATTCTGCTGGTGCAGTCACTGTGTACATACATTACATTACTGATCCTGAGTTACATCCTGTATTATACACCAGAGCTGCACTCACTATTCTGCTGGTGCAGTCACTGTGTACATACATTACTGATCCTGAGTTACATCCTGTATTATATTCCAGAGCTGCACTCACTATTCTGCTGGTGCAGTCACTGTGTACATACATTACATTACTGATCCTGAGTTACCTCCTGTATTATACCCCAGAGCTGCACTCACTATTCTGCTGGTGCAGTCACTGTGTACATACATTACATTACTGATCCTGAGTTACATCCTCTATTATACCCCAGAGCTGCACTCACTATTCTGCTGGTGCAGTCACTGTGTACATACATTACATTACTGATCCTGAGTTACATCCTGTATTATACTCCAGATCTGCACTCACTATTCTGCTGGTGCAGTCACTGTGTACATACATTACATTACTGATCCTGAGTTACATCCTGTATTATACTCCAGATCTGCACTCACTATTCTGCTGGTGCAGTCACTGTGTACATACATTACATTACTGATCCTGAGTTACATCCTGTATTATACTCCAGAGCTGCACTCACTATTCTGCTGGTGCAGTCACTGCGTACATACATTACATTACTGATCCTGAGTTACATCCTTTATTATACTCCAGAGCTGCTCTCACTATTCTGCTGGTGCGTCACTGTGTACATACATTACATTACTGATCCTGAGTTACCTCCTGTATTATACCCCAGAGCTGCACTCAATATTCTGCTGGTGCAGTCACTGTATACATACATTACATTACTGATCCTGAGTTACCTCCTGTGTTATACCCCAGAGCTGCACTCAATATTCTGCTGGTGCAGTCACTGTGTACATACATTACATTACTGATCCTGAGTTACATCCTGTATTATACTCCAGAGCTGCTCTCACTATTCTGCTGGTGGAGTCACTGTGTACATACATTACATTACTGATCCTGAGTTACCTCCTGTATTATACCCCAGAGCTGCACTCAATATTCTGCTGGTGCAGTCACTGTGTACATACATTACATTACTGATCTTGAGTTACATCCTGTATTATACTCCAGAGCTGCTCTCACTATTCTGCTGGTGGAGTCACTGTGTACATACATTACATTACTGATCCTGAGTTACCTCCTGTATTATACCGCAGAGCTGCTCTCACTATTCTGCTGGTGCAGTCACTGTGTACATACATTACATTACTGATCCTGAGTTACATCCTGTATTATACCCCAGAGCTGCACTCACTATTCTGCTGGTGCAGTCACTGTGTATATACATTACATTACTGATCCTGAGTTACATCCTGTATTATACCGCAGAGCTGCTCTCACTATTCTGCTGGTGCAGTCACTGTGTACATACATTACATTACTGATCCTGAGTTACATCCTGTATTATACTCCAGAGCTGCACTCACTATTCTGCTGGTGCAGTCACTGTGTACATACATTACATTACTGATCCGGAGTTACCTCCTGTATTATACCGCAGAGCTGCTCTCACTATTCTGCTGGTGCAGTCACTGTGTACATACATTACATTACTGATCCTGAGTAACCTCCTGTATTATACCGCAGAGCTGCACTCACTATTCTGCTGGTGCAGTCACTGTGTACATACATTACATTACTGATCCTGAGTTACATCCTGTATTATACCGCAGAGCTGCTCTCACTATTCTGCTGGTGCAGTCACTGTGTACATACATTACATTACTGATCCTGAGTTACATCCTGTATTATACTCCAGAGCTGCACTCACTATTCTGCTGGTGCAGTCACTGTGTACATACATTACATTACTGATCCTGAGTTACATCCTGTATTATACACCAGAGCTGCACTCACTATTCTGCTGGTGCAGTCACTGTGTACATACATTACTGATCCTGAGTTACATCCTGTATTATACCCCAGAGCTGCACTCACTATTCTGCTGATGCAGTCACTGTGTACATACATTACATTACTGATCCTGAGTTACATCCTGTATTATACTCCAGAGCTGCACTCACTATTCTCCTGGTGCAGTCACTGTGTACATACATTACATTACTGATCCTGAGTTACATCCTTTATTATACTCCAGAGCTGCACTCACTATTCTGCTGGTGCAGTCACTGTGTACATACATTACATTACTGATCCTGAGTTAAATCCTGTATTATACTCCAGAGCTGCACTCACTATTCTGCTGGTGCAGTCACTGTGTACATACATTACATTACTGATCCTGAGTTAAATCCTGTATTATACTCCAGAGCTGCACTCACTATTCTGCTGGTGCAGTCACTGTGTACATACATTACCTTACTGATCCTGAGTTACATCCTTTATTATCCTCCAGAGCTGCACTCACTAGAGACGTGTCACCTTTCTTATGGGCTTTCAGTGTCTGTCATCAGACTTTGTGACTATTTCCAGGAGTATCGATTAGAGGAATTCACGTGACATTTATATGTTTTTATAGTTGCAGCATTGTGTCTACATGTGGAAAACATTTTGGAGCACGCCTGGTTTCTTGAACAAATTGTCTGTAATATTTAAAGGACCAGGATGGGGACCGGGAAAACCTCGGCTTGGACTCGCGGAAGAACTTCCAAAAGTACGTTATTATATTTCAATGTAAGTTTATATTTTTTTTTAGATCCCAAAACATCAGTGATGAAAATGTAGCCGAATTCCAGGGTGATAAACGTATTGTTTGTTGGTGTCGTGGAGCTGAGGCTGTCAATGCTCCAAGGCTAAAGGGGCCGATTCATGTCTATGGGTTCATGTGTCCCATGATTTCTGCCAATTATAGGACAAATCTGCCAGTAAAGAGCGAGATATTGATACATATCATAGAATTAATTATTGCTGGAGTATTAATCAATTTTAGGAGGTTAATGTCTAATTTAAGGGTCCTAGAATATGGGAGTATAATAAGGTTTTTTTCTTTTTTTAACCCCTTCTCTTTTTTATTACAACCTTTAGATTATTGTCTTTCAATAAAGGTTCGGGGATGTTATGTTTCTTCAATATTTGTTATGTTTCTTCAATGTTAACTCCGCCCTCGAGGAACCCTGGCTGAAGAGAATCTATACTGCAGTCCCTATATTCAGTATTTCATATACTTACAGTCATTTGTGCACTTTTTGATTGATTGCAGGTTACCGGAGATGAAAAACCCTATGACCCAACACTGTCAACATCCTCACAGATATATGCGATGGGTCATTTTATTCTCCTCCTTGGCATCTATCAGCACATGTTTAAAGCTAAATTTGTAAGTTTTTATGTTACGGAGAATGTTGGAAACTGTTACAGATTCTGAGAATGAATAATATACGTAAAAGGCTACAAAAAGTATAAAAAAAATGAAATAAAAATAACTTAATATTGACATAAAATCAGAAATAATAATAATAATAATAATAATAAATCAAATACTTGCAGGTCCCATTTCCTCCTGTCTTTCTTTTTCACACATAATTGTTTATTGCACACGGCCTCTGTTAGATCTGGCAATGACATGGTTGATTTCTGGATTTCTGAGTGTCATTTATACAGTTGAAATATTGGATTTTTTTTGTTGTATCCAGGGTTTTAGTATCATGCAAAAAAAAAAACAACAACTTTGCAGTAAAAAAAAATTGTATAGTCTTTTATGACTTCTTGGGATGGCATAATATGCAAATAATAATAATAATATTTTGTGTAGAAAAAATATAATTATTACATATAAAAAATTAAATATACGCAGTGCTACAGTCAACCCAAATTGTATCCATCACCTGCACGGATCACCCACAAATAAACATTTATTTTTTTTTATTTTTAGCATTTTGCATCTAATCGAAGGAAATAAGGGAAACATATTGATATGAAAATTATGTAAAAAAACAAATGCCCTAACATAAAAAAGCAACAAATCCTTTACCACCTTTGGGTGCAAAAATACTAAAAGTGTCTATGCAATTAAAACAAGTAATCTGGTCAAGATGGGTTTAAAGGGGACCTGTCGCCAGGTCAATAGTCCTTTTTTATATGTATATTACTATTCTTGCTGTTCCCACAAGTATGTTCTTTTTTTTTTTAATCCTATATTTATGGTGTTCACCAGGGTAGCATTTTCCTTCCAGGATCCTCAGGGGCGTGTCTTTAGGCTGCCCTATATTATTACCCTCTTCCCTAAGAAAGACCATAAAAATGTGTAATATATAAAAATTCCCCTATCTGTGGAACTGTATGGTGGATTAAATAAAAAAAAACACATGATACTCATGGGAAAAGTAGGAATAAAATAATAGCAAAAACTGAACACTTGTGACCTGGTGGCTGGTCCCTTTTTAAGGATATTATATTTTTTTATTTTTCTATTTGCAGGTGTTAACGCAAACAATACTTCTTGTGAGGATTCTTTACATTCTCTTGACCTTAACAGCTTTTGGATACATCCTGGAGAACAAGTGAGCACTTCATTTATTAATCCACTACTTTTTTTTATATATAAATTGTTCTTAAAGGGGAATTCCAGTGTTATGAAAAATAAATATTAGTATGTAATAACTCGAGTTACACATTCAGAATCATCCAATTAAAAGCTTAAAGGGGAAATAAAGGGCAATTTTTTTTCTCTGTGAAATAGCGCCATTGTCTTCTACAGGTCGTGTGTGGAATTGCAGCTCAGCCCGTTTCACTAACCCAAATACCAGCTAAGATAACGGCGCGGCAATGTGTTCAGTACAGCATTTGTATTTCCTTTTTAAAGGGATGGATTATAATTGTGGCCACCTCCGTTATTTGTAGGGGCATTTAATCCCTGATTCTTAAAGGGATTCACTGTCCAATTTATGAATCATCCATGTTTATGTTCATCACAGATTCTAGCAGCATTCCATGTTTTGTAACCATATTTCTCTTCTTTTTTGTGTTTTTTGTTGTTGCCATTTTTGAAAAATCGTCAACAGGAAGTGCAGTCTCGTCGGCGGCCATTTTTGAATTAGCTCATACCATTCCTCTAATTTCTGATTTTGGTTCAGTTTTTTTCATCCTCAGTTAACTTTTGAGCTAAATTCCAGGAAAATCCCCAGATATGAGCACAGAACGTTATCTCCCGGTATGTGTCATATAGAGCCGTATATTGTAAAAAGACCCCCCTGTAACACTGTGCACCTCACATTGGAGCCTTCAGTCAGAGGTGCTCCTCCGGAGTGTACCCCAAATATCCCGCTAATGTCCCCCATTGTACCCCACTGTGTGCCCAGCACAAGAGCAGGGGGCAGATATGGTAAAAATGAGAGCAGATGTGTAACCTCATGATACGAAGCTTGATGAGCTGAAACTGGAATTTACCATTAAAAAGATATATAGTATATGATTCTAGAGAAAATGCATTTTATTTATTTTATATATGTTCATTTTAGACCCAAAGCAGCAGTTTTGGAAACCGTCCGATGTTTCTTATTCCTGATGCTTCAAAGACATGGATACTTAACGACGGACATTCCCAATTTCACAGCAATATGTGAGGTAAGAAAACCGACACTGAATACAAGAGATAGAGAGATAATAAATATATAGATAATATAGATAGATGATACATAGATCATAGATAGATAGATAGATAGATAGATAGATAGATAGATAGATAGATAATAGAGATAGATGATAAATAGATAGATAGATAGATAGATAGATAGATGATAGATTGATAATAGATAGATAGATAATAGATAGATTATAGATAGATAGATAATAGATATTAGATAGATAATAGATAGATAGATAATAGATAGAAAGATAGATAGATAGATAGATAGATAGATAGATAGATAGATAGATAGATAGATAGGTAATAGATTGATAATAGATAGATAGATAGATAACAGATAGATAGATAGATAGATAGATAGATAGATAGATAGATAGATAGATAGATAGATAGATAATAGATAGATAATAGATAGATAGATAACAGATAGATAGATAGATAGATAGATAGATAGATAAATAATAGATTGATAATAGATAGATAGATAATAGATAGATAGATAATAGATTGATAATAGATAGATAGATAATAGATTGATAATAGATAGATAATAGATAGATAATAGATAGATAGATAGATAGATAGATGATAGATAGATAGATAATAGATTGATAATAGATAGATAGATAATAGATAGATAGATGATAGATAGATAGATGATAGATAGATAGATAGATAGATAATAGATTGATAATAGATAGATAGATAATAGATAGATAGATAATAGATTGATAATAGATAGATAGATAATAGATAGATGATAGATAGATAGATAGATAGATAATAGATAGATAGATAATAGATAGATAGATGATAGATAGATAGATAATAGATTGATAATAGATAGATAGATAATAGATAGATAGATAATAGATTGATAATAGATAGATAATAGATTGATAATAGATAGATAGATAATAGATAGATAGATAGATAGATAATAGATAGATAGATAATATAGATAGATGATAGATAGATAATAGATAGATGATAGATAATAGATAGATAATAGATGATAGATAATAAATAAGATATAAATGATATATAGATAAATAATAGATAAATAGATAGATACATATATAATAGATAGATATATAGAGAGATATATAGATATATAGATAATAGATAAGATATAGATGGTAGATAGATAATAGATAAAATATAGATAATAGATAGATTATAGACAGATTGATAATAGATAGATAGATTATAGATAATAGATAGTTTATAGATAATAGATTATAGATAATAGATAGATAATTTAGATTGATAATAGATAGATAATAGTTAGATACATAATAAATAGATAATAGATAATAGATAGATAATATATAAATTAATAGATAATAGATATATAATAGATATTAGAATTCTGAGAGATACAAATAGATAAATATATAGAAAGAAAGAAATATAAATATATATAGATAGAAGTAAAATGAAAGAGATGGATATATAGATAGACAGAAAAATTAATAAGATTGGCCACATAATTTCAGATGTTCTCATTTTGATAAGACAAAAAAAATCACCCTCTTAAGAAATGTAAGTAACAAATTCTAATGATTTTTGGCTTTTTGTGTTTATTTTGTGCTTATTTACAGTCGGTTCATGGTTCTAATTTTACACAACATATCTTTATGTTTTTCATCAGTTTGTTGCTTGTGATTTCATCACAATAGTTTTTTTTCCTTTCCCCATAACAAGGCGCATTAGTGGTGTGTTTTTTCTGCGGTGTTTGGCTCGCTTTGACCCATGTCTATCCCCCTATTTATGGCATGTTTATGCTCGCTGAGCCTCTGCTCTTGGTTTCCACTGCACAGATCCGCTCCAGAAATCTTGCACTTCATAAACCAGTCTGATCTCCACCATCGATTTCTTAGGTGTTCCAGCGCTTACCAGGTATAGGGATAGTGGTTTTCAAGATGGAGTTTGAAGAAGTTTATGAAGTGTCATATGAATGCAGAGCGAGCTATAAAGGGGAAACCAATTGTTTTCAGACGTATGTGGAATAAATTTTGAGTTGCATGGGACGTGTGCGTCTGTTTTAAGGAATCATTTTCAGACATTTTTTTTTTAAAGAAAAAAGAAAAAACACAGGATACTTAAAAAAAAAGAAATGGAGCAAAATGAAATTGATATTGTGATGTAAATTTGCTGTAAGGTGGAGTTAAAGGCAATTACTCAATACATTATACAGCTGCGGCAGAATAAAATATAGGCATAAATTACATTTATGTGATTAAATAATTACAATTTGGCATGTGCATATGTATTCACCCCTTTTGCAATGAAGCCCCTAAAAATTTCTGGTGCAAGCAATTCCCTTCATAAGTTGCATGCTTAGTGACAGGATTTCCCCCTGTGTGCAATCTAAGTGTAACATGTCTGTCACTATATACACTTCACCTTTTCTGAAAGGCCATATAGGCTGCAACACCATTAACAAGGGGCACCACTAACCAAACACCATGAAGACCAAGGAGATCTCCTTGGTCTTCATGGTGTAGTTTGGAGATATCTTTGGAATTCATGGTGTTATTTGGAGATCTCCTTGATCTTCATGGTGTTGTTTGGAGATATCTTTGGAATTCATGGTGTTGTTTGGAGATCTCCTTGATCTTCATGGTGTTGTTTGGAGATCTCCTTGGTCTTCATGGTGTAGTTTGGAGATCTCCAAACAACACCATGAATTCCAAAGATATCTCCAAACAACACCATGAAGATCAAGGAGATCTCCAAACAACACCATGAATTCCAAATATATCTCCAAACAACACCATGAAGACCAAGGAGATCTCCAAACAACACCATGAAGATCAAGGAGATCTTCAAACACCACCTTGAATTCCAAAGCTATCTCCAAACAACACCATGAAGACCAAGGAGATCTCAAAACAACATCATGAAGACCAATGAGATCTCCAAACAACACCATATAGACCAAGGAGATCACGGAGATCACCAAAGAACACCATGAAGACCAAGGAAATCTCCAAACAACACCATGAAGACCAAGGAGATTTCCAAACACCATGAAGACCAAGGAGATCTTCAAACACAACCATAAAGACTAAGGAGATCTACAAACAACACCACAAAGACCAAGGAGATCTCCAAATAACACCATGAAGAGCAAGGAGATCTCCAAACAGCACCATGAAGACTACGGAGATCTCCAAACAACACCATGAAGACCAAGGAGATCTCCAAACAAGACCGTGAAGAACAAGGAGATCTCCAAACTACACTATGAAGACTAAGGAGATCTCCAAGCAGCACCATGAAGACAAAGCAGATCTCAGGGACAAAGTTGTTGAGAAGTCCAAGTAAGGGTTGGGTTATAAACAATATTCCAATCTCTGATATTCCCCCGGAGCACCATCAAATCCATTATCATCAAATAGAAAGTACATGGTACCACAACAAACCAAACAAAGAGAAGTCGTCCACTAAAACTCTCAGCCTGGGCAAGGAGGGCATTAATCAGAGTGGCAGCACAGAGACCAAAAGTGACCCTGAAGGAGCTGCAGAGTTCCCAAGCGGAGACTAGAGTATCTGTCCATATGACCACAATTATTATTTATTATGTTTTTGCTTATATAGTGCTATCTGATTCCACAGCGCTTTATAGACATTATCATCACTGTCATAAATGGGGCTCACAATCTTCATTCCCTATCAGTCTTTGGAGTCTGGGAAGAAACTGTAGAACCAGGAGGAAACCCACACAAATACGGGGAGAACATACAAAGTTCTTGCAGATGTTGTTCTTGGTGGAATTTGAACCCAGGACAACAGCGCTGCAAGACTTCAGTGCTAACCACTGAGCCGCTGTGCTGCCTGTTCACCCCATAGAGGTGGCCTTTATGGAAGAGTGGGTTGAAAAAAGCCTTTACTTGGACACAAAAATTGTAAGGCTCGTTTTGAATGTTGCCATAAAACATGTGGGAGACTCCCCAAATGTGTGGAGAAAGTTGCTGTGGTGATGTGACAATAAATGAACTTTTTGGCCTAGAAGGTAAATGCTATGTCTGACTTCAAACCAAGACAGCTCATCAACCCCAATAACACCATCCCCACAGTGAAGCATGGTGGTGGCCGCATCATTGTGTAGGGATGTTTTGCCAGAGCAAGGGCCGGGAAAATGGTCAGAGTCGAGTGGAAGATGGATGGTGCGAAATACAGGGATATTCTTGAGCAAAACCTGCTTCAGTCTGTCAGTGATTTGTGACCGGGACGGAGGTTCACCTTCCAACAAGACAATGACCTAAAGCACACTGCTAAAGCAACACTCGAGTGGTTTAAGGGGAAACGTGTAAATGTTTTCGAGTGGCTGAGTCACAGCCCAGACCTTAATCCAATGGAAAATTTGTGGTGAGACATGAAGATTTCTGTTCACCAGAGGAAACCATCTAATGTGAAGGAGCAGGAGCAGTTTTGCCTTAATGATGGGCCAAAATGCCGCAAAAGGAGGCTCTAAAAAGTACTGACTTTAGGGGGGTGATAGATAGATTATAGACAGAAAGATAAAATAACAAATAGTCAGTGATCTCGGGCTTCTGGACGGGGGCACTGGGATCTGCCTCTTACCTGCCATCATACTTGCTTTTGATTAGTTGCGCTGGTATGACGTCATCGTTGCGGCCTTGGGGAAAGGACACCTTCTGAAGGGAATAGATACCCATGAGCTCACTGAACATGAAGCTCTGCCTTATTTTGTAGGAGGACTGTTTTTTACGTTACGCTTGTCTTAAAGGGGTTTTCTTTGCTTATTAATTGGCCCAAAAAATTGCAAAGTGCATGTAAAAACTAGGAACTTTGCAATTAGCTTCTGAAGAATGGAGGAAATTTTAATTCTATAGTTTACAGATCGTTCTCTAGGTTACCGGCCACTTCTGCAGTCTGTCAGAGGTGGCCGGTTTCCTAGGCATTTGAATGCTGCATACAATGGAGCCTGTAAGCGCTGGCCGGATCGCTGGGGTATATTATCAGCCTGTGTCTGCAGCTTTATATCATTGGGGAGATTTCTTTATATTTCGGTTATTGCAGTGATCTTTCCTCGCTGTGATATCTGCTCTTTGCTGGATGAGACCTATGGGAAGTGTCCGTCTTTTGGGAGCTATGAATCTCCCTGGCGCAGCAGAGCACTTGTGACTGACAAGAGAAGACTAAAAATCGGAAAATAAAATTTTCATACTCCATAAACTTCCTATTTCTTAGCCAGAGTAAATTCAGTCCAATGGGCTCCCTGCTGAGCCTGGAATCTGGAGTCTTCTACATATTGGATTTCAAATTTGAGCTTTGTGTTTTTATACGATATATAAATAATATGATGTTATTTTTTCCTAAATACTTTAAAAATATGGAATTGTTTAATTTCAGATTATATGAAACATCTATTTTGCTGATACAGAGATCCTGCTTCAGAAATAGAGATAAATTATTAAATTGCATCTGCAGCCACCACTAGGGGGAGTGTGGGAGCTGACTGCATACATCGGCCTCAATACCTAACAATGGCTACTATGTCATGAAATGATAGTGATATACAGTAGAAATATTCATGTGGACGTTAGTTTCAATTTTATTCCTGACCACATGGTGCGCTATTAAACTTGTAATTAAAAGGCATACCACATAATGGATTTTTTACGCTATTTAGGTACTCCTTTAAGGACACATGGGTGTAAAAAAACAGGAACCCGCCTGAAGCCCTAAACAGCTGGATACTAGAGATTGTAGAACTGAACTACTGCACCCCAAGGATTAAAGCTATAAACTGAGATTATAGAACTGACTCACAGTACCCCAGGGACTGTGGAATTAACCCACTGTATGCTAGGGACTGTGGAACTAACCCACTGTCCACCAGGGACTGTAGAACTAACCACTAACCCACTAAACAACAGGAAATGTAGAACTTACCCACTGTACAACAGGGACTGAAGTCCTAAGCTACGGGATACTAGACACTGTAGAACTAACCCATAGTACCCCAGGGACTGTAGAACTAACCCACTGTACACCAGGGACTATATAACTAAGCTACTGTACACCAGGAACTGTAGAACTAACCCACAGTACCCAGGAGACTGAAGCTCCAAAGAACTGGAAACTAGAGACTATAGAAGTAACCCACAGTACCCCAGGGACTGTAGAACTAACCCACTGTACCCCAGGGACTATATAACTAAGCTACTGTACACCAGGAACTGTAGAACTAACCCACAGTACCCTGGAGAATGAAGCTCCAAAGAACTGGAAACTAGAGACTATAGAAGTATTCCACTGTACACCTGGGACTGTAGAACTAACCCAGTGACTGAAGTCCTAAGCTATGGGATACTGGATACTGTAGAACTAACCAACAGTTCCCCAGGGACTGTGGAAGTAACCCACTGTACACCAGGGACTAAAGTTGTGAACAAACCAACACTAGAGATTATAGAGTTAAATCGCTTCACACGAGGGACTAAATCTCTAAACAACTAGACATAATGGATTGAATCATTGAACCACTGGACACCAGGGATGGAAGCACCAAACTACTGATACCAGGGACTGTAGAAAAACCCAACTGTACACCAAGAACTTAAAGCAGTTGTCCACTACTTGGACAACTTCTTGTTATATCCCTTGTTTGGTCCTCAAAAAATAATAAAGCCTATACTCACCTCCAGTGCCGGGTCCGTTCCCATGGTGTCGGCACTCGGACTCCCCAGGGCTCTCGGGCAATGTGATATATGACTCTGGCGCCCAATCAGCACTGGCGTCACAGTCTCCGCCTTCAGACAAAACGTTCATAAAGAGGAAGTCCGGGATCAGCTGCAGGCCAGACTTCCTCTTCCTGATTGTTTTGTCCGAAGGCGGAGACTGTGACGCCAGTGCTGATTGGGCGCCGGCGTCACGTGTCACAACAACTACACGAAAGCCTCGGGGAGCGAGAGTGCCCACGCTGCGGGAATGGAGCCGGCACGGGAGGTGAGTATAGGCTTTACTTTATATTTTAATCAAGAAGGGGTTATCCTAGTAGTGGACAACCCCTAAACACCTAGATACCATGGTCTGAAGGACATAACTTTCCAAAATTCTAGATCCAGATACTTGGCATCAGGGACCGATAATAATGGCTAATATTAATTATTAAACCACTAAACACCAGGGATCTGAGACTAAAACTTCGGTTTCTATCAAGTGAAACAGTGAAGCCACTGGACCCTGGGGTTGGATCAGCAGAGCACAAGACACCAAGATAACACAAAGGGTCTGGTGAAGCCCAGGAGCCACTCAAGCTCAGCTCTCCTTCACTAACACGTTCAGCACTGCTTCATTTTAAGGTCTACGTTGTTCCTAACATGCGGCTGATGACAGAGGGCCTTGGTTTCATAGCCATAGTTATAAAAAAAAGTTACGCAAACTACTTGGAAGAGTTTTGAAGTTCCTCTGTTAATTAATTGCATATGGACACCTCTGTAACCTCTGCAGCACGGATTATACCACCGCATGGATTTCACACGCCTCATTAGTTTTTATTATCTCAATTTGCCAAGACACCAACTCATCACGGCCTCTGCACTTACAGCAACCTTACTGTAGTCAGATTAAGATTTATTTGGTCTTAAATTAGGAATTAAAATAACCCGACTTAAGTTCTGAATATTCTGGTGCATGAATGTGTTTCTTTAATAACACAGTGGCGCGGGCTCTGTAGCAGGTGGCAAAATGTCTTTGTTCAACTGCTTGTGAAATCTATATTCACCACTAGAGGGTAATGTACAAGAGCTGTGCATGAATCGTACTGACTATCAGGCAGCGTACATGGATCAGACACAGAACCACTGTGAGAACCACACTGCCCTGACCTCCCTCCTGTCCACCATAGTAATAATACTCCACCTGCCCTGACCTCACACCAGTCCACCATAGTAATAATACTCCACCTGCCCTGACCTCCCTCCTGTCCACCATAGTAATGATACTCCATCTGCCCTGACCTCCCTCCTGTCCACCATAGTAATAATACTCCACCTGAACTGACCTCCAGCCTGTCCACCATAGTAATAATACTCCACCTGCCCTGACCTCCAGCCTGTCCACCATACTAATAATACTCCACCTGCCTTGACCTCCCTCCTGTCCACCATAGTAATAATACTCCACCTGCCCTGACCTCCCTCCTGTCCACCATAGTAATAATACTCCACCTGCCCTGACCTCTCTCCTGTCCACCATAGTAATAATACTCCACCTGCCCTGACCTCCCTCCTGTCCACCATAGTAATAATACTCCATCTGCCCTGACCTCCCTTCTGTCCACCATAGTAATAATACTCCACCTGCCCTGACCTCCCTCCTCTCCACCATAGTAATAATACTCCATCTGCCCTGACCTCCCTCCTCTCCACCATAGTAATAATACTCCACCTGCCCTGACCTCCCTCCTCTCCACCATAGTAATAATACTCCACCTGCCCTGACCTTCCTCCTGTCCACCATAGTAATAATACTCCACCTGCTTTGACCTCCCTCCTGTCCACCATAGTAATAATGCTCCATCTGCCCTGACCTCCCTCCTGTCCACCATAGTAATAATACTCCACCTGCCCTGACCTCCCTCCTGTCCACCATAGTAATAAATCTCCACCTGCCCTGACCTCCCTCCTGTCCACCATAGTAATAATACTCCACCTGCCCTGACCTCCCTCCTGTCCACCATAGTAATAATACTCCACCTGCCCTGACCTCCCTCCTGTCCACCATAGTAATAATACTCCACCTGCCCTGACCTCCCTCCTGTCCACCATAGTAATAATACTACACCTGTCCTGACCTCCCTTCTGTCCACCATAGTAATAATACTCCATCTGCCCTGACCTCCCTCCTGTCCACCATAGTAATAATACTCCACCTGCCCTGACCTCCCTCCTGTCCACCATAGTAATAATACTCCACCTGCCCTGACCTCCCTCCTGTCCACCATAGTAATAATACTCCACCTGCCCTGACCTCCCTCCTGTCCACCATAGTAATAATACTCCACCTGTCCTGACCTCCCTTCTGTCCACCATAGTAATAACACTCCACCTGCCCTGACCTCCCTTCTGTCCACCATAGTAATAATACTCCACCTGCCCTGACCTCCCTTCTGTCCACCATAGTAATAATACTCCACCTGCCCAGACCTCCCTCCTGTCCACCATAGTAATAATACTCCACCTGCCCTGACCTCCCTTCTGTCCACCATAGTAATAATACTCCACCTGCCCTGATCTCCCTCCTGTCCACCATAGTAATAATACTCCACCTGCCCTGATCTCCCTCCTGTCCACCATAGTAATAATACTCCACCTGCCCTGACCTCCCTCCTGTCCACCATAGTAATAATACTCCACCTGCCCTGACCTCCCTCCTGTCCACCATAGTAATACTACTCCACCTGCCCTGACCTCCCTTCTGTACACCATAGTAATAATACTCCACCTGCCCTGATCTCCCTCCTGTCCACCATAGTAATAATACTCCACCTGCCCTGACCACCCTTCTGTCCACCATAGTAATAATACTCCACCTGCCCTGACCTCCCTTCTGTACACCATAGTAATAATACTCCACCTGCCCTGACCTCCCTTCTGTATACCATAGTAATAATACTCCACCTGCCCTGATCTCCCTCCTGTCCACCATAGTAATAATACTCCACACTGCCCTGACCTTCCTCCTGTCCACCATAGTAATAATACTCCACCTGCCCTGACCTCCCTTCTGTCCACCATAGTAATAATACTCCACCTGCCCAGACCTCCCTCCTGTCCACCATAGTAATAATACTCCACCTGCCCTGACCTCCCACCTGTCCACCATAGTAATAATACTCCACCTGCCCTGACCTCCCTTCTGTACACCATAGTAATAATACTCCACCTGCCCAGACCTCCCTCCTGTCCACCATAGTAATAATACTCCACCTGCCCTGACCTCCCTTCTGTCCACCACAGTAATAATACTCCACCTGCCCAGACCTCCCTCCTGTCCACCATAGTAATAATACTCCACCTGCCCTGACCTCCCTTCTGTACACCATAGTAATAATACTCCACCTGCCCTGACCTCCCTCCTGTCCACCATAGTAATAATACTCCACCTGCCCTGATCTCCCTCCTGTCCACCATAGTAATAATACTCCACCTGCCCTCACCTCCCTCCTGTCCACCATAGTAATAATACTCCACCTGCCCTGACCTCCCTCCTGTCCACCATAGTAATACTACTCCACCTGCCCTGACCTCCCTTCTGTACACCATAGTAATAATACTCCACCTGCCCTGATCTCCCTCCTGTCCACCATAGTAATAATACTCCACCTGCCCTGACCTCCCTTCTGTCCACCATAGTAATAATACTCCACCTGCCCTGACCTCCCTTCTGTACACCATAGTAATAATACTCCACCTGCCCTGACCTCCCTTCTGTACACCATAGTAATAATACTCCACCTGCCCTGATCTCCCTCCTGTCCACCATAGTAATAATACTCCACCTGCCCTGACCTCCCTTCTGTCCACCATAGTAATAATACTCCACCTGCCCAGACCTCCCTCCTGTCCACCATAGTAATAATACTCCACCTGCCCTGACCTCCCACCTGTCCACCATAGTAATAATACTCCACCTGCCCTGACCTCCCTTCTGTACACCATAGTAATAATACTCCACCTGCCCTGACCTCCTGCCTGTCCAATATAGTAATAATACTCCACCTGCCCTGACCTCCCTCCTGTCCACCATAGTAATAATACTCCACCTGTCCTGACCTCCCTTCTGTCCACCATAGTAATAATACTCCATCTGCCCTGACCTCCCTCCTGTCCACCATAGTAATAATACTCCACCTGCCCTGATCTCCCTTCTGTCCACCATAGTAATAATACTCCACCTGCCCTGACCTCCCTCCTGTCCACCATAGTAATAATACTCCACCTGCCCTGACCTCCCTCCTGTCCACCATAGTAATAATACTCCACCTGCCCTGACCTCCCTCCTGTCCACCATAGTAATAATACTCCACCTGCCCTGACCTCCCTCCTGTCCACCATAGTAATAATACTCCACCTGTCCTGACCTCCCTTCTGTCCACCATAGTAATAACACTCCACCTGCCCTGACCTCCCTTCTGTCCACCATAGTAATAATACTCCACCTGCCTGACTTCCCTTCTGTCCACCATAGTAATAATACTCCACCTGCCCAGACCTCCCTCCTGTCCACCATAGTAATAATACTCCACCTGCCCTGACCTCCCTTCTGTACACCATAGTAATAATACTCCACCTGCCCTGACCTCCCTCCTGTCCACCATAGTAATAATACTCCACCTGCCCTGATCTCCCTCCTGTCCACCATAGTAATAATACTCCACCTGCCCTGATCTCCCTCCTGTCCACCATAGTAATAATACTCCACCTGCCCTGACCTCCCTTCTGTCCACCATAGTAATAATACTCCACCTGCCCAGACCTCCCTCCTGTCCACCATAGTAATAATACTCCACCTGCCCTGACCTTCCTCCTGTCCACCATAGTAATAATACTCCAACTGCCCTGACCTTCCTCCTGTCCACCATAGTAATAATACTCCACCTGCCCTGACCTCCCTTCTGTACACCATAGTAATAATACTCCACCTGCCCTGACCTCCCTTCTGTACACCATAGTAATAATACTCCACCTGCCCTGACCTCCTGCCTGTCCAATATAGTAATAATACTCCACCTGCCCTGACCTCCCTCCTGTCCACCATAGTAATAATACTCCACCTGTCCTGACCTCCCTTCTGTCCACCATAGTAATAATACTCCATCTGCCCTGACCTCCCTCCTGTCCACCATAGTAATAATACTCCACCTGCCCTGATCTCCCTTCTGTCCACCATAGTAATAATACTCCACCTGCCCAGACCTCCCTCCTGTCCACCATAGTAATAATACTCCACCTGCCCTGACCTCCCACCTGTCCACCATAGTAATAATACTCCACCTGCCCTGACCTCCTGCCTGTCCACCATAGTAATAATACTCCTCCTGCCCTGACCTCCCTCCTGTCCACCATAGTAATAATACTCCACCTGCCCTGTCCTTCTTCCTGTGCACCATAGTAATACTCCACCTGCCCTGACCTCCCACCTGTCCACCATAGTAATAATACTCCACCTGCCCTGACCTCCCTCCTGTCTACCATAGTAATAATACTCCACCTGCCCAGACCTCTCTCCTGTCCACCATAGTAATAATACTCCACCTGCCCTCCCTTCTGTCCTCCATAGTAATAATACTCCACCTGCCCTGACCTCCCTCCTGTCCACCATAGTAATAATACTCCACCTGCCCTGACCTCCCTTCTGTCCACCATAGTAATAATACTCCACCTGCCCTGACCTCCCTCCTGTCCACCATAGTAATAATACTCCACCTGCCCTAACCTCCCTCCTGTCTACAACAGTAATAATACTCCACCTGCCCTTACCTCCCTTCTGTCCACCATAGTAATAATTCTCCATCTGCCCTGACCTCCCTCCTGTCCACCATAGTAATAATACTCCACCTGCCCTGACCTCCCTTCTGTCCACCATAGTAATAATACTCCACCTGCCCTAACCTCCCTCCTGTCCACCATAGTAATAATACTCCACCTGCCCTGACCTCCCTCCTGTCCACCATAGTAATAATACTCCACCTGCCCTGACCTCCTGCCTGTCCACCATAGTAATAATACTTCACATGCCCTGACTTCTGTTGTGAATTCTGTTGTCGAACTCCCTCCTGTGGTCGTGAATGGTACTTCGGCGAGTTCTGTCTATGGGCTCCCTCTGGTGGCTGTGAGTGAAGCTGCTGCTTCTGAGGTTCCTTACACAGGTGACGTGGTTTATCCTTTGCTTGACTGCTCTATTTTACTCCTCTCAGATCGTTAATCCATGCCAGCTGTCAATATTTTTGCACTGGTTCAGTTCGCTCCTGGATCTCTCTGGTGACCTGCCTTCTCCTGCAGAAGCTAAGTTCCTGATAGTCATTATTTGTTCACTGTTTTCTTTTCCAGCTGGTTTTCATGATTTTGTCTTGCTAGCTGAAACTCTGGGATGCAGAGTGGCCCCTCCGCACCGTGAGTCGGTGCGGAGGTCTTTTTTGCTCACTCTGAGTGGTCTTTTGTAGGTTTTTGTGCTGATCGCAAAGTTACCTTTCCTATCCTCTGTCTATTTAGTAAGTCTGGCCTCCCTTTGCTGAAACCTGTTTCATTTCTGCGTTTGTGACTTTCATCTTTACGCACAGTCAATATATGTGGGGGGCTTCCTTTACCTTTGGGGAATTTCTCTGAGGCAAGGTAGGCTTTATTTTCTATCTCTAGGGCTAGATAGTTCTTAGGCTGTGTCGAGGTGCCTAGGTCTGGTCAGGAGCGTTCCACGGCTATTTTTAGTGTGTGTGATAGGATTAGGGCTTGCGGTCAGCAGAGTTCCCACATCCCAGAGCTCGTCCTGTATGAGGTTTAACTATCAGGTCATTCCGGGTGCTCCTAACCACCAGGTCATAACAGACCTCCCTCCTGTCCACCATAGTAATAATACTCCACCTGCACTGACCTCCCTCCTGTCTACCATAGTAATAATACTCCACCTGCCCAGACCTCTCTCCTGTACACCATAGCAATAATACTCCACCTGCCCTGACCTCCAGCCTGTCCACCATAGTAATACTCCACCTGCCCTAACCTCCCTCCTGTCCACCATAGTAATAATACTCCTCCTGCCCTGACCTCCCTCCTGTCTACAAGAGTAATAATACTCCACCTGTCCTGACCTCCAGCCTGTCCACCATAGTAATACTCCACCTGCCCTAACCTCCCTCCTGTCCACCATAGTAATAATACTCCACCTGCCCTGACCTCCTCCTGTCCACCATAGTAATAATACTCCACCTGCCCTGTCTTTCCTCCTGTGCAAAATAGCAATACTCCACCTGCTCTGACCTCCCACCTGTCCACCATAGTAATAATACTCCACCTGCCCTGACCTCCCTCCTGTGTACCTTAGTAATAATACTCCACCTGCCCAGACCTCTCTCCTGTCCACCATAGTAATAGTACTCCACCTACCCTGACCTCCCTGCTGTCCAACATAGTAATAATACTCCACCTGCCCTGACCTCCTGCCTGTCCACCATAGTAATAATACTCCATCTGCCCTGACCTCCTGCCTGTCCACCATAGTAATAATACTCCACTTGCCCTGACCTCCCTTCTGTCTACCATAGTAATAATACTCCACCTGCCCTGACCTCCCTCCTGTCCACCATAGTAATAATAATCCACTTGCCCTGATCTCCCTCCTGTCCACCATAGTAATAATACTCCACCTGCCCTGACCTCTCTCCTGTCCACCATTGTAATAATACTACACCTGCCCTGACCTCCTGCCTGTCCACCATAGTAATACTCCACCTGCCCTGACCTCCCTTCTGTCCACCATAGTAATAATACTCCACCTGCCCTGACCTCCCTCCTGTCCACCATAGCAATAATACTCCACCTGCCCAGACCTCCCTCCTGTCCACCATAGTAATAATACTCCACCTGCCCTTACCTCCCTTCTGTCCACCATAGTAATAATTCTCCATCTGCCCTGACCTCCCTCCTGTCCACCATAGTAATAATACTCCACCTGCCCTGACCTCCCTTCTGTCCACCATAGTAATAATACTCCACCTGCCCTAACCTCCCTCCTGTCCACCATAGTAATAATACTCCACCTGCCCTGACCTCCCTCCTGTCCACCATAGTAATAATACTCCACCTGCCCTGACCTCCTGCCTGTCCACCATAGTAATAATACTTCACATGCCCTGACTTCTGTTGTGAATTCTGTTGTCGAACTCCCTCCTGTGGTCGTGAATGGTACTTCGGCGAGTTCTGTCTATGGGCTCCCTCTGGTGGCTGTGAGTGAAGCTGCTGCTTCTGAGGTTCCTTACACAGGTGACGTGGTTTATCCTTTGCTTGACTGCTCTATTTTACTCCTCTCAGATCGTTAATCCATGCCAGCTGTCAATATTTTTGCACTGGTTCAGTTCGCTCCTGGATCTCTCTGGTGACCTGCCTTCTCCTGCAGAAGCTAAGTTCCTGATAGTCATTATTTGTTCACTGTTTTCTTTTCCAGCTGGTTTTCATGATTTTGTCTTGCTAGCTGAAACTCTGGGATGCAGAGTGGCCCCTCCGCACCGTGAGTCGGTGCGGAGGTCTTTTTTGCTCACTCTGAGTGGTCTTTTGTAGGTTTTTGTGCTGATCGCAAAGTTACCTTTCCTATCCTCTGTCTATTTAGTAAGTCTGGCCTCCCTTTGCTGAAACCTGTTTCATTTCTGCGTTTGTGACTTTCATCTTTACGCACAGTCAATATATGTGGGGGGCTTCCTTTACCTTTGGGGAATTTCTCTGAGGCAAGGTAGGCTTTATTTTCTATCTCTAGGGCTAGATAGTTCTTAGGCTGTGTCGAGGTGCCTAGGTCTGGTCAGGAGCGTTCCACGGCTATTTTTAGTGTGTGTGATAGGATTAGGGCTTGCGGTCAGCAGAGTTCCCACATCCCAGAGCTCGTCCTGTATGAGGTTTAACTATCAGGTCATTCCGGGTGCTCCTAACCACCAGGTCATAACAGACCTCCCTCCTGTCCACCATAGTAATAATACTCCACCTGCACTGACCTCCCTCCTGTCTACCATAGTAATAATACTCCACCTGCCCAGACCTCTCTCCTGTACACCATAGCAATAATACTCCACCTGCCCTGACCTCCAGCCTGTCCACCATAGTAATACTCCACCTGCCCTAACCTCCCTCCTGTCCACCATAGTAATAATACTCCTCCTGCCCTGACCTCCCTCCTGTCTACAAGAGTAATAATACTCCACCTGTCCTGACCTCCAGCCTGTCCACCATAGTAATACTCCACCTGCCCTAACCTCCCTCCTGTCCACCATAGTAATAATACTCCACCTGCCCTGACCTCCTCCTGTCCACCATAGTAATAATACTCCACCTGCCCTGTCTTTCCTCCTGTGCAAAATAGCAATACTCCACCTGCTCTGACCTCCCACCTGTCCACCATAGTAATAATACTCCACCTGCCCTGACCTCCCTCCTGTGTACCTTAGTAATAATACTCCACCTGCCCAGACCTCTCTCCTGTCCACCATAGTAATAGTACTCCACCTACCCTGACCTCCCTGCTGTCCAACATAGTAATAATACTCCACCTGCCCTGACCTCCTGCCTGTCCACCATAGTAATAATACTCCATCTGCCCTGACCTCCTGCCTGTCCACCATAGTAATAATACTCCACTTGCCCTGACCTCCCTTCTGTCTACCATAGTAATAATACTCCACCTGCCCTGACCTCCCTCCTGTCCACCATAGTAATAATAATCCACTTGCCCTGATCTCCCTCCTGTCCACCATAGTAATAATACTCCACCTGCCCTGACCTCTCTCCTGTCCACCATTGTAATAATACTACACCTGCCCTGACCTCCTGCCTGTCCACCATAGTAATACTCCACCTGCCCTGACCTCCCTTCTGTCCACCATAGTAATAATACTCCACCTGCCCTGACCTCCCTCCTGTCCACCATAGCAATAATACTCCACCTGCCCAGACCTCCCTCCTGTCCACCATAGTAATAATACTCCACCTGCCCTGACCTCCAGCCTGTCCACCATAGTAATAATACTCCACCTGCCCTGACCTCCCTCCTGTCTACAATAGTAATAATACTCCACCTGCCCTGACCTCCCTTCTGTCCACCATAGTAATAATACTCCATCTGCCCTGACCTCCCTCCTGTCCACCATAGTAATAATACTCCACCTGCCCTGACCTCCCTTCTGTCCACCATAGTAATAATACTCCACCTGCCCAGACCTCCCTCCTGTCCACCATAGTAAGAAAAATCCACCTGCCCTGACCTCCAGCATGTCCACCATAGTAATAATACTCCACCTTCCATGACCTCCCTCCTGTCTACAATAGTAATAATACTCCACCTGCCCTGACCTCCCTCCTGTCCACCATAGTAATAATACTCCACCTGCCCTGACCTCCCTCCTGTCCACCATCGTAATAATACTCCACCTGCCCTGACCTCCAGCCTGTCCACCATAGTAATAATACTCCACCTGCCCTGACCTCCCTCCTGTCCACCATAGTAATAATAATCCACCTGTTCTGACCTCACTCCTGTCCACCATAGTAATAATACTCCACCTGCCCTGACCTCCCACCTGTCCACCATATTAATAATACTCCACCTGCCCTGACCTCCCTCCTGTCCACCATAGTAATAATAATCCACCTGTTCTGACCTCACTCCTGTCCACCATAGTAATAATACTCCACCTGCCCTGACCTCCCTCCTGTCTACAATAGTAATAATACTTTACCTGTCCTGACCTCCCTCCTGTCCACCATAGTAATTATACTCCACCTGCCCTGACCTCCCTCCTGTCCACAATAGTAATAATACTCCACCTGCCATGACCTCCTTCCTGTCTACAATAGTAATAATACTCCACCTGCCCTGACCTCCCTCCTGTCCACCATAGTAATAATACTCCACCTGCCCTGACCTTCCTCCTGTTCACCATAGTAATAATACTCCACCTGCCATGACCTCCTTCCTGTCTACAATAGTAATAATACTCCACCTGCCCTGACCTCCCTCCTGTCCACCATAGTAATAATACTCCACCTGCCGTGACCTCCCTCCTGTCCACCATAGTAATAATACTCCACCTGCCCTGACCTCCAGCCTGTCCACCATAGTAATAATACTCCACCTGCCCTGACCTCCCTCCTGTCCACCATAGTAATAATACTCCACCTTTCCTGACCTCACTCCTGTCCACCATAGTAATAATACTGCACCTGCCCTGACCTCTCTCCTGTCCACCATAGTAATAATATTCAACCTACCCTGACCTCCCGCCTGTCCACCATAGTAATAATACTCCACCTGCCCTGACCTCCCTCCTGTCCTCCATAGTAATAATACTCCACCTGCCCTGACCTCCTGCCTGTCCACCATAGTAATAATACTTCACATGCCCTGACCTCTCTCCTGTCCACCATGGTAATAATACTCCACCTGCCCTGACCTCCCACCTGTCCACCATAGTAATAATACTCCACCTGCACTGACCTCCCTCCTGTCTACCATAGTAATAATACTCCACCTGCCCTGACCTCCCTCCTGTCCACCATAGTAATAATACTCCACCTGCACTGACCTCCCTCCTGTCTACCATAGTAATAATACTCCACCTGCCTTGACCTCTCTCCTGTCCACCATAGTAATAATACTCCACCTGCCCTGACGTCCCTTCTGTCCTACATAGTTATAATTCTCCACCTGCCCTGACCTCCCTTCTGTCCTCCATAGTAATAATACTCCACCTAGCCCTGTCCTCCCTTCTGTCCACCATAGTAATAATACTCCACCTACCCTGACCTCCTGCCTGTCCACCATAGTAATAATACTCCACCTGCCCTGACCTCCCTCCTGTCCACCATAGTAATAATACTCCACCTGCCCTGACCTCCTGCCTGTCCACCATAGTAATAATACTCCACCTGCCCTGACCTCCCTCCTGTCTACCATAGTAATAATACTCCACCTGCCCAGACCTCTCTCCTGTCCACCATAGTAATAATACTCCACCTGCCCTGACCTCCCTTCTGTCCTCCTTAGTAATAATACTCCACCTGCCCTGACCTCCCTCCTGTCCACCATAGTAATAATGCTCCACCTGCCCTGACCTCCTGCCTGTCCACCATAGCAATAATACTTCACATGCCCTGACCTCCCTCCTGTCCACCATTGTAATAATACTCCACCTGCCCTGACCTCCCTCCTGTCCACCATAGTTTTAATACTCCACTTGCCCTGACCTCCCTCCTGTCTACCATGGTAATAATACTCCACCTGCCCTGACCTCCAGCCTGTCCACCGTAGTAATAATACTCCACCTGCCTTAACCTCCTTCCTGTCCACAATAGTAATAATACTCCACCTGCCCTGACCTCCCTCCTGTCCACCATAGTTTTAATACTCCACTTGCCCTGACCTCCCTCCTGTCTACCATGGTAATAATACTCCACCTGCCCTGACCTCCAGCCTGTCCACCGTAGTAATAATACTCCACCTGCCTTAACCTCCTTCCTGTCTACAATAGTAATAATACTCCACCTGCCCTGACCTCCCTCCTGTCCACCATAGTAATAATACTCCACCTGCCCTGACCTTCAGCCTGTCCACCGTAGTAATAGTACTCCACCTGCCTTAACCTCCCTCCTGTCTACAATAGTAATAATACTCCACCTGCCCAGACCTCTCTCCTGTCCACCATAGTAATAATACTCCACCTGCCCTGACCTCCCTTCTGTCCTCCATAGTAATAATACTCCACCTGCCCTGACCTCCCTCCTGTCCACCATAGTAATAATACTCCACCTGCCCTGACCTCCTGCCTGTCCACCATAGCAATAATACTTCACATGCCCTGGCCTCCCTCCTGTCCACCATAGTAATAATACTCCACTTGCCCTGACCTCCCTCCTGTCTACCATAGTAATAATACTCCACCTGCTCTGACCTCCAGCCTTTCCACCATAGTAATAATAATCCACCTGCCCTAACCTCCCTCCTGTCTACATGTCTACAATAGTAATAATACTACACCTGCCCTGACCTCCAGCCTGTCCACCATAGTAATACTCCACCTGCCCTGACCTCCCTCCTGTCCACCATAGTAATAATACTCTACCTGCCCTGTCCTTCCTCCTGTGCACCATAGTAATACTCCACCTGCCCTGACCTCCCTCCTGTCCACCATAGTAATAATACTCCACCTGCCCTGACCTCCCTCCTGTCTACCATAGTAATAATACTCCACCTGCCCTGACCTCCCTCCTGTCCACCATAGTAATGATACTCCACCTGCCCAGACCTCCCTTCTGTCTTCCATAGTAATAATACTCCTCCTGCCCTGACCTCCCTCCTGTCTACCATAGTAATAATACTCCACCTGCCCTGACCTCCCTTCTGTCCTCCATAGTAATAATACTCCACCTGCCCTGACCTCCCTTCTGTCCTCCATAGTAATAATACTCCACCTGCCCTGACCTCCTGCCTGTCCACCATAGTAATAATACTCCATCTGCCCTGACCTCCCTCCTATCCACCATAGTAATAATACTTTACTTGCCCTGACCTCCCTCCTTTCTACCATAGTAATAATACTCCACCTGCCCTTACCTCCAGCCTGTCCACCGTAGTAATAATACTCCACCTGCCTTAACCTCCCTCCTGTCTACAATAGTAATAATACTCCACCTGCCCTGACCTTCTCCTGTCCACCATAGTAATAATACTCCACCTGCCCTGACCTCCAGCCTGTCCACCGTAGTAATAGTACTCCACCTGCCTTAACCTCCCTCCTGTCTACAATAGTAATAATACTCCACCTGCCCTGACCTCCCTCCTGTCCACCAAAGTAATAATACTCCACCTGCCCTGACCTCCCACCTGTCCACCATAGTAATAATACTCCACCTGCACTGACCTCCCTCCTGTCTACCATAGTAATAATACTCCACCTGCCCAGACCTCTCTCCTGTCCACCATAGTAATAATACTCCACCTGCCCTGACCTCCCTTCTGTCCTCCATAGTAATAATACTCCACCTGAACTGACCTCCCTCCTGTCCACCATAGTAATAATACTCCACCTGCCCTGACCTCCTGCCTGTCCACCATAGCAATAATACTTCACATGCCCTGACCTCCCTCCTGTCTACCATAGTAATAATACTCCACTTGCCCTGACCTCCAGCCTTTCCACCATAGTAATAATACTCTACCTGCCCTGTCCTTCCTCCTGTGCACCATAGTAATACTCCACCTGCCCTGACCTCCCTCATGTCCACCATAGTAATAATACTCCACCTGCCCTGGCCTCCCTCCTGTCTATCATAGTAATAATACTCCACCTGCCCTGACCTCCCTCCTGTCCACCATAGTAATAATACTCCACCTGCCCAGACCTCCCTTCTGTCTTCCATAGTAATAATACTCCTCCTGCCCTGACCTCCCTCCTGTCTACCATAGTAATAATACTCCACCTGCCCTGACCTCCCTTCTGTCCTCCATAGTAATAATACTCCACCTGCCCTGACCTCCCTTCTGTCCTCCATAGTAATAATACTCCCCTTGCCCTGACCTCCCTCCTGTCCACCATAGTAATAATACTCCACTTGCCCTGACCTCCCTCCTGTCTACCATAGAAATAATACTCCACCTGCCCTTACCTCCAGCCTGTCCACCATAGTAATAATACTCCACCTGCCCTGACCTCCCTCCTGTCTACAATAGTAATAATACTCCACCTGCCCTGACCTCTCTCCTGTCCACCATAGTAATAATACTACATCTGCTCTGACCTCCTGCCTGTCCACCATATTAATAATACTCCTCCTGCCCTGACCTTCCTCCTGTCTACAAGAGTAATAATACTCCACCTTCCCTGACCTCCCTCCTGTCCACCATAGTAATAATACTCCACCTGCCCTGACCTCCTCCTGTCCACCATAGTAATGATACTCCACCTGCCCTGTCCTTCCTCCTGTGCACCATAGTAATAATACTCCACCTGCCCTGACCTTCCTCCTGTCCACCATAGTAATAATACTCCACCTGCCCTGACCTCCCTCCTGTCCACCATAGTAATAATACTCCACCTACCCTGACCTTCCTCCTGTCCACCATAGTAATAATACTCCACCTGCCCTGACCTCCCTCCTGTGCATCATAGTAATAATACTCCACCTGCCCTGACCTCCCTCCTGTCCACCATAATGATAATACTCCACCTGCCCTGACCTCCCTCCTGTCCACCATAGTAATGATACTCCACCTATCATGACCTCCCTTCTGTCCTCCATAGTAATAATACTCCACCTGCCCTGACCTCCTGCCTGTCCACCATAGTAATAATACTCCACCTGCCCTGACCTCCCTCCTGTCCACCATAATAATAATTATCCACCTGCCATGACCTCCCTTCTGTCCTCCATAGTAATAATACTCCACCTGCCCTGACCTTCTGCCTGTCCACCATAGTAATAATACTCCACCTGACCTGACCTCCCTCCTGTCCACCATAGTAATAATACTCCACCTGCCCTGACCTCCTGCCTGTCCACCATAGTAATAATACTCTACCTGCCCTGACCTCCCTCCTGTCCACCATAGTAATAATACTCCTCCTGCCCTGACCTCCTGCCTGTCCACCATAGTAATAATACTCCACCTGCCCTGACCTCCCTCCTGTCCACCATAGTAATAATACTCCACCTGCCCTGACCTCCCTCCTGTCCACCATAGTAATAATACTCCACCTGCCCTAACCTCCCTCCTCTCCACCATAGTAATAATACTCCACCTGCCCTGACCTCCCTCCTCTCCACCATAGTAATACTACTCCACCTGCCCTGACCTCCCTACTGTCCACCATAGTAATACTACTCCACCTGCCCTGACCTCCCTCCTGTCCACCATAGTAATACTACTCCACCTGCCCTGACCTCCCTACTGTCCACCATAGTAATACTACTCCACCTGCCCTGACCTCCCTCCTGTCCACCATAGTAATAATACTCCACCTGCCCTGACCTCTCTCCTGTCCACCATAGTAATAATACTCCACCTGCCCTGACCTCCCTCCTGTCCACCATAGTAGTAATACTCCACCTGCCCTGACCTCCCTCTTCTCCACCATAGTAATAATACTCCACCTGCCCTGACCTCTCTCCTGTCCACCATAGTAATAATACTCCACCTGCCCTGACCTCCCTCCTGTCCACCATAGTAATAATACTCCACCTGCCCTGACCTCCCTCCTCTCCACCATAGTAATACTACTCCACCTGCCCTGACCTCCCTCCTGTCCACCATAGTAATACTACTCCACCTGCCCTGACCTCCCTACTGTCCACCATAGTAATACTACTCCACCTGCCCTGACCTCCCTCCTGTCCACCATAGTAATAATACTCCACCTGCCCTGACCTCTCTCCTGTCCACCATAGTAATAATACTCCACCTGCCCTGACCTCCCTCCTGTTCACCATAGTAGTAATACTCCACCTGCCCTGACCTCCCTCCTCTCCACCATAGTAATAATACTCCACCTGCCCTGACCTCTCTCCTGTCCACCATAGTAATAATACTCCACCTGCCCTGACCTCCCTCCTCTCCACCATAGTAATAATACTCCACCTGCCCTGACCTCCCTCCTCTCTGACTATATTGTATGTCTCTCTTTTTGTTACTGAACATTTTGCTTTCCTATTACACCAGTGGTTGATAACTGGTCTTTTCCGAGAAAGACATCAGGGATTTCCTGCAGCTCAGTCCACATCTCAGAGCAGATTTTTAAAGCTGAAAACTATAGAATCCCTTAAAATCAGAATCTCAACTCCATCTAAGGCTGCATTCACACATCAGGTTTTTGCTGAGAGCGAGAGAGACCAGAATGGGAAAAGCTGTGCATGCTTAGCTTAAAAAGCCGGAATCCGTTGCCGGATTCAGTCATTTTACGGATCTGACGCCATAGGCTTCCATTATAGCAAACGCCGGACACCATCACCGATCCATCACTGACTGTTTTTTCGACGGATAAAAAAAAGTTACTATGTCCGTTTTCTGACGGATCCGGCGAAAAACGGATGAAACGTGAGGCCATACGTCACAGTCCATCACTAATACAAGTCTATGAGAAAAAAACGGATCCGGCGGAAAATTTTAAACTTGAAAAGTAAGAAGATCTGATTAGTTTGGGAGTATTTGTTAGTGGATTTGGGGGCTCTTCAGAACTAAATACAGAGATAGATAATAGATAGACAGATAGATAGATTATAGATAGTGTGATGTAGCGATGTCCTTGCTGTGCAGTGAATAGGCAGTGACCCATATAAAGTTCAAACAAAGTCTTGTTTATTTCACAGCATACTCACAAACCGGAAAAGAAAGCAAACAAGTCCTTCAGTATGCAGCCGAGAAAAAATAACAACAGTCCATAGTCCGCTGCCGTGAGCATATTACACCCCCGTGTATGCTGGGGTGTCTGGCTTTTCAGGCTCTGCCTGGCCCGTGTTTCTCCACACGGAAGGAGCTCTGCACAAGCCTCCTGCTAGGTCTGACTCCCAGACCAGACTGACACACCCAAACTCTCTTGCTGGGGTTTTTTTTTCTATCCTCCAGATTCTATGGCCATGGGCCACTATAAGATCTGGGCTGGAGGAAACGGACCGGCCCCACTACCATCCTGCAGTCCGTTTCAAAATAAAAGCCCATACCAGGTTTTCCTGAATAAATTCTGGGACAAATAACTTGACCCAGTTCACACTTACTTTTATTCTTCCCTGTGTCTCACAGGCAACCTGCTGTGAGCACATGGCACTCCAGCGGATCTAATATGCTTCTAAGCACATCCTGGGGGATACATAGCGACCCTCGCATATGACACCGGTCACTGCCTCACATACCCCCCCCCCCCCCTGTTCAGACTTGTGGGGTTGAACATTTGTCAGCATACATGGTGCCCGTGACAGGGCATCTGCATTTCCCTGTGATTTCCCAGCCCGATGTTCCACAGAGAAGCTGAAATTTTGTAGGGACAAGAACCATCTGGTGACTCGGGCATTCCTTTCCTTTGCATTTCTCATCCAGACGAGGGGTGAATGGTCTGTTACCAACCGAAACTGACGCCCGAGCAAATAGTAGCGTAGGGACTCCAAGGCCCATTTGATCGCCAAGAACTCCTTCTCCACTACGCTATAATTTTTCTCTGCCGGGGTCAGTTTCCTGCTTAAATAGGTGACTGGATGCTCATCCCCGTTCACCTCTTGCGACAGCACCGCTCCTAAGCCTACCTCTGAGGCATCGGTTTGCACAATAAAGGTTTTCTTGAAGTCGGGGCTGATGAGGACCGGCTGTCCACACGACGCCGACTTCAGAGACTGGAACGCTTCCTCTGCTTGAGGATTCCACTTGACCATCACCGTTTTCTTCCCTTTTAACAGGTCCGTTAGGGAAGCCGATTTACCAGCAAAATTGGGTATAAACCGACGGTAATACCCAATGATGCCAAGGAATGCCCTCACTTGTTTGGAACTTAAGGGCTTGGGCCAGTTTTGAATGGCCTCAATTTTGTTCACTTGAGGTTTGATAACCCCCCGGCCGATCACGTATCCCAAGTACCGGGCTTCCGTGAGACCTATCGCACATTTCTTTGGGTTTGCTGTTAACCCTGCGGCTCTAAGAGACTCTAGCACTGCTTGTACCTGGGACAGATGGGTATCCCAGTCGGTACTAAAGATGACTATGTCATCCAAATATCCTGACGCATAGTCTCTATGTGGCGCTAACACAATGTCCATCAGCCTCTGAAATGTGGCCGGAGCTCCATGTAACCCAAAAGGTAAGACAACGTATTGAAAGAGACCCTCTGGGGTTATAAAAGCGGTCTTTTCCTTCGCTGACTCTGTTAAGGGAACCTGCCAGTAACCTTTCGTGAGATCCAGTGTGGTGAAGTACTGGGCCTTCCCCAGTCTCTCAATTAGCTCGTCCACCCGTGGCATGGGATACAGGTCAAATTTTGATACTTCATTTAACTTCTTAAAGTCATTACAGAAACGTAATGACCCATCAGGTTTCGGAATTAGTACAATGGGGCTAGCCCACTCACTTCGGGACTCCTCAATGACTCCCAACTGAAGCATTTGCTTTACCTCGGCCGCGATGGCTTGCCTTTGGGCTTCTGGCACTCGGTACGGTTTCATCCGCACCTTTACCCGGGGCTCAGTGACAATGTCATGCTGAATCACTGAGGTTCGCCCCGGCAGCTCTGAGAATACATCCATATTCTGCTGTACCAAAGCTCGAGCCTCCCGCCACTGCTGTTTTGTGAGGTCATCATTGACCTTTACCTCACACCTAACTGTGTCCTTGGCCAGGGCCAGAGGGACCTCCGATTGTATGACCGTAGTTGCATCTGTGACCAAACATTCTTGGTCCTTCCAGGCCTTTAGCAGGTTTACATGGTACAACTGCTCGGGTTTTCTTTTCCCGGGTTGGTACACTTTGTAATTCACTTCCCCCACCTTTCCCCGTATCTCATACGGCCCTTGCCACTTGGCCATGAGTTTACTCTCTGGGGTGGGCACTAGTACCAACACCCGGTCTCCTTCTTTAAAGGACCTGACCGTGGCCCTTTTATTATAGGTACGGCTCTGAGCGGCCTGGGCATCCAACAGATGCTCCTTTACGATGGGTTGTACGACTGCAATCCGATCCTGCATACTTGCCACATACTCGATAACACTCTTATGTGGAGTGGGCTCCTGTTCCCACGTCTCTTTGGCTACATCCAGCAGCCCCCTCGGGTGCCTGCCATACAATAGCTCAAATGGGGAGAACCCCGTGGACGCCTGCGGTACCTTGCGTATGGCGAACATTAAATATGGCAACAACATATCCCAATCCTTCCCATCCTTGGCGACCACCTTTTTGAGCATGGCCTTGAGGGTCTTATTAAACCTCTCGACCAACCCATCGGTTTGTGGATGGTACACTGACGTACGCAACTGTTTAATTTGGAGCAATTTACATAGCTCCCTAGTCACTTTAGACATAAAAGGGGTTCCCTGATCTGTAAGGATCTCCTTGGGAAGCCCAAGACGACAAAACATGGCAAACAGTTCACGGGCTATTAGTTTAGCCGAAGTGTGCCGAAGCGGTATCGCCTCTGGATACCGGGTGGCGTAGTCTACGACTACTAATATGTGCTTATGGCCCCGGGCGGATTTTACTATTGGTCCCACCAGATCCATCGCTATCCGCTCAAAGGGTACTTCTATGATGGGCAGAGGTACTAACGGACTCCGGTAGTTCGTGGTGGGTGAGGTTAGTTGACACTCAGGACATGTGTCACAGTACTTTGTAACCTCAGCGTAGACATCAGGCCAAAAGAACCTCTGTAATATGCGCTCTAACGTCTTTTTGGCCCCCAAGTGCCCCCCCAACATGTGAGTGTGAGCCATGTCGAGCACCGCCCGACGATAGGGTTGGGGCACTACCAGTTGTTCTACCACCTCATCCCGGATTTTATCAACCCTGTACAGTAACTCCTGGATGACCGCCATCCGGGGAAACTCCTTTTCTGCACCAGGTTGTTGTGCCACCCCATTTACCTCGATTACTCTTTCCCTTGCCCGGGTCAGAGTGGGATCCTGGAGCTGGGCAGGCCCAAACTTACCAGGTGACACCTCCAGCTCATGAATTGGTGGATTCTCTTCCACTTCCCCTGCCAATACCTCTAGGGGAAACCTATCGGGATTACACACTGTCCCTATCGTGGCGACCCCTACGGCAGGTATCCCTGACTCGGGATCTTCGGGTTCTGCACCCGGAATGCTTTTAACCCTGAGAGGGTTAACTCTGGTCTCCCAGAGGGACCAGAACAACGGTAAGTCTCTACCCATCACAGTCCCATATGGAAGAGTTTTTACCACTCCCACCACATGTTTTATCTCTCCACATGGGGTGGAGAACGTGACCTCCGCAGTCGGGTACTCTCGGAGGTCCCCATGTATGCACACTACCCCCACTTTCCGTCCAATAGGACTGTCCCCAGCAACCAAGGACCCGTGTACCAGGGTCACCAAGCTCCCCGAGTCCAAGAGAGCATCCGTCTGGTACCCATTAACGAGCACTCTGCACAGCTGAGGTTCGGTACCGGCAGGGTCTGTAGTGGCAATGCAGACTGGCTGGGCATACATAGACACGCGGCGGGTATACCCGCAGTCCATGGGTTCTGTTGTTAGGGGACAATTAGCAACCACATGTCCAGGTTCTTGGCACCGCCAACACGTAACGACTGTGGCACGAGGTAACCTTGGAGCCAGTTTAGGGGACACAGGTCTGTGGTCACTCTCTTTCCGAGACAACCCCTCAGCACGGACTCGGTCCGGTCTTGTCCCAGTGGAGGGCCGTGGACTTTTCTCAGACTCCTGAGCTGGCGGAGCCTTACGTGACAGCCGAAGCGGAGCAGTGTCCCGTATAAAGTCCTGGGTGGCCTTATATCGCTCTATCAGGCCTACAACCTGGTCTAGGGTACCCGGGTCCCCTTGACCCACCCAACGCTGAATGGCCGCTGGCAGAGCCCTCACCAGTCGGTCGACCACCACCCTCTCCACTATCTGACTTGTGGATAAAGTCTCAGGTTGGAGCCACCGTTTCACAAGCTGTAATAAGTCAAAAATCTGAGACCGGGCAGGCTGGGCTTCCACAAAAGTCCAAGAAAACACCCATTGAGCTCTCACATAAGTATTAACCCCCAGTCGGGCAAGGATCTCACCTTTTAACTTGGAATAGTCCTGGGCATCCTCCCGACTGAGGTCAAAGTAGGCCTTTAGCGCATCACCCCTCAAGAACGGAGCCACAACTTCAGCCCACTGTGCTGTTGGCAGATTCTCCCGTTCTGCCGTGCGCTCATAGACGGTGAGGAAAGCTTCCACGTCATCTTCCGGACTCAATTTCCTCAAAGCAGAGCGGACCTTGTCACGGGCATCGCGACGTTCCAGGGTCGGTGCTGGAGGTGCCTCTCGCAGGGCTGTAATTTGCTGCAGCAACAGGTTATTCGTTTGTTGCTGTTGTTGCTGTGTGAGGACTAGCTGCCTCAGGATCTCCTCCATTTTGTCTGTAGGCCTGAGTTGCAATGTAGCAGGCTTAATAACAGACATGCAAATGGCGTTGGGGTATGCCTTAATTCACACTGCCCGCATTCTCCACCAAATGTGATGTAGCGATGTCCTTGCTGTGCAGTGAATAGGCAGTGACCCATATAAAGTTCAAACAAAGTCTTGTTTATTACATAGCATACTCACAAACCGGAAAAGAAAGCAAATAAGTCCTTCAGTATGCAGCCGGGAAAAATAACAACAGTCCACAGTCTGCTGCCGTGAGCGTATTACTACCCCTCCCCCCCCCCCCCCCCCCCCCGTGTACGCTGGGGTGTCTGGCTTTTCAGGCTCTGCCTGGCCCGTGTTTCTCCACACGGAAGGAGCTCTGCACAAGCCTCCTGCTAGGTCTGACTCCCAGACCAGACTGACACACCCAAACTCTCTTGCTGGGGTTTTTTTTTCTATCCTCCAGATTCTATGGCCATGGGCCACTATAAGATCTGGGCTGGAGGAAACGGACCGGCCCCACTACCATCCTGCAGTCCGTTTCAAAATAAAAGCCCATACCAGGTTTTCCTGAATAAATTCTGGGACAAATAACTTGACCCAGTTCACACTTACTTTCATTCTTCCCTGTGTCTCACAGGCAACCTGCTGTGAGCACAGGGCACTCCAGCGGATCTAATATGCTTCTAAGCACATCCTGGGGGACACATAGCGACCCTCGCATATGACACCGGTCACTGCCTCACAATAGATAGATAATAGATAGATAACAGATAATAGATAGATAATAGATAGATGATAGATAGATAATAGATAGCTAATAGATTATATAGAAATATAGATAAGAGATAATCTTTATTGTCTTTTATCTATCTATCTATCTAGATATCTATCAATATTATCTATTATCTATCTATTATCTATATATCTATATTATCTATTATGTATTATCTATCCTTTATCTATCTATTGTCTATCAAGATAGATAGATAAATAAATAATAGATAGATAATTGATAGATATGTAATAAATGGATAATAGATAATGGAAAGATCGATAATAGATAGATAATAAATAGATAGATAATAGATGGATAATAATTAGATAGATGATAGATAGATAGATAGATAGATAGATAGATAGATAGATAGATAGATAGATAGATAGATAGATAATAGATAGATTATAGATAGATTATAGATAATATAGATAGATAGATAGATAGATAGATAGATAATAGGTAATCTATATTATCTTTAATCTATCTATATTATCTATTATTTATCTATTATATATCATCTATCTATTATCTATCTATAGATAGATAAATAATAGATCATTTATAGCTAGATAGATAATAGTTAGATAAAAAATAGATATATAATAACTGGATAATAGATAATATACAGATAATAGAAAGATAATAAATAGATAGATATATAATAGATAGATAATAAATAGATATATAATAGATGAATAATAGATAGATGATAGATAGATAGATAGATAATAGATAGATGGATAATAAATAGATAGATAGATAATAGATAGATAATAGATTGATAATAAATAGATATATAATAGATGGATAATAATTAGATAATTTATAGATAGATAATAGATAAATAATAGATATATAGATAAGTAGATGGCTCTGTAATGTGTTGTGATATTTCGGGTCCTGAGTAGTGAGAATTCCATCTTTCCTATCTGTATATGTACAGTCCACACTTCATAGATTTTGGATAGGAGATAAATGTATTTTACACAGAGAAGCATACCCCCAATGATATCCACCACAGGAATGGATCCATTTTCCTGGGATCTGACAGTTGTGACCCAGCTACGACTCTGTCATCAGTGATGTATGGCTCCAGATGTGGCATCCAATTGACTGTAAATTTGCCCTGCCGATCCGGGGAGGCCGCCCACCTAAAGCCTTCAGGTCGCCCCTCTCCTGTCCCGCGAGTCTGACACGCCACCTAAGGTAAATCTGCTCATTATCCCCTTCCTGCCTCCGGACCGTCGGGGCTGAGCACAGACACAAACTCTGGAATCTATTAGGCATCGATTCTACTGATGCGATTCGCACGTGAAAAGAGAAACGTGACACTTTGCAAAAATCAGGCAGCAGCTGCAGGTTCAGGTGGTAAAACCGACCTTTGAAATGTCATAGCGGGAAGTTCTGTCTGTGCGGTGAAAGCCGCCATGATTTGAGCTAAAATACAACTAAATTAGATCTACTTTAACCTGGCAATCTACACTTAATGAGATGACTTTGCATATTCTGACACAGTCTATACAGCAAGTCTGACAAGTGAACAACAAAAAAACAGGATATTTTTACTATGTCCTTTACTGAACAGTGATACTATCTTGTCTTATCTACTCAACCAGCAGTACAATAGAGCTGTCAATACCTTGCCAAAACTCTAATGAGATGACTCTGCTCAGCTGTCGCAGTCTATACAGCAAGTCTGACAAATGAACCACAAAAAATAGGATTTATTTTGTGCGTGTTTGCTTTATTGGTCAGTATTAAAATTGCAATAATCCGAGTGTGTGCTGTGCATAATAAATACAGCATGAACATATTGTGAGTATCACTTTTTGACATGGAATGAACCCCCTGAGTTACAACTAGTTTGAGATTCTAGAGTCTAAAATTCTGAAGGGGTTAATTACATTCCTGGTGAGCTAGGGTACTGATGAGTTAATAAAACCATTCAATGTAAGCTAGGGTTGTCAAAGGGCAAATTAAATATCGTACATGCGCTAGAGTGGTGATAGGATTAATTATACGATCCCTGGTGGTCTAGAGAAATGCAGTTCGTACATTTCGGAGACATTTTGATATCACTTTTGAAGACACTCATTTATGGATACTTCCATGATGGTAAGTGTAAGTGTTTCTGTGAGCTCTCTGCGAGAGTTAATAAGTGTGTAATGAAATATAATAAACTACATTACTTCATATAATTGCATTTCCTTTGGGAGTCTAACAATGAGACAACTTGGAAAGAAATTAGTAAATTCTGGTAAATTGACGAATGTCAAGTCATCGATTCAAGAGATCAGTATGGGTTTATTCCCACATTCAGGTCCTCAAAAAATCATGGCAAGAAAGTCATAGTTTGGCAAAAATTAAGGAAAAAATACAAAAAAAATTTTTTTTTTTGCTATGTATTTGTGTCACTGTGGTTTAATTTATTAATTTATTTATTTTGTGTGTGCTAATTTTGGCAGAAAGTACTGCTCTATGTATCCATTTTCCTTAATTTACCGCCTCCTTTCTTAATTGCCTCAATGTCCCTCAATGTCTGTCCACTATTTCATCCTTCTTCTCCGCTAGATTTCTCAAACTTAACATGGACAAAACAGAATTCATCATCTTTCCTTCATCTCACGCGACTTCCCCAACGAACCTATCCATTACAGTAAACGGCTGCCCACTCTCCCCAGTCCCACAAGCTCGCTGCCTCGGGGTAATCCTTGACGCTGATCTCTCCTTCAAACCACATATCCAAGCCCTTTCCACTTCCTGCCGACTTCAACTCAAAAAAATTTCACGAATCCGTTCATTCCTCAACCAAGAATCTGCAAAAACCCTAGTCCATGCCCTCATCATCTCCCGCCTTGACTACTGCAACCTCCTGCTCTGTGGCCTCCCCTTGAACACTCTTGCACCCCTCCAATCTATTCTAAACTCTGCTGCCCGACTAATCCACCTGTCTCCCCACTATTCCCCGGCCTCTCCCCTCTATCAATCCCTTCACTGGCTCCCCATTGCCCAGAGACTCCAGTACAAAACCCTAACCATGACGTACAAAGCCATCCACAACCTGTGTCCTCCATACATATTTGACCTCGTCTCCCGGTACTTTCCTGCACGCAACCTCCGATCCTCACAAGATCTCCTCCTCTACTCCCCTCTCATCTCCTCTTCCCACAATCATATACAAGATTTCTCTCGCGCATCACCCCTACTCTGGAACCCTCTACCACAACACATCAGACTCTCGCCTACCATCGAAACCTTCAAAAAGAACCTGAAAACCCACCTCTTCCGACAAGCCTACAACCTGCAGTAACCACCGATCGACCAAACCGCTGCACGACCAGCTCTTTCCTCGCCTACTGTATCCTCACCCATCCCTTGAAGATTGTGAGCCCTCGCGGGCAGGGTCCTCACTCCTCCTGTACCAGTTATGACCTGTATTGTTTAAGATTATTGTACTTGTTTTTATTATGTATACCCCTCCTCACATGTAAAGCGCCATGGAATAAATGGCGCTATAACAATAAATAATGATAATAATAATAATAATTGCCTTGATGGACACACAAAGCTGAACCATAAGTGTCTGTCTTTCTACTACAGTCTTGACTTCACTGGAGCCTTGGTATATAATAACTAGATGCCAACTGAACAATACTAACCTCTTCATTAATCTCCACCAGGGATCTTAAAATGAACTTCATATTTCTTCAGGGATGCTATCACTATCCCAATTACTTCCTTAAGCCACCAAGTAGGCCATCATTATCCCAATTACTTCCCTGATAACCCCAGACTACTTGCTGCCACCACCAGTCGTTTTTACAGACCAACTGAAAGCCTGATTTCTGGCTCGTGAGCCAGGATGTGGGTTGTTTCAGCCCCTCAGGATTTTATGAAATTCTCAAGTTATGCAATAATAACATCTTCCCGGATTATCACAGAAGTTTGAGATCGCCACCATTGCGATTTTACCATTACCCAAATATCAAACATGACATGGCTGGTGTCAGTTATCTGACCACTATTAATTTGTGGCTCATAGGCTGGTGTCACAGTTATGAAAAAACATGCATCTTCTTCCCTGATTAGCCCTGAAGCTGAAAATGTGTGTCTCATCACCATCAGATCTAAATAAACTCCAATATTCATTATTTTTTTTTAAAAGACATACATCTGGTCTGGCTGGCTATTGTAGCATTTCCATTTCAGTACACAACTTGAATTTAAAATGCATTTCCTTGGGACAAAGACCCTTCCACTTTGCTATTTATGTGTAAGCACAGGTACCCTATTGTTGTCCAACACTCAGAAAAGAGTTCTCCTCTCTCAAGTTACCTTTCCAAACTATAACTCTTTTTCTACACACAAAAGACATCCTTGTTCAGTCACCTGGGCACTAGCGAGGTCTTTCACTTTACAAAGGGGCTGCCTGCATGTTAGTTAGGATTCTTACTCCTTTATGTTCATTGTACTAATCTGAGTGTACACGATTCAGCTGTTTTTTGTCAGCTCTTGCCCTACTGCAAAAGAGAGTGGGGAAGGGGATGCCCCATTCACTACTGGCTTCAGAGATTTTAATATTTTCTATGACACTGACATTAAACTATTTTATGCCCTTGACCACCAGGGATACAGACAATAACCTTTTCTGATGTAGTCGTGTCTGCTGTATGATATTACTCACCGGAATTCTATGTGGTTCTGTAATACTACTCACCTGGATTCTATGTGGTTCTATAATACTACTCACCGGAATTCTATGTGGTTCTGTAATACTACTCACCGGAATTCTATGTGGTTCTATAATACTACTCACCGGAATTCTATGTGGTTGTATGATACTACTCACGAATTGTATGTGGTTCTATAATACTACTCACCGGAATTCTATGTGGTTCTATAATACTACTCACCGGAATTCTATGTGGTTCTGTAATACTACTCACCGGAATTCTATGTGGTTCTGTAATACTACTCACCGGAATTCTATGTGGTTCTGTAATACTACTCATCTGGATTCTATGTGGTTCTATAATACTACTCACCGGAATTCTATGTGGTTCTGTAATACTACTCACCGGAATTCTATGTGGTTCTATGATACTACTCACGAATTGTATGTGGTTCTATAATACTACTCACCGGAATTCTATGTGGTTCTATAATACTACTCACCTGAATTCTATGTGGTTCCGTACATCTTGTTGCATTGTAGCTAATTATTAGGGTGCTATATGATTGCATTTATTTGATCTAGACTCGGCTTAGCGGGAGCCGCACTGTTAATAGCCTCGCTCGCTACCCAGAGCTGCAGACATATAGCTGTAATATTCTAATGTAACAAGGGAGTGCAGATTCCGCCTACAGATTGGCTTCAAGTACCAAGAAGTTTGCTTTGAAGTCCAGGTGGGGATTGGGCCCATCAGGTTAAGTGTTTTCGTTCTTCGTGACTGCTCCTCTAATTGCCTGTTTACATGAACACAAGGACTACATTCAGTCATGTCTGGTTACCATTTTCCATTCTAATTGGAGATTTATTTTTCTAACCTCTGGACAGTTGAGACTCGTTTAGGATAGGATTGTGCAGGAGCAATGACCTAAGTGAGCTGTTACACCGTCAGAATCGTTACTTATTGGCTCATTTGTTATTTTTATACAGACCTTTTCAATAAACACAAAAACATTCCCTGTCTACAATGAAAGACGACGAGAGCTCGGTTGTCAATACATCGCCTTCCTATATGGGATGATGAGTGCTCCACTAGTGCGTGATTCACGCTGATGATTCATGATGACCTCGGAGGCGTTCAATGACCATTGAGGGAATTGAAAATGTGAACTAAGCAATTTATTCCGCCCTTATTTAAGACAAGAATATTTGTAAGACTTGATCTTCACCAGAGTTATTTTTATGAGAGCCATCACTTTGCTCACCATCTCCATAAGGAGAAACGATACCCCTTAGACCCCAGTCCAGAGCCTCTCACCTAGCCAAATTAGTTCTCATGCTTCGCACTGACGAGGGCCAACAGCCCAAAACACGGCGTCTGCGAATTGAGATACTGATTTGGCTTTTATCTTAAGTCATATTGCACGACTCGTTAAAGGGTTGATTGTGACTTGTAGGATCGCTACTTCCAACAGATTTCTTTTGGGGAAGAGTCTGGGTAGGCCTCCACCGAGCTGGAGCGTAATGGTGATCAACGGTTACAGCAGCCTTGCCGGCCGGAAAGCCGTCCTCAGCAGAATAAAAAGAAAAAAAAGAAGTTGTGGAAGGAATTTAGGATTAGACCGTCTCAATATGCAAAGTTCATGTAAAAAAAACACCTCGCTTTTACTGGAGCAGTTGATGATGATGATTACAGCTCTCCAGAGTTGATCAGTACGCTGAGCCAACAGCCTCTGATGGTGTGATCACCGCAGCTCTTTTCCGGCAATGTGTAGCCTCTCTCCTCACTCCCACTGCATATAGCACTATACGGGCACTAAAACTTGTCGTCTCAGCCTGGACCTTGGCAACCAGGGCACCTCAGGATTACAGGAAAGGACCTCAGCTCTTTTCCCACCGCTGACAATTAAGGATTATAATTTATGTATACCATCAGCTATGGAGGGTTACCAATAATAAAACTTAACTTTTAATAAGAATACCCTAAAATATTAGAACCCAACAAACAAACACATATACACGTACAAAAGTGCTCAAAATAACCAGTGCTCAAAAAGTATAAAAGAATGGAACGGTCTCACCATTCAAAACGGACACATGGATATGGTGAATTTTTCAGCCAGGGAGGCTATGGAGTAACGGTCCAGGGGAAAATCAACGGGTTGGGGCACATAGATGCTGTCTACCCTGTAACCCCTGTGTAACTCCTGTCCTTACAAGGACAGGCCCCAAGTGGACCCTGCTATGGACAACCACCAGATGAATGTAAATGAACAGATGTCCTCTTCTCCCTACGTGATTCATCACCAGTGTAGGAGACTCATCAGGGGAGTTTAAATAAATGTGCTACAAGGCACAAAAGTCCAAGCGAGAAAAACATATAAAGTCCGTATTTCAAAATGGGTCCTGCAGTGGCTGAGTACCCACAAGCAAGGTATGGCTGTCTGTGTTTGCAGTCCAAAATTTATCCTTATAATTTATGTCTAAACATCACTCCTCCGATCTCTAAATGACGTCGTCTGGCAGTTGGGCACTTGTTGAAGGACACTATGTCCCATGCTACTGTACCGATTTCGCTGGATCCCCAACAGGGACCACAGCAGAGGCACTGGCTGGCCTCCTTGATTTCAAGCACCACTCAATCCCAGGGTCATGGGGTTGCTTCTCCTGGGCTCTGTAGTTCTCCTACAGGGGCTGCTACCCACCAGACCTCACAAAAGCCCGTATAGAAGCATCTTGTGGAAGGGCAAGGAAAGTTCCTACACTTTAAGAACGTATGGCTATTAGACATACATGCCAACCTTTCAAGTTTTCAGAAATTAGGAGATATCGGTAACCTGCGCTGCAGATTGTGTATCCACAATAAGATCCAATAAACGGTATAAAGGGTAACAGTACGGTTTGATCTTGATGCGTTTTGAAGTGCTATGACTTCTTCATCAGAAGAACTACAAAAAAAATGCAAGAATCTTTGTGGTTCTCCTGTTGAAAAAGGCAGAGAACTTCAAAACACATTAACCATACCATTTGTTGGATCTTTTTGTGGATACACAACCAGCAGCACAGGTCACCCACATATCCTAATACCTGAATATTATGTTGGATCTGCCAACTTGTGGAGCTGCAGAAGCTGAAAAACTTCTACTCTGAAGCCTTATCAGTGTCCTGTCTCACACGACCGCACCTGGTGGTCAGCTCCGCTTTACATTCAACGCTGTTGTCCGGATAACATCCTATTCCACTTGTTTGTCCCACAGCCATTTTACAACCTCAACCAAGTTTGAAGTTCCACATAAAATTTTCGAACAAACCCAAATCTCCTCTATGCCCTCACCATGCGCTCTTGACCAAATATTCCTGCGATACACGGCTGAAACCTCTTTAGAATCAGTGCCTTCCAGAAAGTTTCACTGGTTCTTTGTAGATTTGCCAATTCTTCTGGGGGTCTGAGAGGACATCCCTTTTTTTTCCAAAGTCCCATGGACATTTCATAAAACTTGGCAAATATGAAATAAGATTATATATAGTTGAATGTAATTATACGGTTGGATAATGAAACCTGTATATATGAGATGCTACCCAGAAGTAGCAAAAACATTTAAATAAATGTATTAATACATGGAATTAACACTAGACATGATAAAAAGTTCAAGGATAGACAAAGGATAAAAATTAAGAATAAAGTTGGGTGTTACTTCCCGCACCTCGGCACCCCTAGTTGTCTTCCCAACCAGATAGCTCATCATCTATGTCACGTCAGGCACCAGCCAAGGAAATCAAGCAGTGGGCTATCGACCAACCTAAAGATGTTTGGGCTGGATGGGAAGCAACCAAAGAGTCAGAGGCTCAGGAAGTGCTGGATCACACCCAAAGCACTTAACAAATAATTTGCATATGAATTAAAATGCTAATTACCTGGAAATGAATCCAGCAACAGATAGAAGATATGAAGGTGTCGATGGATTTACATTTCACAGTCCTGCATGTCCATATATCCAGTTTGGAGGGGGGTTTATCTTACTGACAGATTCCCTTTCATGGTATTGCAATCTATCTTTGTATTATTGAACTAATGAAACATAATATCAATAAGATTTATTCGATTATTTGGAATCCACTGATAAGATATAGACCCTAGCGGCAAATAACACACTAAAGGGGTAAAATTGTTTGAAAAGTTACAGGTGATTTTTTATATATTTTCGAGCGCTGAACTCAGTAAAAATATCGAAAAAATTCCATCACGTACAGTTTTTTCACAAACACTGACTCTTACTTGCACCATACTTTGACTCCTTTGCGTGGCAGCAGACCTTTTAGGCTCTACACTGGTACCTGTTTTTCATGGTACAAAAGCAGAGAAAAGGAATTCCTTCCATACGTTTCTCGAGACAGTACTCTAGTGTATTGCGGAGATGCTCCTGGGCTGTTGGAAAAATGTAACACTGAGTACAATGTGAGCGAGTGGAGACTCTTTATTGATTCATCCAGAAAAAAGGCTGAAAGCTGTGCTGCTGCACAATGGCAGCAAGTATGCTCAGTGCCTCTCCGGCATTCTGTGCACCTGAAGGAAAGCTATAAGAATTTAGACTTTATTCTCAAGAAACTTAACGAGGATCAAGGACGGTCAATATGTGGTGATCTGAGAGTTCTTTCTTTTCTCATTGGGAAGCTAGGAGGATACATGAAGTACCCATGCTGTTTCTGTGAATGGGACTCATCACTGGAGCCAGAAAGTTGGGCAACGAGAATATGTTTGCAACCTGGACTCAAGAACATAGTTGGGTAAAAGTTTAGTTGATCCTACTAAAGTTCTCCTGCCACTATTCCACATTAAGCTTGGACTGATGAAGCAGTTCGTGAAAGTTTTACCGAAAGAAGGAGAGACTTTTGAATACCTTCTTACCAAGTCTCAGGGACTGTCCGAAGCAAAGCTGAAGGAAGGCATTTTTTTGGGTTTGGATATTCGGAAACTCAAGGACAACGCGTTCAAAACAAAAATGAAAGCTAGAAAAAGGCTAGAGACCGCGCATAAGGGAAAAGCACTAAAAGGAAAGAAGAGAATGTATAAAATCCTAACACAAAGAGTCCCACAATGGAACCAAACAAACCCCTGAATCAATGTAAGCCCAGGTGAAAGGACTAGTGTGCTGGCGCAAACACATAAGACAGAACGAACAGTACTGAGTCAGACTCAAACAGAATCAGCAGTGACCCGACCCCGTGTGGAAACAATACCTGTGACCCAGAGATGAACCGAGCAGTGTAGCTGGGCGATGAATTGGAGGGAGGCACCGCTGTATCCAGTGCGGAGTTGAGCCTGGCGCCGCAGAAAGAGTTGTCTGCCATGAAGTGCAGAGATGCGGTGGGGGTCTGCAGGTTCCTGGAGCGGAGCTGCACACGGCAGTAGCAGGGAGGCTGCGTAGAGCCAGGGAGAGCCCCGGCCGGTGGCATCCCTGGATACGAGCGCAGGAAAGATGGCCGACGGAGAACTGAGCGTGTGACGTCACAGCTGGAGAGCTACGGAGCGGCACTGAGGACAAGGTAGAAACCAACGCATTTCGAAGGAACAGCGTCCTTCTTCGTCAGGGTGCCAGGGTACCCTGACGAAGAAGGACGCTGTTGCTTCGAAACGCGTTGGTTTCTACCTTGTTCTCAGTGCCGCTCCGTAGCTCTCCAGCTGTGATGCCACACGCTCAGTTCTCCGTCGGCCATCTTTCCTGCGCTCGTATCCAGGGATGCCACCGGCCGGGGCTCTCCCTGGCTCTACGCAGCCTCCCTGCTACTGCCGTGTGCAGCTCCGCTCCAGGAACCTGCAGACCCCCACCGCATCTCTGCACTTCACGGCAGACAACTCTTTCTGCGGCGCCAGGCTCAACTCCGCACTGGATACAGCGGTGCCTCCCTCCGATTCATCGCCCAGCTACACTGCTCGGTTCATCTCTGGGTCACAGGTATTGTTTCCACACGGGGTCGGGGTCACTGCTGATTCTGTTTGAGTCTGACTCAGTACTGTTCATTCTGTCTTATGTGTTTGCGCCAGCACACTAGTCCTTTCACCTGGGCTTATATTGATTCAGGGGTTTGTTTGGTTCCATTGTGGGACTCTTTGTGTTAGGATTTTATACATTCTCTTGTTTCCTTTTAGTGCTTTTCCCTTATGCGCGGTCTCTAGCCTTTTTCTTTACATTATCTACATCCGGGGTGGCGTCTTCCCGGTTTGAGTCCAGCTGCTAAGGAGTACATTTTGGTTTAAATAGCGCTGGTGTGATCACTATTTTATAAAAATGAAAGCTGTTGAGAAAAGGGCTTGGGATTCTATTAAAGATGTTATGAAGAAATTTGTAGGTAATAACAAAGATCCAAAATTTAAGTCCATCGGGGAGAACATTCTGAAATGTTTCAAAGCCTTCGGATGTCTTATGAATTTGAAGTTACATTATTTACATTCCCATTTAGACTATGTTCCTGAAAACCTTGGAGCTGTTAGCAAAGGGATCTTTCATCAGTATATCAAGGAGATGGAACGTGAACATGATAGGGGACTACTGCTGGAGAAGATCTGCAGGCCTTCAGAAAAGAGGTCAATCCACACTCCACCTGGTCTAAGTCGACCACAAACTGAAGATGGAGCTTGTCAGTAGGAGCATAGCCTCGGATTTCTACAAAACTATTTTTTGGATCTTGCGGAAAATGTGTCATACTAATATATTATGAGGACAACTGTAAATCTTCTTTACTTTGAACATTTATTTCTGAGTTTGTTAAGAATTAAACTCACATTTTTATGATTACGGAGCACCAATTTGCAAGACTTGAACTAATGTTTCCAAATAATCGCTGGTGAATTAATTAGGGTCTTTTACGACAGAGTTCAGTTTATAGGAATGTTCTGTACATCCCACCTGACATAAATGAATTTTCTATGCATTATTCTCTGTTATTTGTCACTCCCCTCCAAGACGTGGAGCACGAGGGAAGACGGCCGCCTGTTTTCACAAGATCCAATCTAAACGAGGTCTCTGCTCTCGAACGACTGAGCATTTTAATTGCTCCACATATAAAGGATTCCGCTAATGAATTTTTAATGTCTGCAGCTTGTGAACTAGAAGCTTCTCGTAGATTGCAACACTCGGGCTCTGTTTCTCCACAATAGCTGCCTTATGCCTCAAATTAGCCATCATTTACTGAGCCGCCTCTAATCAGGGGAACATGTTTCTATCGAGGCCGGTAATTGATGCTCTCATTTATCCATTGCATTTTAATTTTCAATATTCAGCACTGTTATCAGGACTAATTTTGCGTCAGATTTGTTCTATCTAAAGGTAAAATTCTCCTTAGAAAATTTCATAAAAACATTTATTTATGTCCCTTGCAAATATCTGCAATTATCGGTGAATCGATCATCTTTTCTTTTCCATCTTTTGACGTCAATTGGGATAATAAATGATTGGAAAAGTTGTTTTCTGTGTTAGCCAAAATGTAAAAAAAAAATCCAAAAAGTCATTGACTTCTATTTTAGGATGATTCCAGAGCTGAACTGAGGGTCATAGTTTCTTCTTCATGGGGCAGAGTCATTGCGTGGACCCAATGAGCCCATTGCCCTGGTTCCTCCAACCCTGACCTTTGCTTATATCAGGGCACTAAAAATGTATGGTATTATTACGTTCTTATGTCTTACCATGTTATAATTATTATATGGCGTCATTATAAGGGACCAGTGGAGTAGGAGGCAACTTCAGTTTGCTGCCGTAACTTAATACCCCAGTAAATGGCAGAGTCATTTATTGGTGCCTCCATTGCGCCCAACACCAAAGCAGAAATCCCACCAGCCCCCATTATGTACACGTGGCTGTAATATTTAGGTTCTCCTCTATTGTGACTGTATTATGGCAGTATTTTTTCCTCGTAAAGACAATACTTTTTTAATACTCTACATGGGATGCCATTCCAGTGCCGCCTCTCCACTGCCCCATGAGTCTTTTTTTTCACGGCTGTGGCAGTGGCGCCATCATGTACAATTTGTTACCATTGCAGTCAATCACAAGCCTCAGAGGTCTTGCGCCATATACCTCTGCATCTCTGCTGAACCTAGTGATTGGCTGACGCTGTGCACTACTTGTGTGTGACCAGCGCCCTATACAAGCTTTTATTGTGTGCAATGTAATACTAAGCAATCGCCCCCTCCATGAACTGCTAGGTTGTGAGTGGTTGTCTCATCAGTATTTTGCACCTGTGTTGCCTCCATCTTTGTTACATGAATTTGCCGCTGCTGCTTCCTAAAAATTAAAGACAGAAAATGGGCTGCCATTTACAGATTTTGTATTGGGCACTTCTCTTGGACTTCCTCTTGCCGCAGTTCCCATACACTGCGTGCAGAATTATTAGGCAAGTTGTATTTTAGAGGATTATTTTTATTATTGATCAACAACTATGTTCTCAATCAACCCAAAAGACTCGTAAATATCAAAGCTTAATATTTTTGGAAGTTGGAGTGGGGTTTTTTAGATTTGGCCATCTTAGGAGGATATCTGTTTGTGCAGGTAACTATTACTGTGCAGAATTATTAGGCAACTTAATAAAAACCAAATATATTCCCATCTCACTTGTTTATTTTCACCAGGTAAACCAATATAATTGCACAAAATTTAGAAATAAACATTTCTGACATGCAAAAACAACCCCCCCCAAAATGAGTGCCCAATATATCCCCCTTTCTTTATGATGGCACTCAGCAGCCTCCATCCATAGATTCTGTCAGTTGCTTGATCTGTTTACGGCCAACAATGCGTGCAGCGGTCACCACAGCCTCCAGACACTGCTCCGAGAGGTGGACTGTTCTCCCTCCCTGTAGATCTCACATTTTATGAGGGACCACAGGTTCTCTATGGGGTTCAGATCAGGGGAACAAGGGGGCCATGTCATTATGTTTTCTTCTTGGAGACCTTTACTGGCCAGCCACGCTGTGGAGTAGTTGGAGGCATGTGATGGAGCATTGTCCTGCATGAAAATCATGTTTTTCTTGAACGATACCGACTTCTTCCTGTACCACTGCTTGAAGAAGTCTTCCAGAAACTGGCAGTAGGTCTGGGAGTTGAACTTCACTCCATCCTCAACCCGGAAAGGTCCCACAAGTTCATCTTTGATGATCCCAGCCCATACCAGTCCCCACCTCCACCTTGCTGGCGTCTGAGTCGGAGTGGAGCTCTCTGCCCTTTACTGATCCGGCCTGTGGCCCATCCATCTGGCCCATCAAGAGTCACTCTCATTTCATCAGTCCATAAAACCTTTGAAAAGTCAGTCTTAAGATATTTCTTGTCCCAGTATTGACATTTTATCTTATGTTTCTTCTTCAGAGGTGGTCGTTTTTCAGCCTTCCTTACCTTGTCCATGTCCCTGAGTATCGCACACCTTGTGCTTTTTGTTACTCCAATAACGTTGCAGCTCTGAAATATGGCAAAACTGGTGGCAAATGGCATCTTGGCAGCTTCACGCTTGATTTTCCTCAATTCATGGGCAGTTACTTTGCGCCTTTTTTGCCCAACACGCTTCTTGCGACCCTGCTGGCTATTTGCCATGAGACGCTTGATTGTTCGGTGATCACGCCTCAAATGTTTGGCAATTTCAAGACTGCTGCATCCCTCTGCAAGACATCTCACAATTTTGAACTTTTCAGAGCCGTCAAATCTCTCTTCTGACCCATTTTGCCAAAGGAAAGGAAGTTGCCTAATAATTAAGCACACCTTATATAGGTGATGTCATTAGACAACACCCCTCCTCATTACAGAGATGCACATCACCTGATTTACTGAATTGGTAGTTGGCTCTCAAGCCTGAACAGCTTGGAGTAGGACAACATATATAAAGTATCATGTGATCAAAATACAACTTGCCTAATAATTCTGCATGCAGTGTAGCAGCTATGTGGTTGACCTCTATTTGTCCTCCACCATTTTTCCTAAGATGAACAATTATAGGAGATTTGCATTTTATGGTTTCTGAATTATTCCCAACAAATCAAAAAAAATTAGTCAATTTAGGACAAGATGGAAAAATCTCCCCCTAAAAATAATGTTGCCAACATTGCTGAGTGTCAGAACAATGAAATGCAAGTTTCCATATGTGGAGTTATCTGACCTTGTGCGGCAGTCATCCAGCGTGCGCTCGTCGGGGGCTCCCCGGTGATAACCTTCACATTTGTTACATACGTAGATGTAGATTTCTCACCTCCAAGTCACACATTGGCCACCATGGCGACCGCGGCTTCATTTTTACGATACCGTTCTTTTCATTTTTACTTCTTTTTTTCTACCCTTTTTTGTTGTGGGCTCTGGATACATCTGGAATTTTGTTTATGTTGTTCTTGGCAGTGAGATTGTGTGAAAAGTCGTTCCTGGAAAAATGTGGATTATTTTCTTTCCATAATGGCCCGTCGTGTTATATGAGGATCTGGAAATGTATTTTTAACCTGTGCATTCGTCATATGATACCGTTCACTTTTCACTGAGGTCAATGGGAAGAAGGAAATTTCTATCCTTGAGCCACGGATTTGGAGTTGAGTCTTCGTGCCAATGGGAAAAACCATTATATTGTGAAGCATAAATATGTACTAAAAAAGTGCAGCCCCAAACCTCAAACTGTTTCATTCGTGTCAGATCTGCAAATATTCCTTTCTTAGGAGGCATTGATATTTGTGGCTTCTCCAGATGTGTCAGTCCTTACATTTCCTCTTGGACGTAAATGCAGCAGATGAGCAGCTAAAAAAATAAATTAATTTTGAGATACTCTGTGGAGAGTAATTTCTGCTATAGGTGTCTATGTGTTGCCATCTCGTGATCGCGAAGTGTATTGCAGACTCTCATAGTTTGCTGCCACGTTACAAGGGAATTCTGCAGGCTATGCTAGATGCAAAAAAGATGGCAAATTATCTCAGAAGGAAGATCACTCTCTAGAGCCACCTAGTAGAGATGAACTAATGAATGTGCAGAACACTGGACCTGCTCTGTTGTTGGCCGGCCTAGCATGACATGACATGTCATGTCATGATCCAGTTCTGAATTTGCATTCAGCTGTCTTGTCTCTGGACTGGTCATGTGGGAGTTAATCCCCTCTGTCTCACTTTGCTGGCTGAGCTATTTAAGTCCGCTGCAGCCTGTGGGCCAGTGTCAGCTATAGTTCATGCTGCACTGTTTGAGCTCCTGACCTGGATACCTGTACTAGTGTTCCTTTTGCCTCTTTCTGCCTGCACCCGTTTATGACTTGTTCTGACCTCTGGCTTGTACCCTGACTCCGTCTTACGTTTTGGTTACCACGTTCCCGGTAGGCTCTGACTTCTTGCTTGTCCCCGACTATTCTCTGCTTGCCCCTTCTGTACCATGCTGCAATCTCCGTGCATGACCTTGGCTTCTCTGATGTCCCTTTCATTACCTGTGACACCTGTTGTTGTTCAATGTTGCTTCGCTGTGTGTACAACCTCTTTTCTTTAACCAGCACCCCCTGGTGGAGGTTGCCCTATACTGCACTGCAGCAGCACATTACAATCACCATTGTAATGTAATGCACATACAACAATGTACCAAAGGAGGAGCCAGAGATGCTGGCAGGTGGAAGGCAATACATAGGTCTTCCATTCGCAAGCCATTTAATATTGATGTGGTCCCTGGACCAGTATCATAAAAATTGCCAAAAACATAATTAGGGTTATTAGCCACTCCAAACACCCATCTTTAGACCTATCAATAGTGTTTGGGTTCCTGTTTCTCATCAATACAAAATAGATTTTTCTTGTAAGGGGGTCTTGTAGAAGGCCACAAATATTGGTCTTGAAAATTCAGGAAATGAAATGGATAAAGAGGTTGTGAACTTTGGGATCAACTTTTTTATGGTCATGACTTGTGGCAGAACCTATCAGCTAGAGTTTTTATTTTTCCTGCAGCTCCACCACAGGGGAGATGAAGCATTACATTAATATCCATTAAAATCAATGGGTTGACAATGTAATGCAGGGATATTCTGGGTCCTTCACCTGGAGGATTTGAACAATATGTGACTTGCTTTGTGGTAATCACCTAAAATGCCTCCTGACATTTTACACACTGCAGAAGGGTGCATCAGATAGAGGAGATTCACATGATGGTATTCCCCATAATTAATTTAATTCTATCAATAACACAACTAATCACGAGGGACTAACATAGCCTCTATAAAAGCTGAGGCAAGGAATGCAGCAGCTGTTCTGTGGTGAGTCTGGAAGGTATGAGGACGTCATAATTTGCAGCTTAGTCATAGAGATAGGAAGCGATGGTCATAAAACACTGAAGAAACAGCACAGATAGTGTGTGACAGCTCAGCAGCGTAGAAGAACACAGTGTGAGGAAAAGAATAATATAGATTAATGGGGAAGAAGTATGGAAGAGACTCTGTGTCAGTGAGGCAGAGACAATAGTTTCCAAATTAGTAGAAAATTGAAAAGATCTTATCATGCTTCAGGAGCTTGCAAGTGTTCTATGGACCAGGTACCTGACCTGGATTGTTGACGATCACACTTAAGACGCCTGAAGAAGGCTGGTTCCAGCCGGAATGTATTGTGGATTTAATAAATATTAATCATTATGGTTCACTCCTGGTGAACATTTAGATGATTGTTATTTGGGAGCACCAAGTACCTGTATCCCGTACCTTGCTCTCCTCTTCTTATTATATTTCAAGGGTTATTTCTAATCATGGATAGAAGCTGCCGTGACCGTGACGATGCAAAACTATCTGAGCACTTGGGGGAAAGAAAGTGACAACATCTCTGACCGCCATATTATCAGTGATATCAGATGTTTTCGTCTTCCTTACTCATTGTATCTCTTACTCCTTATCTTCCTTCATGAAGATGATGACTTTATGAGGTTAGGGGCGAACTTCTGAAAACATCCAATAGAAATATTGTGGTGGATTTCATTTGATTGATGATTTTCACATTTTGGAAAGAGGCTTGCTATGAGTTTGGCCAATTCAGCAATCATGAACGAGGGTGGTTCAGTTGGGATGTGGTTTCCAGCTAAGTAGTCCTTCTACCTTCCTTGTATACATGTCTTGTTTTCCAATCCAGTTTTGTCCTCATTGTCTCACTCATCCTCTTCCTCAAGCCTTATTTTCTTTCATTGCAGGAGGAAAGTGGCTCAAATCATACAAAATCGCTCCTCCATCCGTTTGTGTGCTGGACTTTCCTTGACATTTTGGCAAATAAAAAACATTTGAACTTGTGACCTTCAGCTCCCCACCCTCGTTACATTCTTCTCCACCTCTCTGATTTGTCCATGAGCCATTTTTGGCAGGATGTTTTGTCTCTCGAGTCCTTGCTTCCCTTCCAAATACACCTACACTCTGCTATCGCTCCGAGACTCCATCATCTTGCTGGCTTTTTTCTGCAAAACTTTTTGCAATTTTGTTAAACAGTGTGAAACTTAATGTAGCAGCAAAAAGCTGCTGTAACAACCCAGTTAAGCTGTCACTACTACAAAGATGGTCCGACCACAGTGTAACAACCCTGCCGGCATCACTGCATGGCCTTCCATCCCCCACCTGCCTGTTACATCAACTCACTCACCCAGTGCCATGTTGTGAGATCTGTCTGCTGCCGGCTCCATGCCGTGTGCTTCATGGCCGCTTGCTCTGTGTACACTTTCTGACTGTGTGCATAGGGTGGAGGCGCCAGCAACTCCTGTTTCTTATTCAATCTGTGTGCACCTCCCTAAGGAGTCTCTGGCCAATAACCTAGAGTCCTCTGATTCTTAAGACGTCCTCACCCATTGGAGGACGCCGGAGCAAACTTACTTCCTCACTCAGTACTTTGCTGCTGAGGTGTCTGGTTCTGTCTCTGTGTCCGCCATCCAGTGGGGCGTAGTATCCTGGTCTGTGTTTGCCACCCAGTGGGGCGTCATACCCTGGTCTGAATCTATGTTCCATTACTTCTGTGTCTGAACTCTGGTCTATGTCCGTTCCTTTCTGTACTCTGGTCTATGTCCATTCCTGTCTGAACCCTGGTTTATGTCTGTTCCAGTTCCTGCTTTGGTTGTTGCCATTCCCACTCTGCTGTGTGTATCACTGCGCCATCTCTCTGCTCTGCTTGCCACTATCTGTGGTTCTGCACTTCTCTGCTCTGGTCTCCACTACCTGTGGCTCTGTGCCTCTTTGCTTTGCTCACCACACCTGTGGCTCTGCATCTTTGCTCTTGGCTCCGCCTCCAGCGTCTCCACTCTTGGCTTCGTCTCCAGCATCTCCGCTCTTGGCTCCGCCTCCAGCGTCTCCACTCTTGGCTTCGTCTCCAGCATCTCCGCTCTTGGCTCTGCCTCCAGCGACTCTGCTCTTGGCTCCGCCTCTAGCATCTCCGTCCTTAGCTCCTCCCTCTCCTTCTCTGCCTTCTCCTTCTTTACTCTTAGCTCTACCTTCTCCTCTGCTCTTTCCTGCATTTCTGTTCTTGGCTCCGCCTCCTGCACCTAACTCCACCTCCTGTGGTTCTGCTTTGCATCCGCTCTTGCGGCCTTGCTGTATCTATGTTCTGCAACTTGCCGTACTTGTCTCTACCTGTCTCTTTATATTCACCAGTCCGAACAGGTCCCTACCTGTTTCCTTATACCCTCCAGTCTGAACAGGATCTTACCTGTCTCCATACACCTGCCTGTTTGCCAGAGTGCCAGCGGTACCTGCCTGTCTGCCAGCCGTGCCCGTCTGCCTGCCAGTATCTCCGTCAAGCCAGTCTGCCCATCGGGGCCTCTGCCATACCTGTCCATCAGCCAGTGTCACAGCCGTGCCTGCCTGCCTGTGTCCTGTCCCCCTGGTGGGATCAGCATCCACAGCCAGACTCCACCCTGGAGTGGTACCTGGTAGCTACCTGCAGCACAAGTCTGACCTCACCATCAGAGGCTCCAGCGAACACCTAGGAAGCTACTTAGTTACGCCCCTTCTAGGGAAGTCTGGTCTGTGGTCCAGTGGGGCCACACCTCTGCACGCCCGCGCCAACCAGTCTGGGCGTGAGCGTTACACATAGCAGATTATTGATATACAGTAATGCAAACATGGTCTTAAAGAGAGCGTATCCTCAGAAAATGAATTATTGTTTAAATCACGTTTTTGTGTCATATGTATTGTTTTTTAAATATTGGCAATGTTTTTTATTTTTTCATATCATCATTACTGCTTCATAATATGTCAGTGCCCTGACTTTGATATGGGACTGCAAGCTACATCCACGCTCCCATGATGCGATCACAAGGCGCCGCTGGGTTACCAAAAGAGGGTCGGGAGCCTGCTGAAAACCACTGCACCGGCCATGACTGGCATTCATAGGTCATTTTCACTATACACTGCAGTACTGTAGTATTGCTGCGTATAATACAAGCAATCGAATGGTCGAATCTCCAAGTCCCCTAAGGAGACTTATTGAAACCAGCGCTTCAGAGGAGACCAAATCTACCACGACATTCAATTTTAAGTATTTGTTTCCGACAACCAGTTTGTCAGTTTATTCCCCTCACTGAATAATATCCAACATGTCCATTGGCAATGAAAAGCTTTGAGGATTAATATTGTTGGTTATGGAGTCGTGTTCAACCCAACCCAAGGTAGTGGAATGGAATTAATAGTGAGACTAACCCAGGAGGGAGGATCCAAGTGAGGACTCAAGCGAGAACTTCCTGGAAGTGGATCAGATAGGAATGAGCCTGCAGTAGCAGCAGACCTTAGGTCTGACTGAGAACTCGCATGCAGTGGATATCTTGTGGTATGAGAGAGACTACCAAGTAAGATTTTACGGAGAAGTAAGTTATATTCTGGAGTCGGTTGTAAGAGGAAAGTAAGAAATATCTGGGCCAGGGGCAGGAACCCTAGCGGGACGGTACGGAGTTGACTGCCAATCGATTAGAGGGGCAGAGAAGAAAGGATAAACGAGACGACAAGTAAATGCCCCATGTGGTGGTCTAGAGGTGTCAATCAAGTGAAAAACTAAGTAGTGGCATATTGGAACTGTGGGTGGAAGTATAGGACTCTTGCTTGCTACACGTTAATGCTGTTGCCGTCCCATTGGGGACGAGTAGGCACCTGAGATAGTGTGCTGAGCTGTGTGGAGCCTGAAGAGCAAAGTGAACAGGAAAGTGAAAGTGACTCCTGGAAAGGGATTAAGAAGGGTGTGATAATGTTCCATGTGGCCATGAAGATTAATTCTTCTATCGGCCGTACATAGTTCATCAAAAGTTATACACTGGTTCTGGGCAGCCCAAAACAATGGCACCATGCGGTCTGCAACTGCTTATCGCCATCACAGCTAAAGTCCACACACCCAACCAGGACCCCACTTTTCACGTAGTGTGCCGGGGCGTGAAGCACAAGTTCCCGTGCCACGTTACAGTGGCATAAGGATATCTAAGATCGCAGCTCCTCAATTTTCCTTTCCTGCATCCCTTGACTCACTGTAATCAATCTGTGATTGGCCTCAACATGGGAAAAAAGAAACGGAAGAATGAAAAAACCCAAGCCGTGGAGGCCTCCATTTGAGATCATATGACTTGCGTTGTCCCACCATCGATAAGAGGCCTCCTTAGCCGCATCTCTTAGGTTTTTCATTCTTCCATCGCTCCTTTCCCATGCTGAGGCCAATCACAGATTGATTGGAGTGAGTCGAGCAAAAGAAGAATGGAAGACTGAGAAGCTAGGATGGAATTGCCATAAGGAAAGGCGAGAAAAGGTGAGCATAAAAGGTCTTTCATGTTATAACAGCCAAAGCACATTCACACAGGTAGCGTACAAAGCAAGGAGACAAATATCGGAACATGACATGTCACTGTTCAGACGAGGTAAAGCCCTTTTCTGACCCTGGTCTGTCCCTGTCTGACTGCGGAGGTTGGCACCCTAAGATAACACAATGGCGCCGCAACTTTAGCAGCTCCTAAGAAAGTTAGAGGAAAAGTTCGTTAAGGAATAAAGGAATCACACACAAAGCAACTGCAATTAATACAGACTACAGCACAATGAATTAATCCAACAAAGTTTATCACCAGCAGAAAACACCAGTAGGGGAAGGTATTTAAAGCTGCACCTGAAAGGTGATAGGACAGACAGAGTAAATTAAAAACACCTGTTACCATATGGTATATTTTTATATGGCCATGGCTATTATTGGGGCATAGTTTCTGATTTTATTTTATTCCTACTGTTTCCCTGATTAATCCCTGAGAAATGGGTTTTTATTCAGTGCTGATTTGTATGGTCTACCATGGGTACACGACTCACAGGATCCTCTGGGGCGTGTCCTTAAGCTGTTCATAATAACTAGTGTTGAGCGATACCGTCCGATACTTGAAAGTATCGGTATCGGATAGTATCGGCCGATACCCGAAAAATATCGGATATCGCCAATACCGATATCCGATACCAATACAAGTCAATGGGACATCAAGTATCGGAATGTATCCTCATGGATCCCAGGGTCTGAAGGAGAGGAAACTCTCCTTCAGGCCCTGGGATCCATATTAAAGTGTAAAATAAAGAATTAAAATAAAAAATATTGTTATATTCACCTCTCCGGCGGCCCCTGGACATCAGCGGGAGGATCCGGCGTCCGGCACGGCTTCTTTCTTCAAAATGCGCGCCTTCAGGACCTGTGGAATGACGTCCCGGCTTCTGATTGGTCGCGTGCCGCCCATGTGACCGCCACGCGACCAATCAGAAGCCGCGACGTCATTCCTCAGGTCCTAGAAGGCGCTCATTCTAGGACTTTAGCTGAGGAATGACGTCGCGGCTTCTGATTGGTCGCGTGGCGGTCACATGGGCGGCACGCGACCAATCAGAAGCCGGGACGTCATTCCACAGGTCCTGAAGGCGCGCATTTTGAAGAAAGAAGCCGTGCCGGACGCCGGATCCTCCCGCTGATGTCCAGGGGCCGCCGGAGAGGTGAATATAACAATATTTTTTATTTTAATTCTTTATTTTACACTTCCGATACCGATACCCGATATCACAAAAATATCGGATCTCGGTATCGGAATTCCGATACCGCAAGTATCGGCCGATACCCGATACTTGCGGTATCGGAATGCTCAACACTAATAATAACCCTTTGAGCCACGCCTCCTTTATAAAGACTATAAAAATTATCGCTAAATAAAAAGGCCCTTATCTCTCGAACCGTATGGCATATATATATATATATATATAAAAAAGAAAAACAGAGTTTGCAAGGGAGCAGTGGAAATATAATAAGAGCAGAAACTGACCACTTATGTCTTGTGACCGGTCCTCTCTAAGATGAAACTAATGGATAAGAGTAAGCGCCCATGAGGACCCATGAACCATATCTTGTCCCTGCTGGCATTAGTGGTGTATTAACACCTCAGTTCTCTATGAAGATCACAGGAGCCTGCTCCGGGATGGGTCGTGTGAGTAGTTTGCCAGCTGGAGTGTGTACTGGCATCGCAGGCAGCAGGATATATTTAATGCACAATATGTGACAACCTGCGGCATTCACGAGTGCACCGTAGAGCGGAATAATTGTGACATTCAATGTGATCCAGGAAACTATGATATAACGTCTATATATTGTCCCATTTTTGTAATCCATTCTGTTTTGGCTGCAATATTGAGACCTGAGCGGCCATGTGGAAATTGTGTTATTTGGTTGAATTTTGTGAGAGCGTCAGTAACCAAACTCTCAGGCTGAAAGGGTTTTTCTTTATAATTATAAATGAGTTCTATCCAAATACATTTCAGGAAGATGACAGGTAACGGAAGGCACCGGAAAAACTCGCTCAATGGTCTCCGATGTGACTGAGTACAGAATTATTAAAGAGGTTGTCCACTACTTATACATTGATGGCCTGTTCGTAGGATAGATCATCAATGTCTGATCGGCCGGGATCCGGCACCTGGCATCCGATCTGCTGTTATCAGTGATAGCGGTGGCTGCCGGACGGAAGGACTTAGTTGCAGAGCTTAAGGATAGGCCATCAAAAGTAGTGGACACTGTACAACCTCTTTAATGAATGTAAAATTGATAGATAAATACTGTAGATAGATAGATAGATAGATAATAGACAAAGGACAAGATCTACAAGGAGTTTGTATGTTCTCCCCGTGTTTGCGTGGGTTTCCTCCAGGTTCTCCGGTTTCCTCCCACATTCCAAAAACATACTGATATGGAATCTAGATTGTGAGCCTCATCGGGGACAGCGATGATAATGTGTGCAAACTGTAAAGTGCTGCTGAAAAACATAGCGCTATATAAAAATAAAGATTATTCTTATTATTATAATAGATAATAGACAGATATATATAGAGATAGATAGATAATAGATAATAGATAGATAGATAATAGATAGATAATAGATAGATAGATAGATAGATAATAGATAGATAGATAGATAGATAATAGATAGATAGATAGATAGATAGATAATAGATAATAGATAGATAATAGATAGATAGATAGATAGATAGATAGATAGATAGATAGATAGATAATAGATATATATTAGATAACAGATAATAGATAGATAATAGATAGATAGATAATAGATAGATAGATAATAGATAGATAATAGATAGATAGATAATAGATAGATAATAGATAATAGATAATAGATAGATAATAGATGGCTAGATAGATATTAGATAATAGATAATAGATAGATAGAGATATAGATAGACGGAAAATAGATAATAGATAGATAGATAATAGATAGATAGATAGATAATAGACAGATGATAGATAGATAATAGATAAAAGGTGATAGATAATAGATATATACTGTACATAGATAATATATATATATATATATATATATAATAGATAGATAATAGCTAATAGATAGATAGATAATAGATATATAGATAAATAATATATATATATAGATAATAGATAGATAATAGATAATATACCGTATATAGATAATAGATAATAGATACATAGAGCTAAGGCTACTATTTTCAGCCCACATACCATCATATAACATACTTAAAAAGTAACTAGACTCTCTTTTTTAATAAAAATGTCCAACATGGAAAGATAAGAAACTTTGCAAATCACTTTATTAGGTGATTTGTCTTTTATTGGATTATATAGGGCCATTAAATCCACATCGCTGTACAGACATCATCACTGCCCCCTTTGGGGATCACAATTGAAACTTATATAATACAATAGATTATGTGATCGCAGGTTCAAGTTCCCTATGATAACTAAAATAAATAAAGTAAAAGAAAAACAGTTTAAAAACAATCAAAAAACACATAAACGTTTGAATTACCCTTTAATTTCCTATCTACTACACATTTCTATATGGTTATGTTGTATCTTCCACGGAATGGGATCAGCAAAAATTGCAACTCGCTGTGCAGAGCACAAGCCGTCATGCAGCTGCATCGATGGAAAAATAAAAGCCTCAGAAAAGGGCGATGCGAAACAAATGTGTTTTTTTTCATTCTTAACATTATCCAACTTTGATATCGCTGTAATCGTACTCAAATAGAGAATCATTTTTACCTTACAATAATTACCATTACAATCAAACAACAACAAAAAAAGCTAAATTCTTTTTTTTTTTACCATTTGAGCTCACTTGAAATATTTTTCACATTTTCCATTATGTCGCAATGTGACCCGTCCCGCAATGCGGAGCCAAAACCTGAATCTCATATTTGAGCTGTGGATTTAGGATTAATAGAGGGGTATAAACCCTTTTTATACACTCTAAAATCTCTTTGGCTTTTGCAGCTGCTTCCTGACATGGAGCGCTGCTGCTCACCTTCCTTTTAACCCTGCTGTTCTATTCATTTCCACTATACACTTGTACTGCTCCGGTCATTTTTGACCGGACCTATTAAAATGCTGTTTTAGCTACTTAAAAATATTTTTTTTTGAATACCTGTTGCATTATTATATGTATGTGAACATAGTTGGTCATTATAAAAAAAAATAGATTGTGGCCCGATTCTAACGCATCGGGTATTCTAGAATATGCATGTCCCCGTAGTATATGGACAATGATGATTCCAGAATTCGCGGCAGACTGTGCCTGTCGCTGATTGGTCGAGGCAACCTTTATGACGTCATCATCGCCATGGCAACCATTATGACATCTACGTCGATACTGTGCCCGTTGCTGATTGGTCGAGGCCTGGCGGCCTCAACCAATCAGATGCGGGATGTCTACGTCCTTTATGACATCATCGTCGCTGTGCCCGTCGCTGATTGGTCGAGGCCTGGTGGCCTCGACCAATCAGAGACGCAGGTTTCTACGTCGCCATGCTGTGCCCGTCACTGATTGGTCAAGGCCTGGCTGCCTCGACCAATCAGAGACGCGGGATTTCCAGGACGGACAGACAGACAGAACGACAGGCAGACGGAAAAACCCTTAGACAATTATATATATAGATACGTAAAAAACTCAATTTTTTAAAATTTATTTTGTGTTTATAAAGGTTACAAGTGCTTATTGAAAAAAATAGTAAAAATAATAAAAAAAAAATCAGTTTTTTCAGAAAATCTTCACATAATTCTATTGTTTACATTCAAGCAGGGTAAATAACATACAGAGAAAAAAAATTGCACAGAACTGTACTGAAAGGCAATGTGTATGGTTTGTACTGAAAGCTTGTGTAAATCTACACCTAAAGCAACTGTTTACTTCATAAACAATAGTAGATGCAATAAGTAGTCTCAAAAGAAATTATACCTCATTTGTTTTACTCAAAAAATGGCTGAAATTAGCATAAAATGCTATTTGGTCATTTTTGACCGGGAACAGTACAAGTGTAAAAAAAATGTGGCGCAAAAACTAAACCAAAAAAAAAGAAGTACCCTTAGAAAGAACCCCTCAAATTAGGAAAATAAAAGTAACCACAAGTTTCAGAACCGCATAATGAAGTTTTTAAAAAATATCAAAGTTCGAAAACGGTCATTTTTGACCGAACATAACAGCAGGGTGTTAAGCAGAGGTCTCAGCTCTTTGTTGACCAATGATTATATTTCAAGCAATGAAAGCATTTACTAATGACTTATATAATCCTCCATACTTAAATCTGGTCACGTAACATTGGACGTTCTAAGTTGTCTTCCCGAGGGGTGCTGCATCTACTCATTACATTTCTTGACATGTAAGCTATGAAATATTCTACTTTTTCAGGTTATCTTTACATGAGCCAACATAATACGGTAAATCAGCCCCCAAATAATGATTTTTAATGATGAGCAAATCTGCCGAAATGTTACATTTTAATTTGACCGTTTCCTTAAATTTTGGTAAGGAAATTTGATCTGCATCAAACTTATTCTTTTGCAAATTTAATATTTCCTATAATATTCTAGAATCTCTCCAGAAATCAGAGCATAATAAACGAAGGTTGAAAAAAAATAATACCGACTTCGCCATTCTAGATTCTAGAGATGAGACAATTGGGTTGATGTGAATTGAATTGGCCTCAAATTTTACCCCCCCCCCCCCCCCCCAAATTTTCTCCTGAATATAATTTTTTTTATGATGCACTAAAAAATTTCCAATTTTTTTATACAAAAATTGAAGCAAATTAAATTCAACTCGAACGTATTCTTTAGTTAGTTTGGTCCTGGGGTTCCAGCGTTGATCTTGGCAATGGCCCAATTTGCTCCTCTCCCCCACCTTTTACCGGCCCTGAATTATTCAGACATGTCCCTATGGCATATGAGTGGCGGCATGAAATGACAGAAACCTTCTCCTGCGATGTCATGCAGGGACTGACACATGCTCATATTCGACTTTGGACGACCAGCGCTGCTTTCTTGGCATTTACTCGTCTTCCTGTTGTGGGAAATGGAGGGAAAAAAAATGTGCGTTTTCAGCTCTTAGGAGAATCTCGGAGCATGAAAAGTCTTTTTAGTGCGGAGAAGAAGAGAAAATCTACTCGGCGAGCTCTGGGGACCAATGAATTCTCCTCCTTCCTTGGAAATTCATTGAACCGAAGTTGCTGAAATCCAAGCAGAGGAAGATTTTATGGCCGTTGTTCTCTTTTGTCGAGCTATAAAAAGCTGGAATTTCAGATATTTTTGCTGAAGTTTTGTATCGACAAATTAGATTTTTTTTAATAGGTTTATAATCTTTTTAATTTATTTAAGAGGAGAAACGTCAAAGGGATTTTCCACTGTGAAAAGAGATTAATTATTGTAAATGAAAAGTTCTACGCTTTATCATTTTCTCAGGGTTTATCATATCTGTGCTTGCTGTCAAGAAAAGGGAATATTCCTATTAATATTTGAAAAAACCCATAAACTGACCTAATTAGACTGCTTCTATATTCCTTAACCTGGATGACCTCGTATAGCCCGAACAATAAACACAGAACAGTTGCACTCGTGCCTAAATTTGCATGTAGCAAAGAACCTGCAGCGCCCTTCATTAAAGAGCCAACAAGTTACTGTGGGGCGCCGTGCTCTTGCTGAAGGTGAAGATGTTCCCACAGCCGCGGGTCTCGCAATGATGGGGTCATCAAGACTGGAGAAAGGCTATTCTCAGTCGAAACGTTGCCACACCATATGGGCTAACAAAGTCCACTTCGTTTTCACTATTTGCTGGAGTGCTGCCTGCTTTTTACTTCATATTACTTCTACAAATGGATATTTGTTTGTAGGGCCTTGCACCCAAAATTTCTTCTTTACAGTTTACAGATAGATAATAGAGAGATAATAGATAGATAATATATATATAATAGAGAGATAAAAGATAGATAGATAGATAGATAGTAGATAATAGATAGATAATAGAAAATAGAAAGATATTAGATAGATAGATTAATAGATAGATAATAGATAGATAACATAGTTACATAGTTATTAAGGTTGAAGGAAGACTATAAGTCCATCTAGTTCAACCCATAGCCTAACCTAACATGCCCTAACATGTTGATCCAGAGGAAGGCAAAAAAACCCATGTGGCAAAGAGTAAGCTCCACTTTGGGGAAAAAAATTCCTTCCCGACTCCACATACGGCAATCAGACTAGTTCCCTGGATCAACGCCCTATCAAGGAATCTAGTGTATATACCCTGTAACATTATACTTTTCCAGAAAGGCATCCAGTCCCCTCTTAAATGTAAGTAATGAATCACTCATTACAACATCATACGGCAGAGAGTTCCATAGTCTCACTGCTCTTACAGTAAAGAATCCGCGTCTGTTATTATGCTTAAACCTTCTTTCCTCCAGACGTAGAGGATGCCCCCTTGTCCCTGTCTCAGGTCTATGATTAAAAAGATCATCAGAAAGGTCTTTGTACTGTCCCCTCATATATTTATACAGTAAAATAAGATCACCCCTTAGTCTTCGTTTTTCCAAACTAAATAGCCCCAAGTGTAATAACCTATCTTGGGATTGCAGACCCCCCAGTCCTCTAATAACCTTGGTCGTTCTTCTCTGCACCCGCTCCAGTTCAGCTATGTCTTTCTTATACACCGGAGACCAGAACTGTGCACAGTATTCTAAGTGTGGTCGAACTAATAACTTGTATAGAGGTAAAATTATATTCTCCTCATGAGCGTCTATGCCTCTTTTAATGCATCCCATTATTTTATTTGCCTTTGTAGCCGCTGCCTGACACTGGCCACTGAATTTAAGTTTGTCATCCACCCATACACCCAGGTCTTTTTCATTGACGGTTTTGCCCAGAGTTTTAGAATTAAGCACATAATTATACATCTTATTAATTCTACCCAAGTGCATGACCTTATATTTATCCCCATTAAAGCTCATTTGCCATTTATCAGGCCAAGCTTCTAGTTTACATAAATCATCCTGTAATATTAAATTGTCCTCCTCTGTATTGATTACCCTGTAGAGTTTAGTGTCATCTGCAAATATTGAAATTCTACTCTGAATGCCCCCTACAAGGTCATTAATAAATATGTTAAAAAGAAGAGGGCCCAATACTGACCCCTGTGGTACCCCACTGCTAACCGTGACCCAGTCCGAGTGTGCTCCATTAATAACCACCCTTTGTTTCCTATCCCTGAGCCAGCTCTCAACCCACTTACACATATTTTCCCCTATCCCCATTATTCTCATTTTATGTATCAACCTTTTGTGTGGCACCGTATCAAAAGCTTTTGAAAAGTCCATATACACTACATCCACTGGGTTCCCTTGGTCCAGTCCGGAACTTACCTCTTCATAGAAACTGATCCGATTAGTCTGACATGAACGGTCCCTAGTAAACCCGTGCTGATACTGGGTCATGAGGTTATTCCTCTTCAGATACTCCAGTATAGCGTCCCTTAGAATGCCCTCCAGGATTTTACCCACAGTAGAGGTTAAGCTTACTGGCCGATAATTTCCGAGTTCAGTTTTGTCCCCTTTTTGAATATTGGCACCACATTTGCTATACGCCAGTCCTGTGGTACAGACCCTGTTATTATGGAGCCTTTAAAGATTAAGAATAATGCTCTATCAATGACTGTACATAATTCCTGCAGTACTCGAGGGTGTATCTACATAGATAATAGATAGATAGATGATAGATATAGATAATAGATATATAATAGAGATATATTTGATAGATAGATAGATAGATAATAGATAAAGTAGTTAGATAATATATAGATAACAGATAGATAGTAGATAGATACTGTAGATAATATATAATAGATAGATAGTAGATAGATAGATAAATAGACAGATAATAGATATATACAAGTTCTTCTCACTAAATTAGAATATCATCAAAAATATATTTTTTGCCGTTCTTCAATAGAAAGAGTGAAAAACACTTGAAATAGACACTCTGTGTTTAGTGACTCTATATAATATGACTTTTACTTTATATATATATATGCAAGTTGTGCTCAAAAGTTTACATACTCCTACTTCAATTTTGCTTTCTTGGTCTTTTTTTCAGAGATTATGAATTATAACACCAAAACTTTTCCTCCACTCATGGTTAGTGGTTGGGTGAAGCCATTTATTGTCAGACTACTGTGTTTTCTCTTTTTAAATCATAATGACAACCCAAAACATCCAAATGACCCTGATCAAAAGTTCACATACCCTGGTGATTTGGGCCTGATAACATGCACAGAAGTTGACACAAATGGGTGTGAATGGCTGCTAAAGGTAACATCCTCACCTGTGACCTGTTTGCTTGTAATCGGTGTGTCTGCATAAAAGCTGAGTGAGTTCCTGGGATCCAGACAGACTCTTGCATCTTTCATCCAGCCACTAACATTTCTAGATTGTGAGTCATGGGGAAAGCAAAAAGAATTATCAATGGATCTACAGGAAAAGGTAGTTGAACTGTATAAAACAGGAAAGGGATGCAGAAAGATATCCAAGAAATTGATAATGCCAGTCAGCAGCGTTCAAACTGTGATTAACAAATGGAAAATCAGGGGCTCTGTAAAAACAAAACCACGGTCAGGTAGACCAGCAAAAATGTCATCCACAACTGCCAGGAAAATCATTCGGGATGCAAAGAAAAACCCGCAAATAACATCAGCTGAAATACAGGACTCGCTGAAAACTATCGGTGTGGCTGTTTCAAGATGCACAATAAGGAGGCACTTGAAGAAAAATTGGCTGCATGGTCGAGTCGCCAGAAGAAAGCCATTACTGCGCAAATGCCACAAAGTATCTCGCCTACAATACGCAAAACAGCACAGAGACAAGCCTCAAAACTTCTGGAACAAGGTAATTTGGAGTGATGAGACCAAAATTTAACTTTTTGGCCACAACCATAAATGTTACATTTGGAGAGAAGTCAACAAGGCCTATGATGAAAGGAACACCATTCCTACTGTAAAGCATGGAGGTGGACCGCTGATGTTTTGGGGATGTGTGAACTACAAAGGCACAGGAAACTTGGTCAAAGTTGAAGGAAAGATGAATGCAGCACGTCATCAGGAAATACTGGAGGCAAATTTGCAATCAACAGTCCGTAAGCTGCGCATGGGACGTACTTGGAAGTTCCACCATGACAACGATCCAAAACACAAGGCAAAGTCGACCTGTCATTGACTACAGCAGAACAACGTGAAGGTCCTGGAGTGGCAATCTCAGTCTCCTGACCTCAATATCATCGAGCCACTCTGGGGAGATCTCAAGCACGCAGTTCATGCTAGACAGCCCAGGAATTTACAGGAACCGGAGGCTTTTTACCAAGAAGAGTGGGCAGCTTTACCATCTGAGAAAATAAAGAACCTCATCCACAACTACCACGAAAGACTTCAAGCTGTCATTGATGTTAGAGGGGGCAATACACGGTATTAAGACATGGGGTATGCAAAGTTTTGATCAGGGTCATTTGGATGCTTTGGGTTGTCATTATGGTTTAAAAAGAGAAAACACAGTAGTTTGACAATAAATGGCTTCACCCGAAAAAGTTTCCGTGTTATCATTCATATTCTCTGAAAAAAGAGCAAGAAAGCAAAAATTCTACCGGGATATGTAAACTTACAATTGCTCATTTTATCTTTTATCGTTGTCCCAGTGAACACTACAATGGGCTTCTTATACCGGACCCCTTATTTTCTGGGTTCTTTGTACCTATTGGTCTTATTTTTTTCCTCTTTTTGAGGAGTCTATTCTTGGGGATACAGTCGGGGAATATTGCTGCTTCTGCACATGCCCCCCTCGTCTATACCAGGCCTTTTCTGAGCCTTGCGTTGATACATATGTCTTATTGTAAGAGTTTCTTACATTGTTTCACTTCTACAGCAGCAGAAGAATGAAGTGTTTTATTTAAGAAAAATGTTGGTCCCATTAAAAAATAATCATATACAGTAAGTTACAATTTTAGTTTAGAACTTCTATAGGACATGTTCTCGCGATGGAGCCTCCTCCACTATTGACCGTGACGTACAGTCAGACCCTCATGGAAACTGGTGGAGTCTTCTGAACCAGGCAATGAATAGAATAAAATATCCATTGTTTCCTCGCTCCCTTCATTCTCTCAGTTGCTTTCTTGCTTACTTATCCTGCAAACATTATATTAGCTGATAAAATTGGCAGCGAGACCCTCCGGCGCTGAACTGACAGAAGGTCTGCTCGACTTCCACGCACATTGTAATATCCAAGAAAGTGGAATTATCGCTCGGAGCTGACGACAATGAATTTTTACAACTCTTGCAGGAGGACGCCGTGACCACGGCTGGATATTCCAGGGGATAATAACTTTTTGATTGCAGGAGGTGTTCGTAATAGAAGCGGTGCAATTATATATTTTCTCTGCTATGGTACTTAGTCACGTTGCTGAAACTTACATCGGAGGAGAGATTTATTTTTCCAGTTTATTTGATCCTCCTCAGCCCACTCACACGACTATTATGAAGTCGAAGGAGCATCGGTGGTGGAAAAAGTGAGAATTAAATGGAGATAGCACAAGCAGACCTTGCCCTGCACATCTTGCAAAATAATTGATACATAAATGCCAAAACTACTGATGTAACTCCATACACATGGTGCCATTAGTATTACTTCCCCTTGTGCTCACTGTAGTAAGGGGGGAACCAAGCAACCACCTGTCTTCTTGCCTGGCTGGCCACCATTCCTGCACTTGTAGCTACGTGTCTTCGTGGTGTTTATACAAAGAATGATGACTGCTGTACAACGCACTGCCTCTCCAAGCAGCACAGACTTGTATTAAACTCCTCCCACTAGGAGCATGAGATGATGACATCATTCAATATCCGCTTCATAATTGGTGGAGATATTTCAATTAAACTGATCGAGAGAAGAGATGTCTGGTTCCCAATTCTAGCAGATAAACAACCAAACAAATCTAGCTGTGACATCACCTATTGTGAATGGTGGATTCTGTGTTATCTACTGTATATAGAGGTGTTATCAGTCATTGTACAGGAGGAGGAGGTGAGCTGTGACATCACCTATTGTGAATGGTGGATTCTGTGTTATCTACTGTATATAGAGGTGTTATCAGTCATTGTACAGAAGGAGGAGGTGAGCTGTGACATCACCTATTGTGAATGGTGGATCCTGTGTTATCTACTGTATATAGAGGTGTTATCAGTTGTTGTACAGGAGGAGGTGAGCTGTGACATCACCTATTGTGAATGGTGGATCCTGTGTTATCTACTGTATATAGAGGTGTTATCAGTCATTGTACAGGAGGAGGAGGTGAGCTGTGACATCACCTATTGTGGATGGTGAATCCGGTGTTATCTACTGTATATAGAGGTGTTATCAGTCATAGTACAGGAGGAGGAGGTGAGCTGTGACATCACCTATTGTGAATGGTGGATCCTGTGCGCCTCCACCCCTCTTTTTTTGAGCTGTGCGCACAGGAGCCGTTCTGTCCAGCGTGTCCACATGGACATTCCTTTTCTGAATCCTGCTCATACAGGTATTGTACATATGACCAGGTTTTAAATACATCAGATAGGGATTACATACATTAGTTAGGACTGCTCTGATATGGGTATACCTTGACGTTTGGTAGAGCGGCTTAATATACATTTTTTGCAAAAAACGTATCAACCAAATACCCTGTTTTTCCATCTTTTTACTAGCACTTGCTGTCCACTGTGATTTTTTTGCAACAGTGTGTTTTTGGTTTTACTGTGCTTTTTTGTGTTTTCAAGTCTCTTGGTGGTGTGAACATGTCTCTACGGGCTTGTTCACTGTGCGCGCAGCTCATGTGTTTTGGTTTCATCTTATTAATTCTACCCAAGTGCATGACCTTATATTTATCCCCATTAAAGCTCATTTGCCATTTATCAGCCCAAGCTTCTAGTTTACATAAATCATCCTGTAATATTAAATTGTCCTCCTCTGTATTGATTACCCTGTAGAGTTTAGTGTCATCTGCAAATATTGAAATTCTACTCTGAATGCCCCCTACAAGGTCATTAATAAATATGTTAAAAAGAAGAAGGCCCAATACTGACCCCTGTGGTACCCCACTGCTAACCGCGACCCAGTCCGAGTGTGCTCCATTAATAACCACCCTTTGTTTCCTATCCCTGAGCCAGCTCTCAACCCACTTACACATATTTTCCCCTATCCCCATTATTCTCATTTTATGTATCAACCTTTTGTGTGGCACCGTATCAAAAGCTTTTGAAAAGTCCATATACACTGCGTCCACTGGGTTCCCCTGGTCCAATCCGGAACTTACCTCTTCATAGAAACTGATCAAATTAGTCTGACATGAACGGTCCCTAGTAAACCCGTGCTGATACTGGGTCATGAGGTTATTCCTCTTCAGATACTCCAGTATAGCGTCCCTTAGAATGCCCTCCAGGATTTTACCCACAGTAGAGGTTAAGCTTACTGGCCGATAATTTCCGAGTTCAGTTTTTGTCCCCTTTTTGAATATTGGCACCATATTTGCTATACGCCAGTCCTGTGGTACAGACCCTGTTATTATGGAGTCTCTAAAGATTAAAAATAATGGTCTATCAATGACTGTACTTAATTCCTGCAGTACTCGGGGGTATATCTACATAGATAATAGATAGATAGATGATAGATATAGATAAATAATAGAGATATATTTGATAGATAGATAGATAGATAGATAATAGATAAAGTAGTTAGATAATATATAGATAACAGATAGATAGTAGATAGATACTGTAGATAATATATAATAGATAGATAGTAGATAGATAGATAAATAGACAGATAATAGATATATACAAGTTCTTCTCACTAAATTAGAATATCATCAAAAATATATTTTTTGCCGTTCTTCAATAGAAAGAGTGAAAAACACTTGAAATAGACACTCTGTGTTTAGTGACTCTATATAATATGACTTTGTGAATGGTGGATCCTGTGTTATCTACTGTATAGAGAGGTGTTATCAGTTGTTGTACAGGAGGAGGTGAGCTGTGACATCACCTATTGTGGATGGTGGATCCGGTGTTATCTACTGTATATAGAGGTGTTATCAGTCATAGTACAGGAGGAGGAGGTGGGCTGTGACATCACCTATTGTGAATGGTGGATCCTGTGTTATCTCCTGTATATAGAGGTGTTACTAGTCATTGTACAGGTGGAGGAGGTGAGCTGTGATATCACCTATTGTGAATGGTGGATCCTGTGTTATCTGCTGTATATAGAGGTGTAATCAGTCATTGTACAGGAGGAGGAGGTGAGCTGTGACATCACCTATTGTGGATGGTGGATCCTGTGTTATCTACTGTATATAGAGGTGTTATCAGTCATAGTACAGGAGGAGGAGGTGAGCTGTGACATCACCTATTGTGAATGGTGGATCCTGTGTTATCTATTGTATATAGAGGTGTTATCAGTCATAGTACAGGAGGAGGAGGTGAGCTGTGACATCACCTATTGTGAATGGTGGATCCTGTGTTATCTCCTGTATATAGAGGTGTTATTAGTCATTGTACAGGAGGAGGAGGTGAGCTGTGATATCACCTATTGTGAATGGTGGATCCTGTGTTTTCTACTGTATATAGAGGTGATATCAGTCATTGTACAGGAGGGGGAAGTGAGCTGTGACATCACCTATTGTGGATGGTGGATCCTGTGTTATCTACTGTATATAGAGGTGTTATCAGTCATTGTACAGGAGGAGGAGGTGAGCTGTGACATCACCTATTGTGGATGGTGGATCCTGTGTTATCTACTGTATATAGAGGTGTCATCAGTCATTGTACAGGAGGAGGAGGTGAGCTGTGACATCACCTATTGTGAATGGTGGATCCTGTATTATCTACTGTATATAGAGGTGTTATCAGTCATTGTACAGGAGGAGGAGGTGAGCTGTGACATCACCTATTGTGAATGGTGGATCCTGTGTTATCTACTGTATATAGAGGTGTTATCAGTCATTGTACGGGAGGAGGAGGTGAGCTGTGACATCACCTATTGTGAGTGGTGGATCTTGTGTTATCTACTGTATATAGAGGTGTTATCAGTCATGGTACAGGAGGAGAAGGAGGTGAGCTGTGATATCACCTATTGTGAATGGTGGATCCTGTGTTATCTACTGTACAGGTCCTTCTAAAAAAATTAGCATATAGTGTTAAATTTCATTATTTACCATAATGTAATGATTACAATTAAACTTTCATATATTATAGATTCATTATCCACCAACTGAAATTTGTCAGGTCTTTTATTGTTTTAATACTGATGATTTTGGCATACAACTCCTGATAACCCAAAAAACCTGTCTCAATAAATTAGCATATTTCACCCATCCAATCAAATAAAAGTGTTTTTTAATAACAAACAAAAAAACCATCAAATAATAATGTTCAGTTATGCACTCAATACTTGGTGGGGAATCCTTTGGCAGAAATGACTGCTTCAATGCGGCGTGGCATGGAGGCAATCAGCCTGTGACACTGCTGAGATGTTATGGAGGCCCAGGATGCTTCAATAGCGGCCTTAAGCTCATCCAGAGTGTTGGGTCTTGCGTCTCTCAACTTTCTCTTCACAATATCCCACAGATTCTCTATGGGGTTCAGGTCAGGAGAGTTGGCAGGCCAATTGAGCACAGTAATACCATGGTCAGTAAACCATTTACCAGTGGTTTTGGCACTGTGAGCAGGTGCCAGGTCGTGCTGAAAAATGAAATCTTCATCTCCATAAAGCATTTCAGCCGATGGAAGCATGAAGTGCTCCAAAATCTCCTGATAGCTAGCTGCATTGACCCTGCCCTTGATGAAACACAGTGGACCAACACCAGCAGCTGACATGGCACCCCACACCATCACTGACTGTGGGTACTTGACACTGGACTTCAGGCATTTTGGCATTTCCTTCTCCCCAGTCTTCCTCCAGACTCTGGCACCTTGATTTCCGAATGACATGCAAAATTTGCTTTCATCAGAAAAAAGTACTTGGGACCACTTAGCAACAGTCCAGTGCTGCTTCTCTGTAGCCCAGGTCAGGCGCCTCTGCCGCTGTTTATGGTTCAAAAGTGGCTTTACCTGGGGAATGCGGCACCTGTAGCCCATTTCCTGCACACGCCTGTGCACGGTGGCCCTGGATGTTTCCACACCAGACTCAGTCCACTGCTTCCTCAGGTTCCCCAAGGTCTGGAATCGGTCCTTCTCCACAATCTTCCTCAGGGTCCGGTCTCCTCTTCTCGTTGTACAGCGTTTTCTGCCACATGGTTTCCTTCCAACAGACTTACCATTGAGGTGCCTTGATACAGCACTCTGGGAACAGCCTATTTGTTGAGAAATTTCTTTCTGGGTCTTACCCTCTTGCTTGAGGGTGTCAATGATGGCCTTCTTGACATCTGTCAGGTCGCTAGTCTTACCCATGATGGGGGTTTTGAGTAATGAACCAGGCAGGGAGTTTATAAAAGCCTCAGGTATCTTTTGCATGTGTTTAGAGTTAATTAGTTGATTCAGAAGATTAGGGTAATAGGTCGTTTAGAGAACCTTTTCTTGATATGCTAATTTATTGAGACAGGTTTTTTGGGTTATCAGGAGTTGTATGCCAAAATCATCAGTATTAAAACAATAAAAGACCTGACAAATTTCAGTTGGAGGATAATGAATCTATAATATATGAAAGTTTAATTGTAATCATTACATTATGGTAAATAATGAAATTTAACACTATATGCTAATTTTTTGAGAAGGACCTGTATATAGAGGTGTTATCAGTCATTGTACAGGAGGAGGAGGAGGTGAGCTGTGACATCACCTATTGTGAATGGTGAATCCCGTGTTATCTACTGTATATAGAGGTGTTATCAGTCATTGTACAGGAGGAGGAGGTGAGCTGTGACATCACCTATTGTGGATGGTGGATCCTGTGTTATCTGCTGTGTACAGAGGTGTTATCAGTCATTGTACAGGAGGAGGTGAGCTGTGACATCACCTATTGTGAATGGTGGATCCTGTGTTATCTACTGTGTATAGAGGTGTTATCAGTTATTGTACAGGAGGAGGAGATGAGCTGTGACATCACCTATTGTGAATGGTGGATCCTGTGTTATCTACTGTATATAGAGGTGTCATCAGTCATTGTACAGGAGGAGGTGAGCTGTGATATCACCTATTGTGAATGGTGGATCCTGTGTTATCTACTGTATATAGAGGTGTTATCAGTCATTGTACAGGAGGAGGAGGTGAGCTGTGACATCACCTATTGTGAATGGTGGATCCTGTGTTATCTACTGTATATAGAGGTGTTATCAGTGATTGTACAGGAGGAGGAGGTGAGCTGTGATATCACCTATTGTGAATGGTGGATCCTGTGTTATCTACTGTATATAGAGGTGTTATCAGTCATTGTACAGGAGGAGGAGGTGAGCTGTGACATCACCTATTGTGGATGGTGGATCCTGTGTTATCTACTGTATATAGAGGTGTTATCAGTCATTGTACAGGAGGAGGTGAGCTGTGACATCACCTATTGTGAATGGTGCATCCTGTGTTATCTACTGTATATAGAGGAGTTATCAGTCATTGTACAGGAGGATGAGGAGGAGAGCTGTGACATCACCTATTGTGAATGGTGGATACTGCGTTATCTACTGTATATAGAGGTGTTATCAGTCATTGTACAGGAGGAGGAGGTGAGCTGTGACATCACCTATTGTGAATGGTGGATCCTGTGTTATCTACTGTATATAGAGGTGTTATCAGTCATTGTACAGGAGGAGGAGGTGATCTGTGACATCACCTATTGTGAATGGTGGATCCGGTGTTATCTACTGTATACAGAGGTGCTATCAGTCATTGTACAGGAGGAGGAGGTGAGCTGTGACATCAATTATTGTGATTGGTGGATCCGGTGTTATCTACTGTATATAGAGGTGCTATCAGACATTGTACAGGAGGAGAAGGTGAGTTGTGACATCACCTATTGTGAATGGTGGATGCTGTGCTATCTACTGTATATAGAGGTATTGTCAGTCATTGTATAGGAGGAGGAGGTGAGCTGTGACATCACCTATTGTGAATGGTGGATCCTGTGTTATCTACTGTATATAGAGGTGCTATCAGTCATTGTACAGGAGGAGAAGGTGAGCTGTGACATCACCTATTGTGAATGGTGGATGCTGTGTTATCTACTGTATATAGAGGTGCTATCAGACATTGTACAGGAGGAGGAGGTGAGCTGTGACATCACCTATTGTGTATGGTGGATCCTGTATTATCTACTGTATATAGAGGTGTTATCAGTCATTGTACAGGAGGAGGAGGTGAGCTGTGATATCACCTATTGTGAAAGGTGGATCCTGTGTTATCTACTGTATATAAAGGTGTCATCAGTCATTGTACAGGAGGAGGAGGTGAGCTGTGACATCACCTATTGTGAATGGTGGATCCTGTGTTATCTACTGTATATAGAAGTGTAATCAGTCATTGTACAGGAGGAGGAGGTGAGCTGTGACATCACCTATTGTGAATGGTGGATCCTGTGTTATCTACTGTATATAGAGGTGTTATCAGTCATTGTACAGGAGGAGAAGGTGAGCTGTGATATCATCTATTGTGAATGGTGGATCCTGTGTTATCTACTGTATATAGAGGTGCTATCAGACATTGTACAGGAGGAGAAGGTGAGTTGTGACATCACCTATTGTGAATGGTGGATGCTGTGCTATCTACTGTATATAGAGGTATTGTCAGTCATTGTATAGGAGGAGGAGGTGAGCTGTGACATCACCTATTGTGAATGGTGGATCCTGTGTTATCTACTGTATATAGAGGTGCTATCAGTCATTGTACAGGAGGAGAAGGTGAGCTGTGACATCACCTATTGTGAATGGTGGATGCTGTGTTATCTACTGTATATAGAGGTGCTATCAGACATTGTACAGGAGGAGGAGGTGAGCTGTGACATCACCTATTGTGTATGGTGGATCCTGTATTATCTACTGTATATAGAGGTGTTATCAGTCATTGTACAGGAGGAGGAGGTGAGCTGTGATATCACCTATTGTGAAAGGTGGATCCTGTGTTATCTACTGTATATAAAGGTGTCATCAGTCATTGTACAGGAGGAGGAGGTGAGCTGTGACATCACCTATTGTGAATGGTGGATCCTGTGTTATCTACTGTATATAGAAGTGGAATCAGTCATTGTACAGGAGGAGGAGGTGAGCTGTGACATCACCTATTGTGAATGGTGGATCCTGTGTTATCTACTGTATATAGAGGTGTTATCAGTCATTGTACAGGAGGAGAAGGTGAGCTGTGACATCACCTATTGTGAATGGTGGATCCTGTGTTATCTACTGTATATAGAGGTGTTATCAGTCATTGTACAGGAGGAGGAGGTGAGCTGTGATATCATCTATTGTGAATGGTGGATCCTGTGTTATCTACTGTATATAGAGGTGTTATCAGTCATTGTACAGGAGGAGGAGGTGAGCTGTGACATCACCTATTGTTAATGGTGGATCCGGTGTTACCTACTGTATATAGAGGTGTTATCAGTCATTGTACAGGAGAATAATAATAATAATAATAATTTTTATTTATATAGCGCCAACATATTCCGCAGCGCTTTACAAATTATAGAGGGGACTTGTACAGACAATAGACATTACAGCATAACAGAAATCACAGTTCAAAACAGATACCAGGAGGAGTGAGGGCCCTGCTCGCAGGCTACAAACTATGAGGAAAAGGGGAGACACGAGAGGTGGATGGTAACAATTGCTTTAGTTATTCGGACCGGCCATAGTGTAAGGCTCAGGTGTTCATGTAAAGCTGCATGAACCAGTTAACTGCCTAAGTATGTAGCAGTACAGACACAGAGGGCTAATACTGCATAAAGTGTATGAGAACATGATGCGAGGAACCTGATTATGGTTTTTTTTTTTTTATATAAATAGGCCACACAGGGATGGTTAGGTTAATGCATTGAGGCGGTAGGCCAGTCTGAACAAGTGAGTTTTTAGGGCACGCTTAAAACTGTGGGGATTGGGGATTAATCGTATTAACCTAGGTAGTGCATTCCAAAGAATCGGCGCAGCACGTGTAAAGTCTTGGAGACGGGAGTGGGAGGTTCTGATTATTGAGGATGCTAACCTGAGGTCATTAGCAGAGCGGAGGGCACAGGTAGGGTGGTAGACTGAGACCAGAGAGGAGAAGAAGGTGAGCTGTGACATCACTTATTGTGAATGGTGGATCCTGTGTTATCTACTGTATATAGAGGTGTTATCAGTTGTTGTACAGGAGGAGGAGGTGAGCTGTGACATCACCTATTGTGAATGGTGGATCCGGTGTTACCTACTGTATATAGAGGTGTTATCAGTCATTGTACAGGAGAAGGAGGTGAGCTGTGACATCACTTATTGTGAATGGTGGATCCTGTGTTATCTACTGTATATAGAGGTGTTATCAGTTGTTGTACAGGAGGAGGAGGTGAGCTGTGACATCACCTATTGTGAATGGTGGATCCGGTGTTACCTACTGTATATAGAGGTGTTATCAGTCATTGTACAGGAGAAGGAGGTGAGCTGTGACATCACTTATTGTGAATGGTGGATCCTGTGTTATCTACTGTATATAGAGGTGTTATCAGTTGTTGTACAGGAGGAGGAGGTGAGCTGTGACATCACCTATTGTGAATGGTGGATCCGGTGTTACCTACTGTATATAGAGGTGTTATCAGTCATTGTACAGGAGAAGGAGGTGAGCTGTGACATCACCTATTGTGAATGGTGGATCCTGTGTTATCTACTGTATATAGAGGTGTTATCAGTTGTTGTACAGGAGGAGGAGGTGAGCTGTGATATCAGCTATTGTGAACGGTGGATCCTGTGTTATCTACTGTATATAGAGGTGTTATCAGTCATTGTACAGGAGAAGGAGGTGAGCTGTGACATCACTTATTGTGAATGGTGGATCCTGTGTTATCTACTGTATATAGAGGTGTTATCAGTTGTTGTACAGGAGGAGGAGGTGAGCTGTGACATCACCTATTGTGAATGGTAGATCCGGTGTTACCTACTGTATATAGAGGTGTTATCAGTCATTGTACAGGAGAAGGAGGTGAGCTGTGACATCACCTATTGTGAATGGTGGATCCTGTGTTATCTACTGTATATAGAGGTGTTATCAGTTGTTGTACAGGAGGAGGAGGTGAGCTGTGATATCACCTATTGTGAACGGTGGATCCTGTGTTATCTACTGTATATAGAGGTGCTTTTCATATGAGGAGGGGTATACATAATAAAAACAAGTACAATAATCTTGAACAATACAAGTCACTGCTGGTACAGGAGGAGAGAGGACCCTGCCCGCGAGGGCTCACAATCTACAAGGGATGGGTGAGGATACAGTAGGTGAGGATAGAGCTGGTCATGCAGCGGTTTGGTCGATCGGCGGTTACTGCAGGTTGTAGGCTTGTCGGAAGAGGAAGGTCTTCAGGTTCTTTTTGAAGGTTTCGATGGTAGGTGAGAGTCTGATGTGTTGTGGTAGAGGGTTCCAGAGTAGGGGGGATGCGCGGGAGAAATCTTGTATACGATTGTGGGAAGAGGAGATAAGAGGAGAGTAGAGAAGGAGATCTTGTGAGGATCGGAGGTTGCGTGCGACATCACCTATTGTCATTGGTGGATCCTATTTTCTCTGCTTTGTGTACAGTGAATATACACATTTCCTGTTAAAATTCCAGGTTTTTAATATGTAAATAAATCCTACCAAGAAGAATAATTTCAGCCTTTTTTTCCTATCTTATTGTCACCCATAATCTGTACAAATTCACTGAGAAGAAACTTTAATATTTTCAGGTGGAAAAAAAAAAATTAAAATAAAGTGGTTGCATAAACATTCTCACCCTTAGGCTAATATTTTGTTGAAGTTCCTTTTGAATTTCTGGCAGAGTCTATGACACGGCACATCTAGAATTGGCAATCTTTGCCCAGTCTTCTTTGCAGCAGGTACACATCTGTCATATTACGGGGACATCTCCTGTGTACAGCGCGCTCTTCAGGTCAACCATAGACTGTCACATGGATTCAGGTCTGGGTTCAGGCTGGTCCATTACAAAACTGATCTTTTTGAGAAGCCATTTTTGGTTGATTTAGAGTTTGCTTAGAGTCGTTGTATGGAAAGGTGAAATTCCTCTTTATCTTAAGTTTTTTGTCAAAGGTCTGAAGATATTAATGTAAAATTGACTGATATTTGTAACTGTTCACAGTTCCCTCCATCTTAATAAAAAGACTACGTTCCGGCTGCCAAAAAATGGCCCTAAGGCATAATGCTGACTCCACCATGCTTCTCTGTGGGTATGTTGTCCGTCTGGTAACTTTTGGAATTATGGCCAAAAAGTTCCACCTTCCACCTCATCAGTCCAGAACATGTGTCCCACATGCTTTTGGTAGATATGATAGAGGTTTTGGTAAAACATAGCCGAGCTTGGATGTTTCTCTTTATAAGTAAAAGCTTCTGTCTTGTCCGGCACCCCACAAGCCAGATATATGACGAATATGGGAGATTTTTGCCATATGCAACAACCAGAGCTTGCCAGAAATCCATGCAGCTCTTTTAATATTGATGTTGGCCTCTTGGCAGCCTGCTGGACCACTTTTCTACTTGTCTTTTCACCAATATTTGAGGGACGTCCTATTCTAGGTAAGGTCACTGTCGTGTCAAATTTAAGCCTCTTCTTGATGATGTCCTCACAGTGTTCATGGTAGATATAATGTCTTGGAAATGTTTTTGTACCCTTCTCCTGACTGATAATTTTCAACAATAAGATCCCTTTGCTGTGTTGTCAGCTGTTTACAGAACATGGATTTTCCTATAAAACACAACTAAGAAAACGTAAGGGGAAATTTTACTAGAACAGCAAAACTATATATGGGGTTCATCAGAAATTCTTGTAACTGATGGTGGCCGCGCACTATTTACCATAAATATAAACGTGACTGGCTAATTCTGAGCAAAGCCACAACCGCAATTATAAAAGGGTGTTCACCCTTATGCATTCACATTGGTTCCTTAATATGATTTCAGTTTTTTTTTTTTACAAATTTGTCCAGATTATGGAAGACATTAAGGGTGGAAAAGGATTTCTTTACATGACAAAAACCTAGCAATTTTACAGGGATGTGTTGATTTTCTTATCGCCATTGTATACATATATACTGTACATAAATGTATCCATCCTACATACATGTATCCATCCTACATACATGTATCCATCCTACATACATGTATCCATCCTACATACTTGTATCCATCCTACATACATGTATCCATTCTGTCTTTGCTGTTATGTAAACAGAGTCTGATACATTGTATCCAGCACTAAACCCTGAGAAACTAAAAAGAAAAAAAACATTACAATTTCCTTAGATTACCATAGGGACCATCGGCATAAAAGAAGCTCTCCCTGCGCAGTGGTTGGGAAATATCTGCAAGAATCGTCCGTGTGGGAAAGCAGTAGGAAGGAGAAACTTGGTAATGACTTATGTAGACAAGTATAAAATGAGTTAACCCCTTGTGTCTGTGTAAAGCAAATTCTGTGCACTTAAAGGCTTATCTTATGAATTAAAGGGGTGTTCTTGTCACGGTAAATTATCGTAAATTATCACCAATAAGTGGGCATAAAATCTCTCTCAGCAACGAGACCCCTGACCTGTCCATGTACACCAATGTGAGCCAATTATTTGAATGTCCGGTATGTAATACCACGTATCACCAGCAGTGGCCGCTGCATAGTAGATTCACCAGTCCCTGACCCTTTTATACACTTTTTATTGGTCGCCCGCTTCCAGTATAAACGGGGTTGTCTTCAAAAAGGTTGTTCAAGTTTTTTAAAAAAAGGCAAGCTTACTATTTTCTAAAAACTCCTCAGGTTAGGTCTTATACTGTAGAATGTCATTGAAGTGAATGGGACTGAGTTGCAATACCACATACAGCCTGCGCGTAGGCGTGGCGCTGTTTTTGAAAGCAATGAGCATTTTTTTTTCTAATCTTTAACAACCCCTTTAATGCAGTGCCATTACCGGGATTATGCCTCCTAGTATTTTTTTTTTGCATGCCTTTTACCCCTGATTTTGCTGCCGTATGATGATTTTATTGAATTGCGCTGGGAAAAATTTATTTTTTTGCAAATCCGTCCCCTGTGTTTCCAGATACATAAGGCAGGATTATTCGCAGTACCCAAGGGCAGGGTGCCCCCGATGACCCATATTTAAGTATACACGATTAACTGTAATGCATGTGATTTATTATCGTCACAAACCCTCAGCTGTAATAAAGACAAGCCCCGCACTGTAATATACGGACTGTAATAATGTAGCTGGCAGCCGGGAAGATTAATTATAGGAGACGACTGACGAGCCACTTGTGAGGTAAACAAGCCACACACGGTAATGACGGCATTAATAATACCGCCAATTATAAAGCCGCAGCGGGGAGCGCGGACAATGGTGAATTAGTGTACGAGCAAATGAGCAATATACTAAGACGTGGGCGGAAGATATGATAAATGACTAACGGTGAGATGTGAATTATTGTGACTGTACCCATTTGCTGCTTAAGTAACTATGTTAAAGGGACATCTCTTCTATTATTTGGTCTAAATAAACTCTATATTAAGTAACAATTTTTAAAAAATGACAATGAGTACTATTAAACCATTGTATTTTGTGTATTTTAGATCACCAAGATAACTTTATAAATAAATGATACAAATAACACGCAAAAAAAAAAAAAAGTTGAACTTGTAATACTCCTCCTGGCCACATGGTGTGCCAAAGAGCATTAGCGGCTTCTATTTATACAATGGTGGAATGTAACAGTAAAGCTCCATCTAGTGGCAGGATTTTATATATAGATTGATTTTCCTGGCTAACACCGTCCCACAATATAATTTTTATTTTACATCACAGATCACATCTGAATGTGATCTTTTTACAATCTATCACAAATATGTCAATAGCTGCTGATAGTTTTTTCGAAGTTTGATAGAGGTTTTTTTTTTTTTAACATTGCACATTATATAAAAAAAAATATTTGTTACACAAATACATAGATGTGTCAATTAATAAAGACATAACCACCATTTCAAAGATGGAACGTTATTAGTTGACTTTTTTTTGTCTCTTATATGGGTTTCTTTTGTCTCTTTTCGATTTTTTTTTGTCTTGTGTTAGTCGTTGATGTCTTTGGCTCCAAATTCTTTAATACGCCACCCGTAGTTCATTGATTTTTCACAAAATTTTAAATGCTATTCTTTTTCCCCTTTGACTTTTTATGTAGTGTTTTTTAGACCAAAAAGTGACATGTTCCACTAAAATGTTACACGCATAAAAGGAGGAGGGGACTAGAGGGTAGTTGTGCAAAATATTAGCAACTTCTTAAAATGTCCCAATTGATGAATCAGCGGAAAACATCTGGAAACCCCTATCTTGGTCCTTAGTGACAAACATAAAAAAGCAACAAAAAAACAATAACATACAAAATAGATTTAAAGTGCAAAAGTACAAATTAAAATAAGAATAAGGCACAAATTAAAAACTTGCATAAAACTACATGAATTATTCATATACATATATATATATATATATATATATATATATATATATATATATATATATATATATATAGTGTTCTGTGGGTAAACTTTGTGGTAGGATTTAAATTTCCCTGCAGTGCCACCAATGGGGAAATGAGGTATTACACCATGTCAGATCAAATTATTGTCCTGTTTTCATGATACAGGAAAGTACAGGTCCTCTACAGATGGAAATACTCTTCTTAAAGGAGACCACTCACCAAAAGTGGGCTTTTTTGTTCTTATTTTTTTTTCTCGCTCTTCCTCTGAGTTTTCCATTTTTGCTCTTAGATTATTTTGATAAATCTGCCATGTTACTCACTGGGTTTCTTGGAGGCATGTCTTTAGGATGCTCTGTATAATTACCCTGTGAGCCACTCCCCCTTGATAAACACCATAAAATTGATATATTTGCACTAAATAAAATTTATCTGGAACCTTAGGGTGACTCTGTGGTTAGCACAGCAGCCTTGCAGCGCTGGGGTCCTGGGTTGAAACCCCACCAAGGACAACATCTACAAAGAGTTTGTATGTTCTCCCCGTGTTTGCGTGGGTTTCCTCCAGGATCTCCGGTTTTCTCCCACACTTTAAAGACATACTGATGGGGAATTTAGATTGTGAGCCCCATCGGCGACAGCGATGATAATGTGTGCAAACTGTAAAGCGCTGCGGAATATGTTAGCGCTATATAAAAATAAAGATTATTATGGCACATTAAGAAAAACTAATGAATAATACTTTAAAAATAAAAATGGAATGATCAGGGATGCATTGGAATAAAAGTCACAAAAACTGTGCACTTTTGACCTGGTCACCGCTTTAGGATCCTCCTCTCATGAAAGGGAAAGCGGTTAAATTGTGGCCCTCACTTATCCTCACTTATTAACTCTCTATTGCTCTAATTCAGTAAAGGTTTCTATATACAGATGAGCACAATCCACAGACTATAGCGATGGAGTCGAATTTCTTCAAATTTATGGTTTCACACAAATTCAAGCATTTTGAGAGAAAGTTAATGAAAAAACTTTCCTACTGCCATTCCACACACTGCTAAAGCATCAGGGTCACTGGTTAAGTGTCTCCCTTCTGTAGAGTGTAAGCTCTTATGGTCAGTGGGGTCCTCTCTCTCCTGTAGAGTGTAAGCTCTTATGGTCAGTGGGGTCCTCTCTCTCCTGTAGAGTGTAAGCTCTTATGGTCAGTGGGGTCCTCTCTCTCCTGTAGAGTGTAAGCTCTTATGGTCAGTGGGGTCCTCTCTCTCCTGTAGAGTGTAAGCTCTTATGGTCAGTGGGGTCCTCTCTCTCCTGTAGAGTGTAAGCTCTTATGGTCAGTGGTGTCCTCTCTCTCTCCTGTAGAGTGTAAGCTCTTATGGTCAGTGAGGTCCTCTCTCTCCTGTAGAGTGTAAGCTCTTATGGTCAGTGAGGTCCTCTCTCTCCTGTAGAGTGTAAGCTCTTATGGTCAGTGAGGTCCTCTCTCTCCTGCAGAGTGTAAGCTCTTATGGTCAGTGAGGTCCTCTCTCCTGTAGAGTGTAAGCTCTTATGGTCAGTGGGGTCCTCTCTCTCCTGTAGAGTGTAAGCTCTTATGGTCAGTGAGGTCCTCTCTCTCCTGTAGAGTGTAAGCTCTTATGGTCAGTGAGGTCCTCTCTCTCCTGTAGAGTGTAAGCTCTTACGGTCAGTGGAGTCCTCTCTCTCCTGTAGAGTGTAAGCTCTTATGGTCAGTGAGGTCCTCTCTCTCTCTCCTGTAGAGTGTAAGCTCTTATGGTCAGTGGGGTCCTCTCTCTCCTGTAGAGTGTAAGCTCTTATGGTCAGTGGGGTCCTCTCTCTCCTGTAGAGTGTAAGCTCTTATGGTCAGTGGGGTTCTCTCTCTCCTGTAGAGAGTAAGCTCTTATGGTCAGTGGGGTCCTCTCTCTCCTGTAGAGTGTAAGCTCTTATGGTCAGTGGGGTCCTCTCTCTCCTGTAGAGTGTAAGCTCTTATGGTCAGTGGGGTCTTCTCTCTCCTGTAGAGTGTAAGCTCTTATGGTCAGTAGGGTCCTCTCTCTCCTGTAGAGTGTAAGCTCTTATGGTAAGTGGGGTCCTCTCTCTCCTGTAGAGTGTAAGCTCTTATGGTCAGTGGGGTCCTCTCTCTCCTGTAGAGTGTAAGATCTTATGGTCAGTGGGATCCTCTCTCTCTCCTGTAGAGTGTAAGCTCTTATGGTCAGTGGGGTCCTCTCTCTCCTGTAGAGTGTGAGCTCTTATGGTCAGTGGGGTCCTCTCTCTCCTGTAGAGTGTAAGCTCTTATGGTCATTGGGGTCCTCTCTCTCCTGTAGAGTGTAAGCTCTTATGGTCAGTGGGGTCCTCTCTCTCTCCTGTAGAGTGTAAGCTCTTATGGTCAGTGGGGTCTTCTCTCTCCTGTAGAGTGTAAGCTCTTATGGTCAGTAGGGTCCTCTCTCTCCTGTAGAGTGTAAGCTCTTATGGTCAGTGAGGTCCTCTCTCTCTCTCCTGTAGAGTGTAAGCTCTTATGGTCAGTGGGGTCCTCTCTCTCCTGTAGAGTGTAAGCTCTTATGGTCAGTGGGGTCCTCTCTCTCCTGTAGAGTGTGAGCTCTTATGGTCAGTGGGGTTCTCTCTCTCCTGTAGAGAGTAAGCTCTTATGGTCAGTGGGGTCCTCTCTCTCCTGTAGAGTGTAAGCTCTTATGGTCAGTGGGGTCTTCTCTCTCCTGTAGAGTGTAAGCTCTTATGGTCAGTAGGGTCCTCTCTCTCCTGTAGAGTGTAAGCTCTTATGGTCAGTGGGGTCCTCTCTCTCCTGTAGAGTGTAAGCTCTTATGGTCAGTGGGGTCCTCTCTCTCCTGTAGAGTGTAAGCTCTTATGGTCAGTGGGATCCTCTCTCTCTCCTGTAGAGTGTAAGCTCTTATGGTCAGTGGGGTCCTCTCTCTCCTGTAGATTGTAAGCTCTTATGGTCAGTGGGGTCCTCTCTCTCCTGTAGATTGTAAGCTCTTATGGTCAGTGAGGTCCTCTCTCTCCTGTAGAGTGTAAGCTCTTATGGTCAGTGGGGTCCTCTCTCTCCTGTAGAGTGTAAGCTCTTATGGTCAGTGGGGTCCTCTCTCTCCTGTAGAGTGTAAGCTCTTATGGTCAGTGGGGTCCTCTCTCTCCTGTAGAGTGTAAGCTCTTATGGTCAGTGGGGTCCTCTCTCTCCTGTAGAGTGTAAGCTCTTATGGTCAGTGGGGTCCTCTCTCTCCTGTAGAGTGTAAGCTCTTATGGTCAGTGGGGTCCTCTCTCTCCTGTAGAGTGTAAGCTCTTATGGTCAGTGGGGTCCTCTCTCTCCTGTAGAGTGTAAGCTCTTATGGTCAGTGGGGTCCTCTCTCTCCTGTAGAGTGTAAGCTCTTATGGTCAGTGGGGTCTTCTCTCTCCTGTAGAGTGTAAGCTCTTATGGTCAGTAGGGTCCTCTCTCTCCTGTAGAATGTAAGCTCTTATGGTCAGTGGGGTCCTCTCTCTCCTGTAGAGTGTAAGCTCTTATGGTCAGTGGGGTCCTCTCTCTCCTGTAGAGTGTAAGCTCTTATGGTCAGTGGGGTCCTCTCTCTCCTGTAGAGTGTAAGCTCTTATGGTCAGTGGGGTCCTCTCTCTCCTGTAGAGTGTAAGCTCTTATGGTCAGTGGGGTCTTCTCTCTCCTGTAGAGTGTAAGCTCTTATGGTCAGTGGGGTCTTCTCTCTCCTGTAGAGTGTAAGCTCTTATGGTCAGTGGGGTCCTCTCTCTCCTGTAGAGTGTAAGCTCTTATGGTCAGTGGGGTCCTCTCTCTCCTGTAGAGTGTAAGCTCTTATGGTCAGTGGGATCCTCTCTCTCTCCTGTAGAGTGTAAGCTCTTATGTTCAGTGGGGTCCTCTCTCTCCTGTAGAGTGTAAGCTCTTATGTTCAGTGGGATCCTCTCTCTCTCCTGTAGAGTGTAAGCTCTTATGTTCAGTGGGGTCCTCTCTCTCCTGTAGAGTGTAAGATCTTATGGTCAGTGGGATCCTCTCTCTCTCCTGTAGAGTGTAAGCTCTTATGTTCAGTGGGGTCCTCTCTCCTGTAGAGTGTAAGCTCTTATGGTCAGTGGGGTCCTCTCTCTCCTGTAGAGTGTAAGCTATTATGATCAGTGGGATCCTCTCTCTCTCCTGTAGAGTGTAAGCTCTTATGTTCAGTGGGGTCCTCTCTCTCCTGTAGAGTGTAAGATCTTATGGTCAGTGGGGTCCTCTCTCTCTCCTGTAGAGTGTAAGCTCTTATGATCAGTGAGGTTCTCTCTCTCCTGTAGAGTGTAAGCTTTTATGGTCAGTGGGGTCCTCTCTCTCTCTCCTGTAGAGTGTAAGCTCTTATGGTCAGTGAGGTCCTCTCTCTTTCCTGTAGAGTGTAAGCTCTTATGGTCAGTGGGGTCGTCTCTCTCCTGTAGAGTGTAATCTCTTATGGTCAGCGGGGTCCTCTCTCTCTTGTAGAGTGTAAGCTCTTATGATCAGTGGGGTCCTCTCTCTCCTGTAGAGTGTAAGCTCTTATGGTCAGTGGGGTCGTCTCTCTCCTGTAGAGTGTAAGCTCTTATGGTGAGTGGGGTCCTCTCTCTCCTGTAGAGTGTCAGCTCTTATGGTCAGTGGGATCCTCTCTCTCCTGTAGAGTGTAATCTCTTATGGTCAGCGGGGTCCTCTCTCTCTTGTAGAGTGTAAGCTCTTATGATCAGTGGGGTTCTCTCTCTCCTGTAGAGTGTAAGCTCTTATGGTCAGTGGGGTCCTCTCTCTCTCCTGTAGAGTGTAAGCTCTTATGGTCAGTGGGGTCCTCTCTCTCTCCTGTAGAGTGTAAGCTCTTATGGTCAGTGGGGTCCTCTCTCTCTCTCCTGTAGAGTGTAAGCTCTTATGGTCAGTGGGGTCCTCTCTCTCCTGTAGAGTGTAAGCTTTTATGGTCAGTGGGGTCCTCTCTCTCCTGTAGAGTGTAAGCTCTTATGGTCAGTGGGGTCCTCTCTCTCTCCTGTAGAGTGTAAGCTCTTATGGTCAGTGGGGTCCTCTCTCTCTCCTGTAGAGTGTAAGCTCTTATGGTCAGTGGGGTCCTCTCTCTCCTGTAGAGTGTAAGCTCTTATGATCAGTGGGGTCCTCTCTCTCCTGTAGAGTGTAAGCTCTTATGGTCAGTGGGGTCCTCTCTCTCCTGTAAAGTGTAAGTTCTTATGGTCAGTGGGGTCCTCTCTCTCCTGTAGAGGGTAAGCTCTTATGGTCAGTGTGGTCCTCTCTCTCTCCTGTAGAGTGTAAGCTCTTATGGTCAGTGAGGTCCTCTCTCTCCTGTGGATTGTAAGTTCTTATGGTCAGTGGGGTCGTCTCTCTCTCCTGTAGAGTGTAAGCTCTTATGGTCAGTGAGGTCCTCTCTCTCCTGTGGAGTGTAAGCTCTTATGGTTAGTGGGGTCCCCTCTCTCCTGTAGAGTGTAAGCTCTTATGATCAGTGGGGTCCTCTCTCTCCTGTAGAATGTAAGCTCTTATGGTCAGTGGGGTCCTCTCTCTCCTGTAAAGTGTAAGTTCTTATTGTCAGTGGGGTCCTCTCTCTCTTTCCTGTAGAGTGTAAGCTCTTATGGTCAGTGGGATCCTCTCTCTCCTGTAGAGTGTAATCTCTTATGGTCAGCGGGGTCCTCTCTCTCTTGTAGAGTGTAAGCTCTTATGATCAGTGGGGTTCTCTCTCTCCTGTAGAGTGTAAGCTCTTATGGTCAGTGGGGTCCTCTCTCTCTCCTGTAGAGTGTAAGCTCTTATGGTCAGTGGGGTCCTCTCTCTCTCCTGTAGAGTGTAAGCTCTTATGGTCAGTGGGGTCCTCTCTCTCTCTCCTGTAGAGTGTAAGCTCTTATGGTCAGTGGGGTCCTCTCTCTCCTGTAGAGTGTAAGCTTTTATGGTCAGTGGGGTCCTCTCTCTCCTGTAGAGTGTAAGCTCTTATGGTCAGTGGGGTCCTCTCTCTCTCCTGTAGAGTGTAAGCTCTTATGATCAGTGGGGTCCTCTCTCTCCTGTAGAGTGTAAGCTCTTATGGTCAGTGGGGTCCTCTCTCTCCTGTAAAGTGTAAGTTCTTATGGTCAGTGGGGTCCTCTCTCTCCTGTAGAGGGTAAGCTCTTATGGTCAGTGTGGTCCTCTCTCTCTCCTGTAGAGTGTAAGCTCTTATGGTCAGTGAGGTCCTCTCTCTCCTGTGGATTGTAAGTTCTTATGGTCAGTGGGGTCGTCTCTCTCTCCTGTAGAGTGTAAGCTCTTATGGTCAGTGAGGTCCTCTCTCTCCTGTGGAGTGTAAGCTCTTATGGTTAGTGGGGTCCCCTCTCTCCTGTAGAGTGTAAGCTCTTATGATCAGTGGGGTCCTCTCTCTCCTGTAGAATGTAAGCTCTTATGGTCAGTGGGGTCCTCTCTCTCCTGTAAAGTGTAAGTTCTTATTGTCAGTGGGGTCCTCTCTCTCTTTCCTGTAGAGTGTAAGCTCTTATGGTCAGTGGGATCCTCTCTCTCCTGTAGAGTGTAAGTTCTTATGATCAGCGGGGTCCTCTCTCTCTCCTGTAGAGTGTAAGCTCTTATGGTCAGTGGGGTCCTCTCTCTCCTGTAGAGTGTAAGTTCTTATGGTCAGTGGGGTCCTCTCTCTCCTGTAGAGTGTAAGCTCTTATGGTCAGTGGGGTCCTCTCTCTCCTGTAGAGTGTAAGCTCTTATGGTCAGTGGGGTCCTCTCTCTCCTGTAAAGTGTAAGTTCTTATGGAGCAACATGGCAGATGTGACAACCTACATGGTGAGCTGCAGCATGTGCTACATGTTCACAGATCGACCAGAAGAAGAATCAAATTTCACCTGTCAGAAGTGTAGACTAGTGGCCCTTTTAGAAGAAAAGGTGCGGGGTCTGGAAGAAAGAATAGCAACTTTGAAACTCATCAAAGAGAATTAAGACTTTCTAGACAGAACAGAAACATCTCTACTGGTCACAGAAGGTGAAAAAAGTGTCAGAGAACCTCCAAAAGCAGATGAGTGGAAGCATGTGACCAAAAGAAGCAAGAAGACCATGGAGAAAACACCAACCACACAACTGAAGAACCGATATCAAATCTTTGTAGAGGATGAAGATGGCACACCTAAGGATGAAGCAATACCAGCAAGCAAAAAAGAAAAGGGCACACAGCAACAAGTGACAGCAAAAAGTACAGCCAAGAAGCAACGAAGAGTGGTGGTGGTGGGAGACTCACTACTGAGAGGCACAGAAGCAGCCATCTGCAGACCGGACATAACTGCAAGAGAAGTATGCTGCCTTCCAGGTGCGATGATCAAGGATGTGACCGATAGGATACCAAAGCTCTTCAGCTCCAAGGACGTCCACCCATTTCTTCTGATACATATTGGCACCAATGACACTGCAAGAAAGGACCTACCGACAATCTGCAAAGACTTTGAAGAGTTGGGGAAGAAAGTAAAGGAACTGGATGCACAGGTAGTTTTTTCTTCTATCCTTCCAGTAGACGGGCATGGCACCAGGAGATGGAACAGGATCCTTGATGCAAACAACTGGCTAAGATGATGGTGCAGACAACAAGGATTCGGATTCCTGGACCACGGTGTGAATTATTTGTACGATGGACTCCTTGCCAGAGACGGACTACACCTCAACAAACCTGGGAAACACACATTCGCCAGAAGACTCGCTACACTCATCAGGAGGGCGTTAAACTAGAAGAAGAGGGGACGGGAAGAAAAACATTAGACGCGAACAAAGACGACCCAGGAAAACATACTCAGAAGGGAGGTAAGAACATTTCTAAAACAATCCACAGCGAGGAGATTGGAACAAAACAAAATGCTCTAAACTGCATGCTCGCAAACGCCAGAAGCCTGACAAACAAGATGGAAGAACTAGAAGCAGAAATATCTACAGGTAACTTTGACATAGTGGGAATAACCGAGACATGGTTAGATGAAAGCTATGACTGGGCAGTTAACTTACAGGGTTACAGTCTGTTTAGAAAGGATCGTAAAAATCGGAGAGGAGGAGGGGTTTGTCTCTATGTAAAGTCTTGTCTAAAGTCCACTTTAAGGGAGGATATTAGCGAAGGAAATGAGGATGTCGAGTCCATATGGGTTGAAATTCATGGAGGGAAAAATGGTAACAAAATTCTCATTGGGGTCTGTTACAAACCCCCAAATATAACAGAAACCATGGAAAGTCTACTTCTAAAGCAGATAGATGAAGCTGCAACTCATAATGAGGTCCTGGTTATGGGGGAATTTAACTACCCGGATATTAACTGGGAAACAGAAACCTGTGAAACCCATAAAGGCAACAGGTTTCTGCTAATAACCAAGAAAAATTATCTTTCACAATTGGTGCAGAATCCAACCAGAGGAGCAGCACTTTTAGACCTAATACTATCTAATAGACCTGACAGAATAACAAATCTGCAGGTGGTCGGGCATCTAGGAAATAGCGACCACAATATTGTACAGTTTCACCTGTCTTTCACTAGGGGGATTTGTCAGAGAGTCACAAAAACACTGAACTTTAGGAAGGCAAAGTTTGACCAGCTTAGAGATGCCCTTAATCTGGTAGACTGGGACAATATCCTCAGAACTAATAATACAGATAATAAATGGGAAATGTTTAAGAACATCCTAAATAGGCAGTGTAAGCGGTTTATACCTTGTGGGAATAAAAGGACTAGAAATAGGAAAAACCCAATGTGGCTAAACAAAGAAGTAAGACAGGCAATTAACAGTAAAAAGAAAGCATTTGCACTACTAAAGCAGGATGGCACCATTGAAGCTCTAAAAAACTATAGGGAGAAAAATACTTTATCTAAAAAACTAATTAAAGCTGCCAAAAAGGAAACAGAGAAGCACATTGCTAAGGAGATCCCAAACTGTTCTTCAACTATATCAATAGTAAAAGAATAAAAACTGAAAATGTAGGCCCCTTAAAAAATAGTGAGGAAAGAATGGTTGTAGATGACGAGGAAAAAGCTAACATATTAAACACCTTCTTCTCCACGGTATTCACGGTGGAAAATGAAATGCTAGGTGAAATCCCAAGAAACAATGAAAACCCTATATTAAGGGTCACCAATCTAACCCAAGAAGAGGTGCGAAACCGGCTAAATAAGATTAAAATAGATAAATCTCCGGGTCCGGATCGCATACACCCACGAGTACTAAGAGAACTAAGTAATGTAATAGATAAACCATTATTTCTTATTTTTAGGGACTCTATAGTGACAGGGTCTGTTCCGCAGGATTGGCGCATAGCAAATGTGGTGCCAATATTCAAAAAGGGCTCAAAAAGTGACTATGGAAATTATAGGCCAGTAAGTCTAACCTCTATTGTTGGTAAAATATTTGAAGGGTTTCTGAGGGATGTTATTCTGGATTATCTCAATGAGAATAACTGTTTAACTCCATATCAGCATGGGTTTATGAGAAATCGCTCCTGTCAAACCAATCTAATCAGTTTTTATGAAGAGGTAAGCTATAGGCTGGACCACGGTGAGTCATTGGACGTGGTATATCTCGATTTTTCCAAAGCGTTTGATACCGTGCCGCACAAGAGGTTGGTACACAAAATGAGAATGCTTGGCCCGGGGGAAAATGTGTGTAAATGGGTTAGTAACTGGCTTAGTGATAGAAAGCAGAGGGTGGTTATAAATGGTATAGTCTCTAACTGGGTCGCTGTGACCAGTGGGGTACCGCAGGGGTCAGTATTGGGACCTGTTCTCTTCAACATATTCATTAATGATCTGGTAGAAGGTTTACACAGTAAAATATCGATATTTGCAGATGATACAAAACTATGTAAAGCAGTTAATACAAGAGAAGATAGTATTCTGCTACAGATGGATCTGGATAAGTTGGAAACTTGGGCTGAAAGGTGGCAGATGAGGTTTAACAATGATAAATGTAAGGTTATACACATGGGAAGAAGGAATCAATATCACCATTACACACTGAACGGGAAACCACTGGGTAAATCTGACAGGGAGAAGGACTTGGGGATCCTAGTTAATGATAAACTTACCTGGAGCAGCCAGTGCCAGGCAGCAGCTGCCAAGGCAAACAGGATCATGGGGTGCATTAAAAGAGGTCTGGATACACATGATGAGAGCATTATACTGCCTCTGTACAAATCCCTAGTTAGACCGCACATGGAGTACTGTATCCAGTTTTGGGCACCGGTGCTCAGGAAGGATATAATGGAACTAGAGAGAGTACAAAGGAGGGCAACAAAATTAGTAAAGGGGATGGGAGAACTACAATACCCAGATAGATTAGTGAAATTAGGATTATTTAGTCTAGAAAAAAGACGACTGAGGGGCGATCTAATAACCATGTATCAGTATATAAGGGGACAATACAAATATCTCGCTGAGGATCTGTTTATACCAAGGAAGGTGACGGGCACAAGGGGGCATTCTTTGCGTCTGGAGGAGAGAAAGTTTTTCCACCAACATAGAAGAGGATTCTTTACTGTTAGGGCAGTGAGAATCTGGAATTGCTTGCCTGAGGAGGTGGTGATGGCGAACTCAGTCGAGGGGTTCAAGAGAGGCCTGGATGTCTTCCTGGAGCAGAACAATATTGTATCATACAATTAGGTTCTGTAGAAGGACGTAGATCTGGGGATTTATTATGATGGAATATAGGCTGAACTGGATGGACAAATGTCTTTTTTCGGCCTTACTAACTATGTTACTATGTTACTATGTTACTATGGTCAGTGGGGTCCTCTCTCTCCTGTAGAGTGTAAGCTCTTATGGTCAGTGTGGTCCTCTCTCTCTCCTGTAGAGTGTAAGCTCTTATGGTCAGTGGGGTCCTCTCTCTCCTGTAGAGTGTAAGTTCTATGGTCAGTGGGGTCCTCTCTCTCCTGTAGATTGTAAGCTCTTATGGTCAGTGGGGTCGTCTCTCTCTCCTGTAGAGTGTAAGCTCTTATGATCAGTGGGGTCCTCTCTCTCCTGTAGAGTGTAAGCTCTTATGATCAGTGGGGTCCTCTCTCTCCTGTAGAATGTAAGCTCTTATGGTCAGTGGGGTCCTCTCTCTCCTGTAGAGTGTAAGCTCTTATGGTCAGTGTGGTCCTCTCTCTCTCCTGTAGAGTGTAAGCTCTTATGGTCAGTGGGGTCCTCTCTCTCCTGTAGAGTGTAAGCTCTTATGGTCAGTGGGGTCCTCTCCCTTCTGTAGATTGTAAGCTCTTATGGTCAGTGGGGTCCTCTCTCCTGTAGAGTGTAAGCTCTTATGGTCAGTGGGGTCCTCTCTCTCCTGTAAAGTGTAAATTCTTATGGTCAGTGGGGTCCTCTCTCTCCTGTAGAGTGTAAGCTCTTATGGTCAGTGTGGTCCTCTCTCTCTCCTGTAGAGTGTAAGCTCTTATGGTCAGTGTGGTCCTCTCTCTCTCCTGTAGAGTGTAAGCTCTTATGGTCACTGGGGTTCTCTCTCTCCTGTAGAGTGTAAGCTCTTATGGTCAGTGGGGTCCTCTCTCTCTCCTGTAGAGTGTAAGCTCTTATGGTCAGTGTGGTCCTCTCTCTCTCCTGTAGAGTGTAAGCTCTTATGGTCAGTGGGGTCCTTTCTCTCCTGTAGAGTGTAAGCTCTTATGGTCAGTGGGGTTCTCTCTCTCCTGTAGAGTGTAAGCTCTTATGGTCAGTGGGGTTCTCTCTCTCCTGTAGAGTGTAAGCTCTTATGGTCAGTGGGGTTCTCTCTCTCCTGTAGAGTGTAAGCTATTATGGTCAGTGGGGTTCTCTCTCTCCTGTAGAGTGTAAGCTCTTATGGTCAGTGGTGTTCTCTTTCTCCTGTAGAGTGTAAGCTCTTATGGTCAGTGGGGTCCTCTCTCTCCTGTAAAGTGTAAGTTCTTATGGTCAGTGGGGTCCTCTCTCTCTCCTGTAGAGTGTAAGCTCTTTTGGTCAGTGGGGTCCTCTCTCTCTCCTGTAGAGTGTAAGCTCTTATGGTCAGTGGGGTCCTCTCTCTCCTGTAAAGTGTAAGCTCTTATGGTCAGTGGGGTCCTCTCTCTCCTGTAGAGTGTAATCTCTTATGGTCAGTGGGGTCCTCTCTTTCCTGTAGAGTGTAAGCTCTTATGGTCAGTGGGGTCCTCTCTCTCCTGTAGAGTGTAAGCTCTTATGGTCAGTGGGGTCTTCTCTCTCTCCTGTAGAGTGTAAGCTCTTATGGTCAGTGGGGTCCTTTCTCTCCTGTAGAGTGTAAGCTCTTATGGTTAGTGGGGTCCCCTCTCTCCTGTAGAGTGTAAGCTCTTATGGTCAGTGGGGTCTTCTCTCTCTCCTGTAGAGTGTAAGCTCTTATGGTCAGTGGGGTCCTCTCTCTCCTGTAGAGTGTTAGCTCTTATGGTCAGTGGGGTCCTCTCTCTCCTGTACAGTGTAAGCTCTTTTGGTCAGTGGGGTCCTCTCTCTCTCCTGTAGAGTGTAAGCTCTTATGGTCAGTGGGGTCCTCTCTCTCCTGTAAAGTGTAAGCTCTTATGGTCAGTGGGGTCCTCTCTCTCCTGTAGAGTGTAATCTCTTATGGTCAGAGGGGTCCTCTCTTTCCTGTAGAGTGTAAGCTCTTATGGTCAGTGGGGTCCTCTCTCTCCTGTAGAGTGTAAGCTCTTATGGTCAGTGGGGTCTTCTCTCTCTCCTGTAGAGTGTAAGCTCTTATGGTCAGTGGGGTCCTTTCTCTCCTGTAGAGTGTAAGCTCTTATGGTTAGTGGGGTCCCCTCTCTCCTGTAGAGTGTAAGCTCTTATGGTCAGTGGGGTCCTCTCTCTCCTGTAGAGTGTAAGCTCTTATGGTCAGTGGGGTCTTCTCTCTCTCCTGTAGAGTGTAAGCTCTTATGGTCAGTGGGGTCCTTTCTCTCCTGTAGAGTGTAAGCTCTTATGGTTAGTGGGGTCCCCTCTCTCCTGTAGAGTGTTAGCTCTTATGGTCAGTGGGGTCCTCTCTCTCCTGTAGAGTGTAAGCTCTTATGGTCAGTGATGTCCTCTCTCTCTTGTAGAGTGTAAGCTCTTATGGTCAGTGGGGTCCTCTCTCTCCTGTAGAGTGTAAGCTCTTATGGTCAGTGGGGTCCTCTCTCTCCTGTAGAGTGTAAGCTCTTATGGTCAGTGGGGTCCTCTCTCTCCTGTAGAGTGTAAGCTCTTAAGGTCAGTGGGGTCCTCTCTCTCCTGTAGAGTGTAAGCTCTTATGGTCAGTGGGGTCCTCTCTCTCCTGTAGAGTGTAAGCTCTTATGGTCAGTGGGGTCCTCTCTCTCCTGTAGAGTGTAAGCTCTTATGGTCAGTGAGGTCCTCTCTCTCCTGCAGAGTGTAAGCTCTTATGGTCAGTGGGGTCCCCTCTCTCCTGTAGAGTGTAATCTCTTATGGTCAGTGGGGTCCTCTCTCTCCTGTAGAGTGTAAGCTCTTATGGTCAGTGGGGTCCTCTCTCTCCTGTAGAGTGTAATCTCTTATGGTCAGTGGGGTCTTCTCTCTCCTGTAGAGTGTAAGCTCTTATGGTCAGCGGGGTCCTCTCTCTCCTGTAGAGTGTAAGGTCTTATGGTCAGTGGGGTCCTCTCCCTCCTGTAGAGTGTAAGCTCTTATGGTCAGTGGGGTCCTCTCTCCCTCCTGTAGAGTGTAAGCTCTTATGGTCAGTGGGGTCCTCTCTCTCTCCTGTAGAGTGTAAGCTCTTATGGTCAGTGAGGTCCTCTCTCTCTCCTGTAGAGTGTAAGCTCTTATGGTCAGTGGGGTCCTTTCTCTCCTGTAGAGTGTAAGCTCTTATGGTTAGTGGGGTCCCCTCTCTCCTGTAGAGTGTAAGCTCTTATGGTCAGTGGGGTCTTCTCTCTCTCCTGTAGAGTGTAAGCTCTTATGGTCAGTGGGGTCCTCTCTCTCCTGTAGAGTGTAATCTCTTATGGTCAGTGGGGTCTTCTCTCTCCTGTAGAGTGTAAGCTCTTATGGTCAGCGGGGTCCTCTCTCTCCTGTAGAGTGTAAGGTCTTATGGTCAGTGGGGTCCTCTCCCTCCTGTAGAGTGTAAGCTCTTATGGTCAGTGGGGTCCTCTCTCCCTCCTGTAGAGTGTAAGCTCTTATGGTCAGTGGGGTCCTCTCTCTCTCCTGTAGAGTGTAAGCTCTTATGGTCAGTGAGATCCTCTCTCTCTCCTGTAGAGTGTAAGCTCTTATGGTCAGTGGGGTCCTCTCTCTCTCCTGTAGAGTGTAAGCTCTTATGGTCAGCGGGGTCCTCTCTCTCCTGTAGAGTGTAAGCTCTTATGGTCAGTGGGGTCCTCTCTCTCTCCTGTAGAGTGTAAGCTCTTATGGTCAGTGGGATCCTCTCTCTCCTGTAGAGTGTTAGCTCTTATGGTCAGCGGGGTCCTCTCTCTCCTGTAGAGTGTAAGCTCTTATGGTCAGTGGGGTCCTCTCTCTCCTGTAGAGTGTTAGCTCTTATGGTCAGCGGGGTCCTCTCTCTCCTGTAGAGTGTAAGCTCTTATGGTCAGTGGGGTCCTCTCTCTCTCCTGTAGAGTGTAATCTCTTATGGTCAGTGGGGTCCTTGCTCTCTCCTGTAGAGTGTAAGCTCTTATGGTCAGTGGGGTCCTCTCTCTCCTGTAGAGTGTAAGCTCCTTTGGTCAGTGAGGTCCTCTCTCTCCTGTAGAGTGTAAGCTCTTATGGTCAGTGGGGTTCTCTCTCTCTCCTGTAGAGTGTAAGCTCTTATGGACAGAGGGGTCCTCTCTCTCTCCTGTAGAGTGTAAGCTCTTATGGTCAGCGGGGTCCTCTCTCTCCTGTAGAGTGTAAGCTCTTATGATCAGTGGGGTCCTCTCTCCTGTAGAGTGTAAGCTCTTATGGTCAGTGGGGTCCTCTCTCTCCTGTAGAGTGTAAGCTCTTATGGTCAGTGGGGTCATCTCCCTCCTGTAGAGTGTAAGCTCTTATGGTCAGTGGGGTCCTCTCCCTCCTGTAGAGTGTAAGCTCTTATGGTCAGTGGGGTCATCTCTCTCCAGTAGAGCGTAAGCTCTTATGGTCAGTGGGGTCCTCTCTTTCCTGTAGAGTGTAAGCTCTTATGGTCAGTGGGGTCCTCTCTCTCTCCTGTAGAGTGTAAGCTCTTATGGTCAGTGGGGTCCTCTCTCTCCTGTAGAGTGTAAGCTCTTATGGTCAGTGGGGTCCTCTCTCTCCTGTAGAGTGTAAGCTCTTATGGTCAGTGGTGTCCTCTCTCTCCTGTAGAGTGTAAGCTCTTATGGTCAGTGGGGTCCTCGCTCTCCTGTACAGTATAAACTCTTAAGGTCAGTGGCATCCTCTTTCTCTCACCTGTAAAGTGCAGGCTCTTATGCTCGTCTTTCTCTCCTCTCCCCACCTGTATTTTTCAAGCAATTTCAAACTTTCCAGATCCATGCAAATTCATTCATCAAAAATCGAATTTTGGGTGAAAATTTGACCAAATCGGTGATTTTGAATTTCAAAAGATCCGCTCATTTCTAGTGCTATGAACACAGCTTTTCCAAAAATCTGTATGAATTAGTCTCTTCTGGGTTGCAAGTACAATTAGTCCAATATTCCCACATTATTTGTTGCCAACCTGCAAACTAATTAACAACTTTTTACAATTCCAGCCATAAATTCTCCATTGGATTTAGGTCTGGGTTCTGACTTCAACTCTCTTGGTCATTATTAAATCTATTGCGATTTTTTTTTAACAATTCATATATAGCTTTGACTTTTGGTGGTCGTCTAGCTGCAGAGGAGTTGATGACTTCTTAGTTCTCTTGTGGACTGCAGCAGGTTTTCTTCTGAGATTATATTTGTACTATGTCTTCGCCATACGTGCTATCTGACAAGACTTCCAGGACCTGTTCTGGAGTCTCCACCAAAATGAATTATTATGTGGATGGAATAATTTTGAAGGTGGCCTGATTGGAAATTTTCCATTTTTTCTGTGTTTGACCTCCTTCACCTTTTACATACTGTATGAAGAAGACTACATAGCTGTCATTGCCCTTTATAAAATGCATACAGCTCCTGCTGCATTGGTGGATGCCGACATCTTTGCAAATGTACGGGCCGGGAGTTCATGTACAGATAGTTATGTAAAATTCTGAAAATTGGTCATAGGAGTTGTTTAAGGAGACATAAAAAAGTTGGATGGTGATGTAGTTGTAGCCGGTTTCCTTTAAGTTTCTACCACTCTGTTTTTTGATACTTGATCTCTACACTTTTTTGCCGATAATCATTTCCCGTTTTCCATCTTTACGATGAGACATATTCATACTCGGAGAGTTCTTTCATCCCTGATGTTACATTTTCCCACGTGAGATGTTCAGAAGCCAAAGATCTCCACTAAGGGCCAGCACCATCATCTCCCTGACTTTGAAAAATACAGTATATCATAGACCGAGACAGCAACAAGATGGATACAAACGGTAACATTGATGTTCGGGGATCCGGGGAGCACTCGCGGCATGTTCCATGATTAAAATCTCCTGTTCTCTCTCCTTTTTACCGAGTTCGTGTGACTATGAAGAATGAGATGGGGAATTATCATTGAGTCGGTTCCATGTTTTCATTACGCAGGCTTCGAACATGAGAGAATTATTATCTCCATCTCGGAATGTATGACAAGGTTGCGTCATTGTATCAGCGCAAAGCTGTGTTTCTCCTGTCGAAGGTCAAATCAGGAAGGAAAGGAAGGACGTCTCTCATTACTAGTAATCCTTTTGGCTCAACAGATCCAAATATCTGTGCTGTTTAATTTTACACTATATGTTTAATGAGATGGAATCTTTATTTTTACATATAAGGGTCTATAAGTCCTGCACATGGGGGGGGGGCATTTGTTGCAAGGGGAGTTTGCAAAGTCAGTTTTTCTTGTGTCTCGTTGCCTTTATTTGCTCAACAGTTATCAATTCGTTGTTTGGTAAATTTGGAACATCTTTAGATAAAACACTGTTTTTTTTTTCCATATTTTGCTCCACCTTCTTACTGGAGTGAGAATTAACCCCTTCATGACCCAGCCTATTTTGACCTTAATGACCTGGCCGTTTTTTGCAATTCTGACCAGTGTCCCTTTATGAGGTAATAACTCAGGAACGCTTCAACGGATCCTAGCGGTTCTGAGATTGTTTTTTCGTGACATATTGGGCTTCATGTTAGTGGTAAATTTAGGTCAATAAATTCTGCGTTTATTTGTGATAAAAACGGAAATTTGGCGAAAATTTTGAAAATTTCGCAATTTTCACATTTTGAATTTTTATTCTGTTAAACCAGAGAGTTATGTGACACAAAATAGTTAATAAATAACATTTCCCACATGTCTACTTTACACCAGCACAATTTTGGAAACAAAATTTTTTTTTGCTAGGAAGTTATAAGAGTTAAAATTTGACCAGCGATTTCTCATTTTTACAACGAAATTTACAAAACCATTTTTTTTAGGGACCACCTCACATTTGAAGTCAGTTTGAGGGGTCTATATGGCTGAAAATACCCAAAAGTGACACCATTCTAAAAAATGCACCCCTCAAGGTGCTCAAAACCACATTCAAGAAGTTTTTTAACCCTTCAGGTGCTTCACAGTAGCAGAAGCAACATGGAAGGAAAAAATGAACATTTAACTTTTTAGTCACAAAAATTATCTTTTAGCAACATTTTTTTTATTTTCCCAATGGTACAAGGAGAAACTGAACCACGAAAGTTGTTGTGCAATTTGTCCTGAGTACGCTGATACCTCATATGTGGGGGTAAACCACTGTTTGGGCGCACGGCAGGGCTTGGAAGGGAAGGAGCGCCATTTGATTTTTTGAATGAAAAATTGGCTCCACTCTTTAGCGGACACCATGTCACGTTTGGAGAGCCCCCGTGTGCCTAAAAATTGGAGCTCCCCCACACGTGACCCCATTTTGGAAACTAGACGCCCCAAGGAACTTATCTAGATGCATAGTGAGAACTTTGAACCCCCGGGGGCATCACAAATTGATCCGTAAAAATGAAAAAGTACTTTTTTTTCACAAAAAAATTCTTTTAGCCTCAATTTTTTTCATTTTCACATGGGCAACAGGATAAAATGGATCCTAAAATTTGTTGGGCAATTTCTCATGAGTACACCGATACCTCACATGTGGGGGTAAACCACTGTTTGGGCACATGGTAAGGTTCGGAAGGGAAGGAGCGCCATTTGACTTTTTGAATGAAAAATTATCTCCATCGTTATCGGACACCATGTCACGTTTGGATAGCTCCTGTGTGCCTAAACATTGGAGCTCCCCCACAAATGACCCCATTTTGGAAACTAGACCCCCCAAGGAACTTATCTAGATGCATATTGAGCACTTTAAACCCTCAGGTGCTTCACAAATTGATCTGTAAAAATGAAAAAGTACTTTTTTTTTCACAAAAAAATTCTTTTCGCCTCAGTTTTCATTTTCACATGGGCAATAGGATAAAATGAATCCTAAAATTTGTTGGGCAATTTCTCCCGAGTACGCCGATACCTCATATGTGGGGGTAAACCACTGTTTGGGCACACGGCAGGGCTCGGAAGGGAAGGCGCGCCATTTGACTTTTTGAATGGAAAATTAGCTCCAATTGTTAGCGGACACCATGTCGCGTTTAGAGAGCCCCTGTGTGCCTATGCATTGGAGCTCCCCCACAAGTGACCCCATTTTGGAAACTAGACCCCCCAAGGAACTTATCTAGATGCATATTGAGCACTTTAAACCCCCAGGTGCTTCACAGAAGTTTATAATGCAGAGCCATGAAAATAAAAAATAATTTTTCTTTCCTCAAAAATGATTTTTAGCCTGGAATTTCCTATTTTGCCAAGGGTAATAGGAGAAATTGGACCGCAAATGTTGTTGTCCAGTTTGTCCTGAGTACGCTGATACCCCATATGTGGGGGTAAACCACTGTTTGGGCACACGGCAGGGCTCGGAAGGGAAGGCGCGCCATTTGACTTTTTGAATGGAAAATTAGCTCCAATTGTTAGCGGACACCATGTCGCGTTTAGAGAGCCCCTGTGTGCCTATGCATTGGAGCTCCCCCACAAGTGACCCCATTTTGGAAACTAGACCCCCCAAGGAACTTATCTAGATGCATATTGAGCACTTTAAACCCCCAGGTGCTTCACAGAAGTTTATAATGCAGAGCCATGAAAATAAAAAATAATTTTTCTTTCCTCAAAAATGATTTTTAGCCTGGAATTTCCTATTTTGCCAAGGGTAATAGGAGAAATTGGACCGCAAATGTTGTTGTCCAGTTTGTCCTGAGTACGCTGATACCCCATATGTGGGGGTAAACCACTGTTTGGGCGCACGGCAGGGCTCGGAAGGGAAGGCACGCCAATTGGCTTTTTAAATGGAAAATTAGCTCCAATCATTAGCGGACACCATGTCACGTTTGGAGAGCCCCTGTGTGCCTAAACATTGGAGATCCCCCACATATGACCCCATTTTGGAAACTAGACCCCCAAAGGAACTAATCTAGATGTGTGGTGAGGACTTTGAACTTCCAAGTGCTTCACAGAAGTTTATAACGCAGAGCCATGAAAATAAAATAAAAATTTTATTTTCTCTAAAATGATTTTTTAGCCTGCAATTTATTATTTTCCCAAGGGTAAAAGGAGAAATTTGACCCCAAAAGTTGTTGTACAGTTTCTCCTGAGTACGCTGATACCCCATATGTGGGGGTAAACCACAGTTTGGGCACATGTCGGGGCTCGGAAGTCAAGTAGTGACATTTTGAAATGCAGACTTTGATGGAATGCTCTGCGGGCGTTACGTTGCGTTTGCAGAGCCCCTGATGTGGCTAAACAGTAGAAACCCCCCACAAGTGACCCCATTTTAGAAACTAGACCCCGAAAGGAACTTATCTAGATGTGAGGTGAGCACTTTGAACCCCCAAGTGCTTCACAGAAGTTTATAACACAGAGCAGTGAAAATAATAAATACGTTTTCTTTCCTCAAAAATAATTTTTTAGCCCAGAATTTTTTATTTTCCCAAGGGTTACAGGAGAAATTGGACCCCAAAAGTTGTTGTCCAGTTTCTCCTGAGTACGCTGATACCCCATATGTGGGGGTAAACCACTGTTTGGGCACACGTCGGGGCTCAGAAGGGAAGTAGTGACTTTTGAAATGCAGACTTTGATGGAATGGTCTGCGGGCGTCACGTTGCGTTTGCAGAGCCCCTGGTGTGCCTAAACAGTAGAAACCCCCCACAAGTGACCCCATTTTGGAAACTAGACCCCCCAAGGAACTTATCTAGATATGTGGTGAGCACTTTGAACCCCCAAGTGCTTCACAGACGTTTACAACGCAGAGCCGTGAAAATAAAAAATCATTTTTCTTTCCTCAAAAATGATGTTTTAGCAAGCAATTTTTTATTTTCTCAAGGGTAACAGGAGAAATTGGACCCCAGTAATTGTTGCCCAGTTTGTCCTGAGTACGCTGATACCCCATATGTGGGGGTAAACCACTGTTTGGGCACATGTCGGGGCTCGGAAGTCAAGTAGTGACGTTTTGAAATGCAGACTTTGATGGAATGGTCTGCGGGCGTCACGTTGCGTTTGCAGAGCCCCTGGTGTGCCTAAACAGTAGAAACCCCCCACAAGTGACCCCATTTTGGAAACTAGACCCCCCAAGGAACTTATCTAGATATGTGGTGAGCACTTTGAACCCCCAAGTGCTTCACAGACGTTTACAACGCAGAGCCGTGAAAATAAAAAATCATTTTACTTTCCTCAAAAATGATGTTTTAGCAAGCAATTTTTTATTTTCTCAAGGGTAACAGGAGAAATTGGACCCCAGTAATTGTTGCCCAGTTTGTCCTGAGTACACTGATACCCCATATGTGGGGGTAAACCACTGTTTGGGCACACGTCGGGGCTCGGAAGGGAAGGAGCACCATTTGACTTTTTGAATAAAAGATTGGCTGGAATCAATGGTGGCGCCATGTTGCGTTTGGAGACCCCCTGATGTGCCTAAACAGTGGAAACCCCTCAATTCTAATGCCAACACACCCCTAACCCTTATCCCAACTGTAGCCGTAACCCTAATCACACCCCTAACCACAACCCTAACCCCAACACACCCCTAACCCTAACCACAACCCTAATTCCAACCCAACCCTAACCCTAAGGCTATGTACCCACGTTGCGGATTCGTGTGAGATTTTTCCGCACCATTTTTGAAAAATCCGCGGGTAAAAGGCACTGCGTTTTACCTGCGGATTTACTGCGGATTTCACCTGCGGATTCCTATTGAGGAATAGGTGTAAAACGCTGCGGAATCCGCACAAAGAATTGACATGCTGCGGAAAATACAACGCAGCGTTTCCGTGCGGTATTTTCCGCACCATGGGCACAGCGGATTTGGTTTTCCATAGGTTTACATGGTACTGTAAACCTGATGGAACACTGCTGCGGATCCGCAGCGGCCAATCCGCTGCGGATCCGCAGCCAAATCCGCACCGTGTGCACATAGCCTAATTCTAAAGGTATGTGCACACGCTTCGGAAAACGCTGCGGATCCGCAGCAGTTTCCCATGAGTTTACATTTCAATGTAAACCTATGGGAAACAAAAATCGCTGTACACATGCTGCGGAAAAACTGCACGGAAACGCAGCGGTTTACATTCCGCAGCATGTCACTTCTTTCTGCGGATTCCACAGCGGTTTTACAACTGCTCCAATAGAAAATCGCAGTTGTAAAACCGCAGTGAAATGCGCAGAAAAACCGCGGTAAATCTGCCATAAATCCGCAGCAGTTTAGCACTGCGGATTTATCAAATCCGCTGCGGAAAAATCCGCAGAGGACCAGAATACGTGTGCACATACCGAAACCCTAACCCTAACCCTAACCCTAACCCTACCCCTAACCCTACCCCTAACCCTACCCCTACCCCTACCCCTAACCCTAACCCTACCCCTAACCCTACCCCTAACCCTACCCCTAACCCTAACCCTAACCCTAGTTCTAACTCCAACCTTAGTGAAAAAAAAAAAAATTCTTTATTTTATTATTGTCCCTATCTATGGGGGACAAATGGGGGGGGTCATTTACTGTTTTTTTATTTTGACCACTGTGATAGATTATATCACAGTGATCAAAATTCACATTGGAACGAATCTGCCGGCCGGCAGATTCGGCGGGCGCACTGCGCATGCGCCCGCCATTTTGGAACATGGCGGCGCTCGGGGAAGAAGACGGACGGACCCCGCCAGGATCGGTAAGTATAAGGGGGGGAGATCAGGGCACAGGGGGGGGATATCAGGGCAGGGGGGGGCGTCGGAGCACGGGGGGGAGGGATCGGAGCATGGGGGAGAGTGATCGGTGTGCGGGCGGGTGGATCGGTGTGCAGGGGGGGTGGATCGGTGTGCAGGGGGGGTGGATCGGTGTGCAGGGGGGGTGGTTCGGAGCACGGGGGGGGATCGGAGTGCGGGGGGGTTTGATTGGAGCGCGGGGGGTGTGATTGGAGCACGGGGGGAGCGGACAGGAGGACGGGGGAGCGGAGCACAGGACGGAGGGGAGCGGGCCACAGATCGGGGGCTGGGGGGGCGATCGGTGGGGTGGGGTGGGGGCACATTAGTATTTCCAGCCATGGCCGATGATATTGCAGCATCGGCCATGGCTGGATTGTAATATTTCACCATTTTTTTAGGTGAAATATTACAAATCGCTCTGATTGGCAGTTTCACTTTCAACAGCCAATCAGAGCGATCGTAGCCACGAGGGGGTGAAGCCACCCCCCCTGGGCTAAACTACCACTCCCCCTGTCCCTGCAGGCCGGGTGAAATGGGAGTTAACCCTTTCACCCGGCCTGCAGGGACGCGATCTTTCTGTGACACAGCATATGCGTCACAGGTCGGATTGGCACCGACTTTCATGACGCATACGCTGTGTCACAGGTCGGGAAGGGGTTAAAAAGTTTTGGCAACTTTTGAAATAGCTCCAATTCATTAATTTAGGTTACCGTGACCCTCAAACCTAGCACTGAAAGGTGACTATAGATTTGTCCTCTATATTAATACCTACACAGTGACCTCTATTTGCTTTAAGCTCTTGAGATTCGTATTCCTACATCCAATATGGCGGTCGTAGTGGTATGGACAGCACAGTGTCATGTCTGAACCATGACTCCCCTACTGCCTGGGCTGTTGAGTTCAGATTTACTAAAGTTTCCAAATAGAGAAGAATGGATCGGGCAAAATTCAAATTTGCCCATTCTCGCGGCATTTCCCTGGAAATTTGATTCGCAAAGAAGTTGTTCTAGAAATCTAATGTGTTTTATTTTGCTCTATTTTCTGTGACCTGTCTAGATGCCAGAGCAATGAAAATCAGGCAAAATCTTTCATCAATCCCATAACTTAGATCCTGACCTTTTTTTTCATACAAAATATTATTTATAAGTCATGCAATATCATGTCCTTTTATATTATACCACAAATTTAGGTTGAGGACAAAGCTGCATATAAAGGATTAATCTGCAAGAAGAGGACATGGCAGCTTCTAAAAGGTTAATCTATAAAAATCGGAAATAGAGTAGCATGTTGTAAAGGGTTAATGTACTGCACAATAAGGGACATAGCTATTTTAAAAGCGTTCATCTGAGCACCTCACTACATACATACAGAGCCCATTTTTCTAATTATAATTATTTTAGAAATTGCTATATTTTGGTCTGTATTTACTTTATGAAGTTTCCCAGTAAGTTATAGGTCCTCATTAACCTTTCTACTATATATACCTGAAATACGGCAGATTTATTGAATATTTTTTATGTAAATTCCGTTTAAAAATTCTGAAAAAATGTTTAGTACAACACACGTAAATGGAATTTTCAAATCCTCATCTACATCCAACGAAAAAGAGACAAATTGCAAGGAAATCAAGTTGTGATGCAAATATTCAAACTGGTCACAAAAAGTATAATTAAGTAATTACCAGTTAATTGTAATAGTTGGTACAAAAATGAAATAAAAAGAATAAAAACTGAAAAATGCTGTTAATTATCACTAAACAAAATGAATGGGATCTGTTAGTAAAACTGTAGTCAGTAGGGTAAAAAGTATTTGTTAAATAAATGTAAAATAAGATAAAAAATATAAAAAATGAATGTCATAATAAAAAAAACTTAAAATGAAAACCTGTGATTTCCTTAAGAACATCGGAAATGGAACAACAAATCACTTTTCCAGCTGCATTTGACATTCATTTTCCTAAAATGTTTTTCTAATAAATAATTTTAATTTTATCCCCAAACTTGTATTTCTACAGTATATTGATGGAGATGTGGATATTTAGTCACTTTTTCAGACTTCCTGTAAAGACTTCAAAAATTGGTCTTTAGAACCCTTTTTTTTTTGTTACTTTGTATCCGTAACGCCAACACTTATTTAAAACAGCTGGATATTAATGTCTGCTATTATGCTCTTTTTTTTGTGCTTGTGTCATAGTGAGACTGCCAGAACAGGTAGTCAAAATGGAAAGTGGGAAAAATGTCAGCATCTGCGTTTCCTGTCCATTATCTCGGAAAACAACTTTCCCAATGGGGCATAATAATATTTTTTCCATTATCCAGCTTTTTGGAAATTCCCGCAGGAACGAATCTGGAGCTGAAATCCTGGTTCAATACAGTTTATGGCTTAAATTTGGATTCAAGAGAATCTCTTCGGGAGGTCCAATTTCTGGCAGAACAATCAAATAAATTCCCTAAACTTTAAGTTAGACCTCTGGCACCAGTGAAGTTTATAATCAAGGAATGTAATTTGTCTTAAGAAAAGTAGAAAAATATTTGCATCGTGTTTGTGATGTAAATTAGAACCCTATACAATATGACACTTAGACTCTTGACTATAGAACAAAACCGTATTATACATAGTTTGTACTTTAATTTTTTAAAAACCAAACTTTTTATCATTTGGGTTTTCACTAGGAATAAAGCCTTTACACATATTGTAGGATTTGTTTTAAGGATTTTCATTAAGTAAATGATAATACGTAAGGAGAATAAAAGTTGACGTGACCAGTTCTTGATGAGAATATACGTTCCTCATCTTCAAAAGTAATTTCTGAAAATCATCTCCAAAAACTTTTCTCAATGGGGCACAACATAATTGTTTACATTTTCCATCTTTTAGAAATTCCATGGGGGTAGGACGGATTTGGAGTTGAAATCCTGTTTGGACGCATGGGTTAGGTTTGAGAGAATCTGTTTGGGAGGTCCAATTTACTGAAGAACATCCAGAAGAAATCCCCTAAACGTTAGACCTTTGGTATCAGTGAAGTTCAGGATCACAGAATGTAATATTTTTTTTTCCCATAAGAAAAGTATAAAATGTTATCCATTGTGTTAATGCTGAAAATTAAGAACCTATGCATAGTAACATATTTGGTCACATATATGGTCAGAGATATAGACTACTGCCAGGTACGAACAGGACACGCAGAAACCAAGAGGAAAGTCCAGGTAAAACCAATGCGTTTTTTTGAAAAATAGATTTTTTTAAAATACATCCTTGTCGCGAAAAAATAGAAAGGTGAAAGGGGGGGAGGGAAAGGGCAATGCAACGCGTTTCAAATTCGACTTTGTCACATCTTCCAAAGTGGAGTGCGGTCAACTCTTATGTATATGTGCTAATTGCAGACAGGTGGGATAAATACACTCTGTGGGAGTAACGGGGGGCTGCATGCCAGAATGGAAAAGGCCAGCATGATAACAAAATAAAAAAAAAAATTCAGGGAAGAAAAAGGGTGAATACACATTAAATGAATAACAAAACCATTACACATAATGTAACAATAAACTGTAGAAACCTCTACAAGAAAGCCAGGTTTGATTTTTAGTGTGAGAATAAAAGTAGCTGGGAAAAATTAAATTGCCTATTGTAGATGCTTTTTTTTTTTTTGCCACTATTGCACTGCTCGGTTCAAGAATAGAAAACCAGATAGGATCCTAATATAATATAGGAAGTAACTTATAAATTATTTGTTTTTTTGCGGTTGAATTGAGGGCTATATTGGATAGATAGTACAGGTTTATCATTTATTTTAAAGTTCTTTGAGTTTTGAATTTTATTTTTTATTTTTTCAAGTTGCCCTTTGTTCACCATATCAGATCTATTTTTAGAGGAGATAATATTAGTGGCCCTATTAAGGGACCAAGTAGAATAGCCTCTATTCTTGAGGCTGGAGCGGGCTTCACTAACTTCCCTATTGAGGATATTAGGGTCACTACAATTTCTTTTAATTCTGTTAAGCTCAACAACTGGAATGTACAACTGGATGACACACGATGTATGATTAGGGTGGCTACTGCGGGCATGCAGAATGGTGTTAACAGCAAGGGGTTTAATAGAGGTAGATGTTATGATCCTACCCTCCAGAGTCCCTGATAATTGAAGGTCCAAAAATGAAATTGTGTTTTTATGAAATGTGTAGGTGAACTGCAAAATAAAACTATTATTATTGAGATACCCAACGAAATCTAGTATGGCAGACACATCGCCCCCCTCCCAGATGAAGAGGAGATCATCGATGTATCTACCATACCAGACCACGCTGTGCTCAAAAAGGGTTGGATGCAATACAGGAACAACAACTCCCAATGAGCCATTACCAGATTTGCTAGTGACGGGGAATATTTAGCCTCCATAGAGACACCCCTCTTCTGCAAATAAAATGAGTGATCAAATGTGAAAAAATTATGGGTCATAAGAAAAAATGTAACTCACAGAATGAAATTCTGTAGATCCTGTGTGAATCACTGTAACAAGACATGTGAAATTTTAAGGCTTTAATAGCCATATCATGGGGTATTGATGTACACAGCGATGTTACATCACAGGATAACTATGAAAAATGCTGACACCATTTTTGTCCGAAAAACATCTTAGGACAGCACATGAGTCCTTAAGAAACCCTGGTGTTCTTTTCTGGGCTAATGGTTGGAGGGCTGCATCAAGCCACTCACTTAGGTGTTCTGTCATGGATCCTATCCCAGAGATGATGGGTCTCATTGGGGGAGGGTTAATGGCTTGATGTATTTTGGGTAAAGCATGCATTAAAGGGAGACTGGGATGATCAACTGGTAAATAGTCGCGTTGGACACATTTGAGATGGATGGTAATGAACTGGAAGTTGCAAAGGACTTCAACCTACTTGGATCAATGATCACTCAAGATGCATCAACGACACCTGAAGTCAATAGAAGAATCGTTATGGGCAAATCAACAATGAAGTCTCTGGACAAGGTCTGCAAACCGAGGAACATTTCTGTTGTGAATTCCGCTCTTGGGCTCCCTCCGGTGGTTGTAAGTGGCACTTTTGTGAGTTCTGCTCTTGGGCTCCCTCCGGTGGTTTTAAGTGGAATGGCTGCTCCTTGGATTTAGCAGTCAGCAGCTGCTTCCACTGATTGTCTTTTCTGCTCGGCTATTTAGCCTTGCTCTTTCCTTCAGCTTGTGCCACTTGTCAATGGTTCCTTGTTGGATTCACATCTATCTTGGATTTCCCTGATATCCTATCCAGTTCAGCAAAGATAAGTCCTTTCTTTGCTCTTTTCTGTCCACATGTTGTGGACTTATTCATTCTGTGCATTCTATGTTTTGTCCAGCTTGGATTAATTCTGTTAAGCTGGAAGCTCTGGGAAGCAGATTTACCCTCCTGTTGTGAATTCTGTGGCAGAGCTCCCTCCTGTGGTCACAAGTGATACTTCGGCTGATTCTCTCTGGGAGCTTCCGTTTGTGGAGGAAACTGGTACTGCTGCTTCTGAGTTTCCTCCCTCAGGTGATCTGGTGAGGTCGTTAGGTGCTTCTCTACTTAACCCCACCTAATGCTTTGATTCATGCTTCCTGTCTATGTTCCAGTGTTGGACTTGTGTTTCTCTGGATCATTCCTGTGGCCTGCTGCTCTGCATAGCTAAGTGTTTCTTTGCTATTTGTTGCTATTTTTTCTGTCCGGCTTGTCTATTTGTTTTGCTGGAAGCTCTGGGACGCAAAGGGTGTACCTCCATGCCGTTAGTTCGGTACGGAGGGTCTTTTTGCCCCTTTGCGTGGTTTTCTTTAGGGTTTTGTGTAGACCGCAAAGTTATCTTTCCTATCCTCGTTCTGTCTAGAATATTGGGCCTCACTTTGCTGAATCTATTTCATCCCTACGTTTGTCTTTTCATCTTACTCACAGTCATTATATGTGGGGGGGCTGCATTTTCCTTTGGGGTATTTCTCTGAGGCAAGGTAGGCTTATTTTTTCTATCTTCAGGCTAGTTAGTTTCTCAGGCTGTGCCGAGTTGCATAGGTAGCGTTAGGCGCAATCCACGGCTGCCTCTAGTTGTGTTTGGAGAGGATCAGGGATTGCGGTCTGCAGAGTTCCCACGTCTCAGAGCTCGTTCTATTATTTTGGGTTATTGTCAGATCACTGTATGTGCTCTGACCTCCATGTCCATTGTGATACTGAATTGCCTTTCATAACACCCTCCACACCTTTAGTCAGGTGTGGAGATTTTTGTAAACTCTGTGTGGATTTTTGTAGTTTTTTAATACTGACCGCACAGTATTCCGTCCTGTCCTATCTATCTAGCTAGACTGGCCTCCTGTGCTACATCCTGGTTTCATTCTACGTATGTCTTTTCCCTCTCCTCTCACAGTCATTACTTGTGGGGGGCCTTCTATCCTTTGGGGATTTTCTCTGAGGCAAGATAGTTTTCCTGTTTCTATCTTTAGGGGTAGTTAATTCTCAGGCTGTGACGAGGTGCCTAGGGAGTGACAGGAGCATCCCACGGCTACTTCTAGTGTTGTGTTGAGCTTAGGGACTGCGGTCAGTACAGGTACCACCTCCTTCAGAGCTTGTCCCATGTTGCTCCTAAACCACCAGTTCATAACACATTTCACCGGCGATGAAGACACTGCTCGTACATAGTCTGGACTCTTCTGTAGTAACATGGATGTGAAACCTGGATGCAATAGAAACAAGACAGAAGAAGAATCAATGCCTTCGAAATGTGGTACTGGAGAAGGATGTTATTAGTACCATGGATGTCAAGAAGAACAAACAAATCAAATTTGGAACAAATCAAGCCAGACATGTCACTGGAAGCTAAAATCACCAAGCTACGACTTGCCTACTTTGGATACATCATACAAAGAGAGCAATCACTGGAGAAGGACATCATGGCCGGAAGAATATAAGGAACAAAGTGAGGAGGAAGACAAGCAACCTGATGGCTTGATACAATTAAGATAATGGTGGAGAAGACCCTGGAGGTCCTCTCTAGGCTTGCCCAAGATTGATCTTCCTACAGAGAGTTCATCCATCAAGTCGCCATGGCTCGAGATCAAGCTGAAGGCCATTAAATAATCATACAAATATTTGTTAATGACCACTGTTGAATGTATACCTATACATTACTCTTATATCAACATATGTTCCAGCTCATTTCTTTGGTGTTGCTTCTAGGGCCGTGCATTTAGTTTATATAGCTTTTCACGGGCATATGTTTTACACAGTCAAGTCTGGTTCCTGCTCTGCCCGTATCTACTGAGGCATGCAGGCACAGAAAGAGGTTTTACTTTAGAGATAGGACCAACCTGACACAATCCTAGGTGGGATTACACTCTTTTTTTTATTTGGCTACCAAGGCTCGTACATAGTTTGACCTTTTCTGTCGTAACATACGGATGCGAAACCTGAAGAATAAATAAAATAAGAGAGAAGAATAATCGACACCTTCAAAATGTGATGCTGAAGAAGGAGGTAATCAATACCATGGATGGCAAGAAGAGCAAAAAATACAGGTTTCAGAATTGAGCAAAAAGATTCTTATGACCCTGGTTTAGCAGCCTCACTGGAATCTGTGGCCACCGGTGAGAGTCCTCCTCCCTGCAGGCATCACTTTATTCTGCTTAGTAGATCCCTCAATGAAGTCACTGGGCAAAGTATTCAAGTCAAGAAACATTTCACTGGGAAGAAGACACAGCTCGTATATAGTTTGATCATTTTTTGTGAAAACATAGATGTGAAACCTGAACAATAAATAAAAAAGACAGAAGAAGAATCAATGCCTTTGAAATATGGTGCTGAAGAATTATGTTATTAATACCATGGATGACAAGAGGAACAAGCAAATCAATTTTGGAACAAATCAAGCCAGACATGTCGCTGGAAGCAAGGATCACCAAGTGCACCAAGCTACGATTTGCTTACCTTGGACACCTCATACAAAGAGAGCAATCCCTGGAGAAGGGCCTCATGTTCGGAAGAGTAGAAGGAACCAGAAGAGGTAGACCAGCAACCTGATGACTTAATACTATCAAGATAATGGAAAAATAAAAATGCATTGTAACTCATAGAGACGTGGCTGTAGTGCAAAATAGTATTATACAAGCTATTTTTGTATTTTTTTATTATTATTTGACATTTTATAAAAATCTATCTTTTAATTTGTGATTTTATTAGAAATATGACATTAAGAATTTTTCGATAATCTTCATAAAGTAATAAATAATATACATTAGGGAAACAAAGTGACATGGACGGTTTCCATTGAGAGTAGATTGGGTAGAATGGGTGTCCTTTATCTTAAAAAATATTTTCTGACCATCATCTACGAAAAAAAGCTTTCTCAATGGGGCACAACATAATTGTTTCTATTTTCCAATTTTTGGAAATTTCTCAGGGAGAACTTGGCTGGAGAAAAACATGTGACTTATCAACTTCCCAAAATTTAGGTTACCCATAGACTTCTAGCACCAGTGAAGTACGTGATGAGAGAATTTTCTTTTTTTTTCTGAAAAAAATATTAATGCCCCACTCAGGTGACATTTTTTATTTGCCCATTTGTTAGGGATCACGTGTGTAAGTGTAATGATGGTAGTTATATACTCACTGATCGCAGTCTCCTACCGTATTCAGCAGCGCTCCTGCATCCATGCATTGCTGCGTGGAGGTCAGTTTTTGAATTTTTTTCATAGACTCTTACATTTAGAAAGTAATCTCCTCCCCACATGGTGAACCGGTAAGTTACAGATGCGATGATGTGATTCCAGAAAGGACCGCAACCCTGCTGAAATTGGGAAAAGATGGCAACCGGCAGTGAGTATATTACTACCATCATTCCCTAATAAAGAGGCAAAAAAAACAGTTACCAAAGTATTGCTTTGAGCCTTCTGGTTGGTTATGCTATAAAGAAGATCCCGTTGATGGTTACACATAGAGGTTTTTTTTACATTTTTTTATTTTATAAAAATTGAATCTTTTATCATTTGTGTTTGTTATTGGAAATAAAACTTTACATATAATATGAAGAAATTTTTTTCATCAAGATACAGTAATAAATAATGCATTCGATGAAAAAAAAAGAGAATAAATTTAATTACAGTCAATCATCTTTCAGTCCATTATTCTTTCCCAATGCGGCATTACATAAATTTTTCCTTTTTTTTTTCAATTTTTTAAAATCAATCAAGAAGAAATTTGGAATTGAAATCCTCGTTGGGCACAGCTCATGACTTAAACTTAGGTTCAAGAGAATCTATTTGGGAGGTCCAATTTCTGGCTGAACATCCAGAGAAATTTACTAAACTTTAGGTTACATCTTGACCTCTGGCACTAATGTAGTTGATCATCAAGAGAAGCCATTTTTTATATAGAAAAAAAGTCAAATTATTTTATGTATTGTGTTTGGGTTGTAAATGAAGACTTAATATATGGTTACAAGTGAACAGTTGGCTACTTCTGGTATAATACTTTATCAAAATAGTAATCTTTTAAAAAAAAAGAAATTTACGTTTTAATTTAAGAAAAGTCAAAATTTTTACACATTGTGTTTATTTTGGAAATGAAGATTTTAAACAAAGTATTTAAAAAAAAAAGTTTTCAACCATAGAAAAGTAATAAATAATAGACTGAGAGAACAAAAGTGGTCATGGCCCGTTTCCCAATGAGAGTAGAATGGGTGTAATGAAGAGGTAGAAGACCGTCATCTCCAAACCGCGGTTGTTAATGTTGGATAGGAACCTTTGTTCCAGTAGTGATTTTCTTTTTTTCATTGTTTGAACCATTAATCACAATTTTCAATAGTTAATACTTACTTTTCTTACCATAAATATGATATTTTCATGAATTATCTTCATCTGAAGGTTCTGATGTGTTCACTCGGGGGGGATGATGTCAGGCCATTTATCATTCGCTCTTGAAACATTTCTGAAAACTCACAACTCCGGCCAAAACTGGAAGTTTACAAAAATCACAAGATGCAAGATGTGCTTTAGCTAAAGAGTAGAGATAAGCAAGTAAATTCTACTTGAATTTTACAAATATCCGCATTCGCCATTAATACGGTTTTGCTTCCGCGTGGATTGGGCAAAATGAACCTTGAATCCTAAATCTTGAAGGGCTATCGAGAGGTTAAAAAATTCCTTATACTCAACTTACCGCTCACCTCTCAGGTCCCTCCGTTCCTCGCCATCATCTGTCCGACCCTCGTTGCATCTCCAGCCGAAATCCCATGAGATTGAAACGTCAGAGTCATGACATCATACTCTCGCATATGCAGAACGTTCCCATGCCCCATCAAAGCTGGAAGTCCAATAGTATCTTGGAAAATTCAACGCGAGCGACAAGATGCACCTAGGACTGAACTGGTGACGGTTAGGAGCGGAAGGAGAGTATAAGTAATTGTGTTATTTTTTGCATATTACTTTTATTATGCTCTGGGGTTTGAAGAGACTCCTCATTTTAACAAGGTACATTACATTTGCGGAGAATAACTTTTTTGTGAATCAAATTTCTGTGAGTAAAGGCACAAACAGGCTAATTCAAACTTTGCCTGATCCACTCTCTCTATAAAAGAGTTTATTGACCTGATGATGGGCCCCAACCCTGAAATCTGTATTGTGTATGAGAGCAGACCTACACTGGAGGAAGAACCTCTTGGATTGATGGCTTCTGCAAAGTCCCCGAGCCCTTGCATTTCCTTCTGGAATAGAGTTATTTCCATAAATTTCAACCATTACTCACTTTGGAACTTTTTTCTGTAAATTTTTTTTTTTTTACCTTTCTTCATCACCACGCAGAAGAAATAGTAGAAATAATATTGCAATGCCTTCTGGTGGGAATACATTGAGAAATCGAGCATACCGACAGACATGTTTCAAAAGCTTGAGATTAATACCGCGTGTGCACTAATTTGTTGATTTATGAACTTTTTCTATTACTGCTGCTACTACTTTTCTACTTAAGGCTACTTTCACACTTGCGTCGCTTTAGATTCGTCGAAATGCATAGTTTTGGGGAAAAAAACACATCCTGCAAATGTGCCCGCAGGATGCGTTTTTTTTCCCATAGTCTTGTATTGCCGACGGATTGCGACGTATGGCCATACGTTGCGTCTGTCGTGCACTGGATGCGTCGTGTTTTGGCGGACCGTCGTCACGAAAAACGTTCAATTCGTACGTCGGATCCGCCATTTTCTACCGCGCATGCGTGGCCGGAACTCCACCCCCTCCTCCCCGGGACTTAGAATGGGCAGCGGATGCGTTGAAAAACTGCATCCGCTGCCCACGTTGTGCCGAATTTGCACAACATCCGTCGGTACGTCGCGCCGACACTTTGCGACGGCCGCATACCGATGCAAGTGTGAAAGTAGCCTTAAAGGGAACCTGTCACCTGAATTTGGCGGGACAAGTTTGCGGTCATATGGGCGGGGTTTTCGGGTGTTTGATTCACCCTTTCCTTACCAGCTGGCTGCATGCTGGCTGCAATATTGGGTTGAAGTTCATGCTGTGTCCTCCGAAGTACACACCTGCGCAAGGCGCAAGATTGCCTTGCGCAGGCGTGTACTTGAACCCAATATTGCGGCCAGCATGCAGCCAGCAGGTAAGGAAAGGGTGAATCAAACACCCGAAAACCCTGCCCATATGACCGCAAACTTATGAACTTTAAGAGGAATGCTCACCTCTCCTGATATATTTGTTTTGAAAAATGTATAAATAGTGAAGAGTCTCCTGGAGAGTCTCCTTTTAAATCTCTGTGTTGTGAAGTTCCTCTTTTATCCCTCATAGAAATGTATCTCTGTTCATGGTAGCCTAGCAGCTCGCAAGAGGGCTTCCACGGTTTTGCTTTCTGCTAGCCACTCCAGACTAGCAATTCTCAAAGGTTTCATCCTTTAACCTCTGCACAGGGTTCTGAACTTACACTGGGCCCCCAGGGTTGGATCCACAGAGTGGCTGCTGGCTGGTGGAACGGGCTAGCAGGAACGGATTGTATAAGCTAAATTAAAACCAGAAAAATTCAAAAAACTAAAACTTGTCAAACAAAAGCTGAAGATCAGACAAAAAGCCCATGGTGATGAATAAGAATGTGGGCAGAACTAATATCTTCATAAGTGTATCTGGTAATCATTTGCCTGGATTTTCTCTCTAGGAAGCTGACAACCCTGTGTTATCTATACTGGATATTGTCTATTTTTTCTTTGACAATTGTTAAAAATGTTTTTGTTTTGTTTGTTTTTAGGTGATATTTTCCATTTGCATGGCTGTATGGGGACTACAAGCCATAAGACAGCTTTTCAGCATGAAACCTCAAAAACAGGACTGAAAATTCAGAACATGTTCAGACAGATGACGAATGTATTCTATCAAGTCATACAATACAACATTTTTAGATATTGAGGATACTCTTTGAAATGACAAAACCGTCAGAAATGGTGAGGTGACATGTAAAAGTGATTGCATATTATACCCAAATAAAGAACTTACAATAATTTGTATCAAAAAGGAAGGTGCGATCTGAAAATCAGTTTATAACTGTATATAGTCTGTACAAAGTAATTCTATATAATAAAAAATATAATTTTATGGATAATCTTATTGTATTTACTGTGTCTAGTGGATTTACAATTCTGTAGTTTTCCCAAACAGAAACATAATATATAATCTTGTCCTTAGCAGCAGCTCTATAGTAGTTATATTCTTGTACATAGGAGCAGTATTATAGTAGTTATATTCTTGTACATGAGGTAGTATTATAGTAGTTATATTCCTGTACATAGGGGCAGTATTATAGTAGTTATATTCTTGTACATAGGGGCAGTATTATAATAGTTATATTCTTGTACATAGGAGCAGTATTATAGTAGTTATATTCTTGTACATAGGAGCAGTATTATAATAGTTCTATTCTTGTATATAGGGGCAGTATTATAGTAGTTATATTCTTGTACATAGGAGCAGTATTATAGTAGTTATATTCTTGTATATAGGGGCAGTATTATAGTAGTCATATTCTTGTACATAGGAGCAGTATTACAGTAGTTATATTCTTGTACATAGGAGCAGTATTATAGTAGTTATATTCTTGTACATAGGAGCAGTATTATAGTAGTTCTATTCTTGTACATAGGAGCAGTATTATAGTAGTTATATTCTTGTATATAGGGGGCAGTATTATAGTAGTTCTATTCTTGTATATAGGGGCAGTATTATAGTAGTTATATTCTTGTACATAGGAGCAGTATTACAGTAGTTATATTCTTGTATATAGGGGCAGTATTATAGTAGTTATATTCTTGTACATAGGAGCAGTATTATAGTAGTTATATTCTTGTTTATAGGGGCAGTATTATAGTAGTTATATTCTTGTACATAGGGGCAGTATTACAGTAGCTATATTCTTGTACATAGGAGCAGTATTATAGTAGTTATATTCTTGTACATAGGAGCAGTATTATAGTAGTTATATTCTTGTACATAGGGGCAGTATTATAATAGTTATATTCTTGTACATAGGAGCAGTATTATAGTAGTTATATTCTTGTACATAGGAGCAGTATTATAATAGTTCTATTCTTGTATATAGGGGCAGTATTATAGTAGTTATATTCTTGTACATAGGAGCAGTATTATAGTAGTTATATTCTTGTATATAGGGGCAGTATTATAGTAGTCATATTCTTGTACATAGGAGCAGTATTACAGTAGTTATATTCTTGTACATAGGAGCAGTATTATAGTAGTTATATTCTTGTACATAGGAGCAGTATTATAGTAGTTCTATTCTTGTACATAGGAGCAGTATTATAGTAGTTATATTCTTGTATATAGGGGGCAGTATTATAGTAGTTCTATTCTTGTATATAGGGGCAGTATTATAGTAGTTATATTCTTGTACATAGGAGCAGTATTACAGTAGTTATATTCTTGTATATAGGGGCAGTATTATAGTAGTTATATTCTTGTACATAGGAGCAGTATTATAGTAGTTATATTCTTGTTTATAGGGGCAGTATTATAGTAGTTATATTCTTGTACATAGGGGCAGTATTACAGTAGTTATATTCTTGTACATAGGAGCAGTATTATAGTAGTTATATTCTTGTACACAGGAGCAGTATTATAGTAGTTATATTCTTGTATATAGGGGCAGTATTATAGTAGTTATATTCTTGTACATAAGAGCAGTATTACAGTAGTTATATTCTTGTACATAGGAGCAGTATTATAGTAGTTATATTCTTGTAGATAGGAGCAGTATTATAATAGTTATATTCTTGCACATAGGGGACAGTATTATAGTAGTTATATTCTTGTACATAGGAGCAGTATTACAGTAGTTATATTCTTGTACATAGGAGCAGTATTATAGTAGTTATATTCTTGTACATAGGGACAGTATTATAGTAGTTATATTCTTGTACATAGGGGGCAGTATTATAGTAGTTATATTCTTGTACATAGGGGCAGTATTATAATAGTTATATTCATGTACATAGGGGAAGTATTATAGTAGTTATATTCTTCTACATAGGAGCAGCATTATAGTAGTTATATTCATGCACATAGGGGAAGTATTATAGTAGTTATATTCTTGTACATAGGAGCAGTATTATAGTAGTTATATTATTGTACATAGGGGCAGTATTATAGAAGTTATATTCTTGTACGTAAGAGCAGTATTATAGTAGTTATATTCTTGTACATAGGGGAAGTATTATAGTAGTTATATTCTTGTACTTAGGAGCAGTATTATAGTAGTTATATTCCTGTACATGAGAAGCAGTATTATAGTAGTTATATTCCTGTACATAGGGGCAATATTACAGTAGTTATATTCTTGTACATAGGGGGCAGTATTATAGTAGTTATATTCTTGTACATAGGGACAGCAGTATAGCAGTTATATTCTTGTACATAGGAGCAGTATTATAGTAGTTATATTCTTGTACATAGGAGCAGTATTATAGTAGTTATATTCTTGTACATAGGAGCAGTATTGTAGTAGTTATTGTCTTGTACATAGGAGCAGTATTACAGTAGTTATATTCTTGTACATAGGGACAGCATTATAACAGTTATATTCTTGTACATAGGAGCAGTATTATAGTAGTTATATTCTTGTACATAGGAGCAGTATTATAGTAGTTATATACTTATACATAGGAACAGTATTATAATAGTTATATTCTTGTACATAGGAGCAGTATTATAGTAGTTATATTCTTGTACATAGGAGCAGTATTATAGTAGTTATATTCTTGTACGTAGGAGCTGTATTATAGTAGTTATATTCTTGTACATTGGAGCAGTATTATAGTAGTTATATACTTGTACATAGGAACAGTATTATAGTAGTTATATTCTTGTACATAGGAGCAGTATTATAGTAGTTATATTCTTGTACATAGGATCAGTATTATAGTAGTTATATTCTTGTACAAAGGAGCAGTATTATAGCAGTTATATTCTTGTACATAGAAGCAGTATTATAGTAGTTATATTCTTGTATATAGGGGCAGTATTATAGTAGTTATATTCTTGTACATAGGAGCAGTATTATAGTAGTTATATTCTTGTACAAAGGAGCAGTATTATAGTAGTTATATTCTTGTATATAGGGGCAGTATTATAGTAGTTATATTCTTGTACATAGGAGCAGTATTATAGTAGTTATATTCTTGTACATAGGGACAGCAGTATAGCAGTTATATTCTTGTACATAGGAGCAGTATTATAGTAGTTATATTCTTGTACATAGGGACAGCATTATAACAGTTATATTCTTGTACATAGGAGCAGTATTATAGTAGTTATATTCTTGTACATAGGGGCAGTATTATAGTAGTTATATTATTGTACATAGGGAGCAGTATTATAGCAGTTATATTCTTGCACATAGTTGCAGTATTATAGTAGTTATATTCTTGTACATAGGAGCAGTATTATAGTAGTTATATTCTTGTATATTGGAGCAGTATTATAGTACTTATATTCTTGTACATAGGGGCAGTATTATAGTAGTTATATTCTTGTACATAGGGGCAGTATTATAGTAGTTATATTATTGTACATAGGGAGCAGTATTATAGTAGTTATTTTCTTGTACATAGGAGCAGTATTATAGTAGTTATATTATTGTACATAGAGGGCAATATTATAGCAGTTATATTCTTGTACATAGGAGCAGTATTATAGTAGTTATATTCTTGTACATAGGAGCAGAATTATAGTAGTTATATTCTTGTACATAGGGGCAGTATTATAGTAGTTATATTCTTGTACATAGAAGCAGTATTATAGTAGTTATATTCTTGTACATAGGAGCAGTATTATAGTAGTTATATTCTTGTACATAGGAGCAGTATTATAGTAGTTATATTCTTGTACAGAGGGGCAGTATTATAGTAGTTATATTCTTGTACATAGGGGCAGTATTATAGTAGTTATATTCTTGTACTATAGTAGCTATATCTGTCGTTTGGAAGGTTCTTAGAAACACAAAAACAGTAGAATCAAGTTGCTGAACTTGTCACACCCAGAGTGGAAAATATCATGTTGCAAAGCTTTATAGGCCAGATATAGAGAACACTCCTTTTTTCAGAATCCGGTCCAGCAGTTGAAGCTGAGGAAACTTTCCTCAGATTGGGAACAGAATCTGGGCATTGAAAACTCATTACTGTTATCGCGGTCATTGTATAAGCATGTCTTAGGATGGACTATTATTGCCATATAATTGGGCTGTTAATAGGCGCAGCCTATTTTAAGCTTAAAAAAAGGAAAGTTAGAAATCGAAATGATAATCAAATTGTAATATTTCATTTTGGGCAGATTTTATGGGTCTTCTAAACCTTTTCGTCTCACTAGCTTGTGATCAGTGGGGACTTTTTTTATTTATTGAATTATGAAATACAGCAGTTTACGTTCAGCAATCGAAAATACGAAAGGTCTATATAGGATCCACCACACAAAGAATAAAATAGTCCAGAACGCGAATGCAGTTCAGTAACAGGATAAAAGTCCAACAATCTAGCACAGAGGATAACATAGTCCATATACTCTTCCTTCTCTCTGAGTTGCTGTGTTCACATCATCATTCCACGCAGGACTGATCTGTGTCTCACCTCCCTGATATTTACAGTCCCCCTCCTCATTCACAGGTCAGGAGGGGGAAGGTCTCAGGGGCTCATTGTTTCAACAAGTTAGGTCATTAGCATATTAGCAAACAATACTGTACTGTGGGGGCTGATATCAGATGGCATCAACAGCCATTCATCAATTAGCAAATAACTCCTTCTACAAGAAAACACCATGAAAATAAAGTAAAATAGAAATATACTAAAAAATGATGCCCACATAGCATATCACACCATCACAGTTGCATTCCACAAAACACCATCCGCATCAATGATCACATCTATAGTAATAGTAAAAATGACCATGTGAACATAAATGTGGACGGTAATTTACATCTATAACAAAATTGAAAACAACTGCTTGGGCACAGTGCAGGAAGTGTTGTCATTGGGACACTATCAGGCTTTTATATTATTATAATGGAATAAAGCTATGTTCACACATTGCATTTTTGCTGCCTATTTATGCAATTTAAAAGCTTCTTTTTACAATATCAGCAAAAGCTATGATATTTCAGAAATCTCATACACACACTTTTTTTCCTGACTGAATTGGAAAACTGCTGCTTTTTCACAACTGCAGTATGTTACTTCTTTCAGTGTTTTTGCAGCATTTTTTCACCTATAAAAAAACAATGTGTAAGTGCAATAAAGCAGCAAAAATGCTGATAAATTTATTGCAGCGTTTTCGATGAAAAGAACGCAGGTACAACAGGGTGTGAAACCGATTTATTTTTGTGATTTTCCCAAGTTTAAACCATAATGTCTTGGTATCTTCAAATGAGCATCAATGCTAGTATTAGCACAGTTTAACCCCTTAATCCCATATGACGTATCATCCCGTCCAGGTGACCTGGAACTTGATTCCCAGGGACGGGATAGTACGTCATATGCGATCGGCCGCGCTCACGGGGGGAGCGCGGCCGATCGCGGCCGGGTGTCAGCTGAATATCGCAGCTGACATCCGGCACTATGTGCCAGGAGCGGTCACGGACCGCTCCCGGCACATTAACCCCCGGCACACCGCGATCTAACATGATCGCGATGTGCCGGCGGTACAGGGAAGCATCGCGCAGGGAGGGGGCTCCCTGCGGGCTTCCCTGAGACGATCGGTACACGGTGATGTACTCACCGTGTACCGAGCGTCTTCTCCCTGCAGTCCCCGGATCCAAAATGGCCGCGGGGCTGCATCCGGGTCCTGCAGGGAGCACTTCCGGGTCGCCTGCAGGCACTTGGTAACGCTGCAGCGATGAATGAGATCGCCGATCTTACAGAGTGGTGTGAAAACTGTAAGATCGGCGATCTGTGATGTCTCCCCCTGGGACAAAGTAAAAAAGTTAAAAAAAAAATGTCCCCATGTGTAAAAAAAAAATAATAATTACTAAATAAATAAATAAATTAAAAAATATTATTCCCATAAATACATTTCTTTATCTAAAAAAAAAAAAAACAATAAAAGTACACATATTTAGTATCGCCGCATCCGTAACGACCTGACCTATAAAACTGTCCCACTAGTTAACCCCTTCAGTGAACACCGTAAGAAAAAAAAAAAAAACGAGCCAAAAAACAACGTTTTATTATCATACCGCCGAACAAAAAGTGGAATTACACGCGATCAAAAAGACGGATATAAATACGTCATCTTGTCCCGCAAAAAACGAGCAACAAAGCATAATAAGCAAAAAAATAAAAAAGTTATAGTCCTGAGAATAAAGCGATGCCAAAATAATTATTTTTTCTATAAAATAGCTTTTATCGTATAAAAGCGCCAAAACATAAAAAAATGATATAAATGAGGTATCGCTGTAATCGTACTGACCCGACGAATAACACTGCTTCATCCATTTTACCAAACGCAGAACGGTATAAACGCCTCCCCCAAAAGAAATTCATGAATAGCTGGTTTTTGGTCATTCTGCCTCACAAAAATCAGAATAAAAAGTGATCAAAAACTGTCATGTGTCCAAAAATGTTACCAATAAAAACGTCAACTCGTCCCGCAAAAAACAAGACCTCATATGACTCTGCGAACCAAAATATGGAAAAATTATAGGTCTCAAAATATGGAGACGCAAAAACTTTTTTGCTATAAAAAAAGCGTATTTTAGTGTGTGACGGCTGCCAATCATAAAAATCCGATATAAAAGACGCTATAAAAGTAAATCAAACCCCCCTTCATCACCCCCTTAGTTAGGGAAAAATAATAAAATTAAAAAAATGTATTTATTTCCATTTTCCCATCAGGGTTAGGGCTAGGGTTAGGGCTAAGGTTAGGGTTGGGGCTAGGGTTAGGGCTAGGGTTAGGGCTAGGGTTGGGGCTAGGGTTGGGGTTGGGGCTAGGGTTAGGGTTAGGGCTAGGGTTAGGGCTAGGGTTGGGGCTAGGGTTGGGGCTAGGGTTGGGGCTAGGGTTGGGACTAGGGTTGGGGCTAGGGTTAGGGCTAGGGTTAGGGCTAGGGTTAGGGTTGGGGCTAGGGTTAGGGTTGGGGTTAGGGTTGGAGCTAAAGTTAGGGTTAGGGTTGGGGCTAAAGTTAGGGTTAGGGTTGGGGCTAAAGTTAGGGTTAGGGTTGGGGCTAAAGTTAGGGTTAGGGTTTGGATTATATTTACAGTTGGGATTAGGGTTGGGATTAGAATTAGGGGTGTGTCAGGGTTAGGGGTGTGATTAGGGTTACCGTTGGGATTAGGGTTAAGGGTGTGTTAGGGTTAGGGTTTCAGGTAGAATTGGGGAGTTTCCACTGTTCAGGCACATCAAGGGTTCTCCAAACGCGACATGGCGTCCGATCTCAATTCCAGCCAATTCTGCGTTGAAAAAGTAAAACAGTGCTTCTTCCCTTCCGAGCTCTCCGGTGCGCCCAAACAGGGGTTTACCCCAACATATGGGGTATCAGCGTACTCAGGACAAATTAGACAACAACTTTTGGGGTCCAAGTTCTCTTGTTATCCTTGGGAAAATAAAAATGTGGGGGGCTAAAAATCATTTTTGTGGGAAAAATAAGATTTTTTTTATTTTTGCGGCTCTGCGTTGTAAACTGCAGTGAAACACTTGGGGGTTCAAAGTTCTCACAACACATCTAGATAGGTTCCTTGGGAGGTCTAGTTTCCAATATGGGGTCACTTGTGGGGGGTTTGTACTGTTTGGGTACATCAGGGGCTCTGCAAATGCTACGTGACGCCTGCAGACCAATCCATCTAAGTCTGTTTTCCAAATGGCGCTCCTCCCCTTCCGAGCTCTGCCATGCGCCCAAACAGTGCTTCCCCCCCACATATGGGGTATCAGCGTACTCAGGACAAATTGGACAACAACTTTTGGGGTCCAATTTATCCTGTTACCCTTGTGAAAATACACAACTGTGGGCTAAAAAATCATTTTTGTGAAAAAAAAATTTTTTATTTTCACGGCTCTGCATTATAAACTGTAGTGAAAAACTTGGGGGTTCAAAGTTCTCACAACACATCTAGATAAGTTCCTTGGGGGGTCTAGTTTCCAATATGGGGTCACTTGTGGGGGGTTTCTACTGTTTGGGTACATCAGGGGCTCTGCAAATGCAACGTGACGCCTGCAGACCAATCCATCTAAGTCTGTATTCAAAATGGCGCTCCTTCCCTTCCGAGCTCTGCCATGCGACCAAACAGTGCTACCCCCCCACATATAGGGTATCAGCGTACTCAGGACAAATTGGACAACAACTTTTGGGGTCCAATTTATCCTGTTACCCTTGTGAAAATACAAAACTGGGGACTAAAAAATCATTTTTGTGAAAAAAAAAAGAATTTTATTTTCACGGCTCTGCGTTATAAACTGTAGTGAAACACTTGGGGGCTCAAAGCTCTCAAAACACATGTAGATAAGTTCCTTAGGGGGTCTACTTTCCAAAATGGTATCACTTTTGGGTGGTTTCAATGTTTAGGCACATCAGGGGCTCTCCAAACGCAACATGGCGTCCCATCTCAATTCCAGTCAATTTTGCATTGAAAAGTCAAATGGCACTCCTTCCCTTCCGAGCTCTGCCATGCGCCCAAACAATGGTTTACACCCACATATGGGGTATCAGCGTACTCAGGACAAACTGCACAACAACTTTTGTGGTCTAATTTCTTCTCTTACCCTTGGGAAAATAAAAAATTGGGGGCAAAAAGATCATTTTTGTGAAAAAATATGATTTTTTATTTTTACGGCTCTGCATTATGAACTTCTATGAAGCACTTGGTGGGTCAAAGTGCTCACCACACATCTAGATAAGTTTCTTAAGGGGTCTACTTTCCAAAATGGTGTCACTTGTGGGGGGTTTCAATGTTTAGGCACATCAGGGGCTCTCCAAACGCAACATGGCGTCCCATCTCAATTCCAGTTAATTTTGCATTGAAAAGTCAAATGTCGCTCCTTCCCTTCCGAGCTCTGCCATGCGCCCAAACAATGGTTTACACCCACATATGGGGTATCAGCGTACTCAGGACAAATTGGACAACAACTTTTGTGGTCTAATTTCTTCTCTGACCCTTGGGAAAATAAAAAATTGGGGGCAAAAAGATCATTTTTGTGAAAAAATATGATTTTTTATTTTTACGGCTCTGCATTATAAACTTCTATGAAGCACTTGGTGGGTCAAAGTGCTCACCACACATCTAGATAAGTTCCTTAAGGGGTCTACTTTCCAAAATGGTGTCACTTGTGGGGGGTTTCAATGTTTAGGCACATCAGGGGCTCTCCAAACACAATATGGCGTCCCATCTCAATTCCAGTCAATTTTGCATTGAAAAGTCAAATGGCGCTCCTTTCCTTCCGAGCTCTGCCATGCGCCCAAACAGTGGTTATCCCCACATATGGGGTATCTACGTACTCAGGACAAATTGTACAACAACTTTTGGGGTCCATTTTCTCCTGTTACCCTTGGTAAAATAAAACAAATTGGAGCTGAAATAAATTTTGTGTGAAAAAAAGTTAAATGTTTATTTTTATTTAAACATTCCAAAAATTCCTGTAAAACACCTGAAGGGTTAATAAACTTCTTGAATGTGGTTTTGAGCACCTTGAGGGGTGCAGTTTTTAAAATTCATTGTGGTAATGTCTATAACCAAAATTAGAAAAATGTTGTCTCTGTCCAAATATATATGGACCTAACTGTATCTCTGTAGTTTAAGGGTATAAAAATTCAAAGTTGGAAAATTGGGAAATTTTCAAAATTTTCGCCAAATTTCCATTTTTTTCACAAATAAACGCAAGTTATATCGAATAAATTTTACCACTAACATGAAGTACAATACGTCACGAGAAAACAATGTCAGAATCGCCAAGATCCGTTGAAGCGTTCCAGAGTTATAACCTCATAAAGGGACAGTGGTCAGAATTGTAAAAATTGGCCCGGTCATTAACATGCAAACCACCCTCGGGGCTTAAGGAGTTAAATAAATTAGTGATAGTAAACATTGCCCAACCAACTCAATGCCATATCAATGTGTGAAAGTAAACAATGCCCTACCAACTCAGTGCCATACCAATGTGTAAAGTAAACAATGTCCTACCAACTCAATGCCCTAACAATGTGTGAATATAAACCATGCCCAACCAACCGAATGCCCTACCAATGTGTAAAGTAAACAATGTCCTACCAACTTAGTGACATACCAATGTGTAAAGTAAACAATGCCCTACCAACTCAATGCCCTAACAATGTGTAATGTAAACAATGTCCTACCAACTCAGTGCCCTAACAATGTGTAAAGTAAACAATGTCCTACCAACTCAATGCCCTAACAATGTGTAAAGTAAACAATGTCCTACCAACTCAGTGCCATACCAATGTGTAAAGTAAACAATGTACTATCAACTCAATGCCTTATCAATGTGTTAAAGTAAACAATGCCCAACCAACTCAGCGCCATTCTAATGTGGAAAATAAACAATGTCCTACCAACCCAATACCCTACCAGTATGAAAATAAACAATGCCCTACCAATGTGTAATGCCATACCAACTCAATGCCCTACAAATGTGTGAAAGCAAACAATGTCCTACCAACTCAGTGCCCTAACAATGTGTAAAGTAAACAATTTCCTACCAACTCAGTGCCCTAACAATGTGTAAAGTAAACAATGTCCTACCAACTCAGTGCCCTAACAATGTGTAAAGTAAACAATGTCCTATCAACTCAATGCCTTATCAATGTGTTAAAGTAAACAATGTCCTATCAACTCAGCACCATTCTAATGTGGAAAATAAACAATGTCCTACCAACCCAATACCCTACCAGTATGAAAATAAACAATGCCCTACCAATGTGTAATGCCATACCAACTCAATGCCCTACAAATGTGTGAAAGCAAACAATGTCCTACCAACTCAGTGCCCTAACAATGTGTAAAGTAAACAATGTCCTACCAACTCAGTGCCCTAACAATGTGTAAAGTAAACAATGTCCTACCAACTCAGTGCCCTAACAATGTGTAAAGTAAACAATGTCCTATCAACTCAATGCCTTATCAATGTGTTAAAGTAAACAATGCCCTACCAACTCAGCACCATTCTAATGTGGAAAATAAACAATGTCCTACCAACTCAATGCCCTACCAGTATGAAAATAAACAATGCCCTACCAATGTGTAATGCCATACCAACTCAATGCCCTACAAATGTGTGAAAGCAAACAATGCCCTACCAACTCAATACTTTACCAATGTGTAAAGTAAATCGTTCCCTACCAACTCAATGCCTTACCAATGTGTCCAGTAAATAATGCCCTACCAACTCAATGCCCTGCCAATATGTGAAAGTGAACAATGCCCTACCAACTCAACTTCCCCCTAATGTTTTTCATAAAAAATGTTTCATGGTTTCACATACGTCTTGCATTGGTGGCCTAACACCTTGCATTGTTTAGACTAGCATACGTCAACTTCACTCTTCTTTCTCCTAATGAAATTATATTTCAGGAATCTTACAAAAAGGATTAGTAATGAAAAGTAATGAGACTTGGCAGTTGTGCAATTAATCCCACCCCTGGTAAATGACAGTATGTGCGTGGATTATCAATCTTTTTGTTTAGCTATGAGGCGTTTTCTGGCGTTTTGTGTCTATTTGTGCTGATATTACTGTAACTCTGGGGATTTGATTCTATTTCTTTCTGAGTCGGGTTCAGGGAGTGGTGTGTTTGGATGGAATATTTCCCACAGCAAGGTCTGAAATACGACCTCTGAGATCTCCAACAATAGAGAATTCAGAAACACGTTGCCTGACACACAATCAACTTTTTATTAAAAACTGGGTAAAATTAATTAGTTTACTTGGAGGTGTAAGAATAATTTTGTAACTGGGTAAATTAAATGATTGGGGCTGGACTGACAATTTTGGCAAATGCCTGGTGAGTTCATGTTGACAGTGGGATTATCAAGGACTCAAAGGGTGGAGGAGACAGGGTGGGGGAGGTAAGAAAATCATCGATCTCATTTCTATCCATCTATTATCTCCTGTGTATCTGGAAAACAAAATTAAAGCAGCACTGGTATAATAAAAGGTTTTGGGTGTCAGGACTGTTATCAAAAAATATAATCCATGGAAAAAAGTCACAACACGGAGTCTTTCTCAAACTGCACATTGTGTTTGTAACCTAAACATCTCAGTAAAGACTCCAGTGCTGCCCCTCATTTTTACAGACTTCTGCTCTTCACCCCGACATCTGAATATTGGCTTCTGGGCAGATCCGGACTGATGACCGCCCATTCTTATCTCACTAGTGCTTTGAGTTTATCACAATTTCTGCTTTTTTTATTTGTAAATATTAGTGATGAGCGAACGTGCTCGCCACTATTCGTTACTCGCCCAAGTATCACTATGCTCTGTCTACTCGCCGAGCACCGAGCATTTCCGGGATTATTCGGCGGTAACTGCAGTCTCCACCCAGCGTTTTTGGCGGACTTTAGAGACCCAATCACGGTGCAGGGATTGTCTGCCAGGCCATGAAACGCCGCAGCCATCTTTGTTGTGGTCGTGCAGTGATTGACTGGGCCGCACAGCATCATCCGGAATATAAGAGACCTGGTGCCGCCCTGCTCGCCACATTCTGTTCCTGTTTCAGAGAGAATAGGGAGAGCTGCTGCCGAGATGGGGTCAGAATGGTGGTTTTAGAGTTAATGTAGGTCTGCAACTCTTAGGCTATGTGCACACATTGCGGATTCTCTGCGGATCCGCAGCGTTTTTTGAGGTGCAGAAATTGATTTACAGTAAAATGTAAATCAATGAGAAAAAAAAAATGCTGTGCACACTTTGCGGAAACGCTGCGGTTTAAAAGAAGTAGCATGTCACTTCTTTTTTGCGAATCTGCAGCGTTTTTGTACCCATTCCATTATAGAAAACCGCAGGGGTAAAAACCGCAGCAAATCCGCAAAAAAACGCAGAAAAAACTCACAAAAAAATGCTGCGGAACCACACAAAAAACGCAACAAATCCGCAGGTGCGTTTTCTGCCAGGAGAGGCAGAATCCGCACCAGAAATTCCTAAGGCTAATCCGCAACATGTGCACATAGCCTTACATCCACAACTCCTGAGAAACCAACAGTCCTTTTTAGGGCTAATTCGTGGGTCCCGATATATTAAAAAACACAATTGGATTTTCATGGGCCCATCCAGTATGTGGGTTCCAAGGCCTAATCGGGTGCATAGATATGACTATGCAGCAGGGCTTGCCTTCCTGCCAATGTGTAAAACAAAGTAGTACGGGAGTACAAAATGCATATTGTGAAGAGGATTTTCTGGGTCCCATTCAGTAAGTGGGTTCAAGGGCTTATTGGGGTGCATATGAATTGGTAGCAGGGCAGGCCTTGAATTCAATGCAACACTGGTTTTCAGGAGTTCCTCCTGGACATCTTATGACAGGGGTATTGTGGTGCGTCGTAATTCTTGGCAGCCCATCCACTCACAGCATAGGCTACAACAACTTAGGAGACCCACTGTTTAATAATGGCCCTTTAAGAAGATTAATGCCGCCTGATGCACCAGTAAAAATGGGCTCTGTGACTTTAAGAGTCCCTCCGTCATAAATGAAACAAGATGGGTCTGCGCATGTGTCACACACCACATGGCCAGCTAGGGGTGTTACATGTTACAATGACATTTCCCAGTGATTGCATTTGTAGTGGTTGAAAGCAATGTTAAAGTTGAAAAACGCTTAAAAAACGCTGCGTCTGTACTAAGCCTATGTGGGAGAGGAAATTTTCTGGCTGGTGTTAAATATTTGGCCTTACTGGCAAGTCATTAACCTGCAAAGGATGTACCTTGACATATTTCCAAGCAAAACCCGTTTTGGTTTCATTTTAGTGTGTTTTTTGTCGCACCGGGAGAAATGGCATGAATCTCGGGAAAATATGTTTACAGCTGTGAACTAGGAGTCAGGAATGCTTCCAGGGACGATCCTCATGATGTTCTTGTGTCATTTGAGCAGTGTTTCCATCATTTTCAGATGTTTTTAGACCTTAAAAGGACCCCCGGGGGAATCGCAGTAAAAATACTCGGGTCTCCCATAGACTTACATTGGGCTCGTTGTTCTGGCCAAGTACTTGAGTATACCAAACTGCTCAACCCGAGCAACGAGCACCCGAGCATTTTAGTGCTCGTTCATCACTATTGTTCACCCGTTTTTTGAGGATTGACCACACGTTGTCAATGGAATTGAGATCTGGGGAGTTTCCTGGGCCCCAAATCTCAGTGTTTTGTTCACCAACCTACTTAGTTATCACTTTTGCCTTGTGACGTGGTCTTCATGATGCTGGAAAAAAACATTGTTCTTCATCACATTGCTCCTAGAAGATTGAATAAATTGGTCCTGGAGGAGGATTAGATCCTGTTCTTTATTCATGGTCTTGCTGTTAAGCAGAATTGTGAGTGAGCCCCTCCAGGGATGAGAAACCCCAACACATGAATGGTCTCAAGAGGCTTTACTGTTGGATGACACAGGAATCATGACAGCATTCATCTTTTCTTCCCCAAGTAATCATGCTTCCAGATGTCCAAAATGGTCTAAAAGGGCTTCATCACAGAAAATAACTTTTCCCTAGTCCTCTGCAGTCCAATCCTTGCACTTTCTGCAGAATATCAGTCCATCCTTCATGATATTCTTGGCAAAAAGTGACTTCTTTGCTGCCCTCTGAACACCAATTCATCCTCCAAAGTCCTTCGATTCACTGTGCGTGCAGATGCACTAACTCCTGTCTGCTGCCATTCCTGAGCAAGCTCTGCATTGGAGCTGAACTGATTCCATAGCTGAATCCTTTTTAGTTGATGGTCCCGGCATTTTCAGGACCTTCTTGGGTGCCCTAAAGCTTTACTCACAGCAACTGAATCTTTATCTTTGAAGTTCTTGAAAAACAAGTTGAATGGTTGATTTAGGGGCAGTCTTACAATTAGCAATGTCATTGTCTGTAAAACCCATTTTGATGCAAAGCAATGATGACTGCACATGTTTCTTTGGAAGTAATTATGGTTAAAGGGAACCTTTCACCCCCAAAATCGATGGTGAGGTAAGCTCGCCGTCATCAGGGACTTATCTACAGCATTCTGTAATGCTGTAGATAAGCCCCGATGCACCCTGAAAGAGGAGAATAAGAGGTTGAGGTTAGATTATACTCACCCAGGGGCGGTCCCGCTGCGGTCCAGTCAAATGGGTGTCTCAGGTCCGCCCCGGCGCCTCCTATCTTCATTCCATGATGTCCTCTTCTGGTCTTCACGCCGTGGCTTCGGTGCAGGCGTACTTTGTCCTGTTGAGGGCAGAGCAAAGTATTGCAGTGCGCAGGTGCCGGGCCTCTCTGACCTTTCCGGCGCACAGCAGTACTTTATAATAGAGCCAACCCCCTGAAGCAACTCCCCAGGAATAGTGTAATGAAATGTCCTTGTAAATACAAGGTATGATGTCTACGTGAACAGTAGGGTTGAGCGAAACGGGTCGAACATTTTCAAAAGTCGCCGACTTTTGGCTAAGTCGGGGTTTCATGAAACCCGATCCGACCCCTGTGCGGGGTCGGCCATGCGGTACGCGACTTTCGCGCCAAAGTCGCGTTTCAATGACGCGAAAAGCGCCATTTCTCAGCCAATGAAGGTAAACGCAGAGTGTGGGCAGCGTGATGACATAGGTCCTGGTCCCCACCATCTTAGAGAAGGGCATTGCAGTGATTGGCTTGCTGTCTGCGACGTCACAGGGGCTATAAAGAGGCGTTCCCGCCGACCGCCATCTTACTGCTGCTGATCTGAGCTTAGGGAGAGGTTGCTGCCGCTTTGTCAGAAGCAGGGATAGCGTTAGGCAGGGTCCATTAACCACAAAACCGCTTGTGCTGCAGCGATTTGCACTGTCCAACACCACCCTCGGTGTGCAGGGACAGTGGAAGTTTTTTTTTTTTTTTTTCCCCTCAGCGCTGTAGCTCATTGGGCTGCCCTAGAAGGCTCCCTGATAGCTGCATTGCTGTGTGTACGCCGCTGTGCAAACCAACTGCTTTTTTCAAAGCACAAATCCTCTTGTTCCTTCCTTTCTGCACAGCTATCTTTTTTGTTTGTACACACTTTTTATTTCATTTGTGCATCAGTCCACTCCTTATTGCTGCCTGCCATACCTGGCTGAGATTACTGCAGGCAGGGAGATAGTAGCTGCCTGCCATACCTGGCTGAGATTACTGCAGGCAGGGAGATAGTAATTGTAGGACATTCCCTGTTTTTTTTTTTTTTTGGTGGGAGATTAAGATTGGCAATTTGGCATTTCTGCTAGAGTGCCATCCCTGTGTGTGCCATCTCTCTCACATAGTGGGCCATAGAAAGCCTTTTCATTTTTCTGTATTTTTTTTTGTGGGGTGTATAAATTCTCCCTGATAAAAATACAGTGGGAGATTAATATTGGCCTTTGGGCTTGTGTGCCAGTCCTGAGTGTGCCATCTCTCTCACAAATAGTGGGCCATAGAAAGCCTATTTTATTTTTTTTTGGGTTTTATAAATTCTCCCTGAAAAAAAGGGAGATTAATATTGGCCTCTGGGCTTGTGTGCCAGTCCTGAGCGTGCCATCTGTGCCAGCCCTGAGCGTGCCATCTCTCTCACAAATAGTGGGCCATAGAAAGCCTATTTAATTTTTTTTTTGGTTTTATAAATTCTCCCTGAAAAAAAGGGAGATTAATATTGGCCTCTGGGCTTGTGTGCCAGTTGTGAGCGTGCCATCTGTGCCAGTCCTGAGCGTGCCATCTCTCTCACAAATAGTGGGCCATAGAAAGCCTATTTAATTTTTTTTTTGGTTTTATAAATTTTCCCTGAAAAAAGGGAGATTAATATTGGCCTCTGGGCTTGTGTGCCAGTTGTGAGCGTGCCATCTGTGCCAGCCCTGAGCGTGCCATCTCTCTCACAAATAGTGGGCCATAGAAAGCCTATTTAATTTTTTTTTTTGGTTTTATAAATTCTCCCTGAAAAAAAGGGAGATTAATATTGGCCTCTGGGGTTGTGTGCCAGTTGTGAGCGTGCCATCTGTGCCAGTCCTGAGCGTGCCATCTCTCTCACAAATAGTGGGCCATAGAAAGCCTATTTAATTTTTTTTTTGGTTTTATAAATTTTCCCTGAAAAAAGGGAGATTAATATTGGCCTCTGGGCTTGTGTGCCAGTTGTGAGCGTGCCATCTGTGCCAGTCCTGAGCGTGCCATCTCTCTCACAAATAGTGGGCCATAGAAAGCCTATTTAATTTTTTTTTTGGTTTTATAAATTTTCCCTGAAAAAAGGGAGATTAATATTGGCCTCTGGGCTTGTGTGCCAGTTGTGAGCGTGCCATCTGTGCCAGTCCTGAGCGTGCCATCTCTCTCACAAATAGTGGGCCATAGAAAGCCTATTTAAATATTTTTTTGGTTTTATAAATTCTCCCAGAAAAAAAGGGAGATTAATATTGGCCTCTGGGCTTCTGTGCCAGTCCTGAGCGTGCCATCTGTGCCAGTCCTGAGCGTCCCATCTCTCTCACAAATAGTGGGCCATAGAAAGCCTATTTTTTTTTTTTGGGGGGTTTTAGAAATTCTCCCTGAAAAAAAAAGGGAGATTAATATTGCCCTTTGGGCTTGTGTGCCAGTACTAAGCGTGCCATCTCTCTCTCTCTCTCAGTCAGTGGGCCATAGAACGCCTATTTTTGGTTTTATTTGTTTTCTAAATTCTCCCTGAAAAAATCATTTTATTTTATTTGGTTTCTAAATTCTTCCTGATAAAATCATATTTTTTTTATTATTTTTTTTTCTAAAGTCTCCCTGAAAAAAACAAAACAAAAAAACAAACAAACAAAAAAAACAGTGGGGGATTAATATTGGCCTTTCTGCTTGTGTGCCAGTCTTGACTCCTGTGTGCGTCATCTCTCACTCAGTGGGCCATAGAACGCCTATTTTTTGTTTTATTAGTTTTATAAATTCTCCCTGAAAAAATCATTTTATTTTATTTGGTTTCTAAATTCTTCCTGATAAAATCATATTTTTTTTATTATTTTTTTTTCTAAAGTCTCCCTGAAAAAAAAAAAAAAAAAAAAAAAACAGTGGGAGATTAATATTGGCCTTTCTGCTTGTGTGCCAGTCTTGACTCCTGGGTGCGTCATCTCTCAGTCAGTGGGCCATAGAACGCCTATTTTTGGTTTTATTTGTTTTATAAATTCTCCCTGAAAAAATCATTTTATTTTATTTGGTTTCTAAATTCTTCCTGATAAAATCATATTTTTTTTATTATTTTTTTTTCTAAAGTCTCCCTGAAAAAAAAAAAAAAAAACAACCAAAAAAAACAGTGGGAGATTAATATTGGCCTTTCTGCTTGTGTGCCAGTCTTGACTCCTGGGTGTGCCATCTCTCTCTCTCTCTCTCTCTCTCTCTCTCTCTCCAATTGTGGTCCATAGAAAGCCTATATTTTTTTTCCTTGATTTGGGTTCCAAAATCTACCAGAGAAAATAACTACATCAATCATTGGTAGAAAAATATTGGCCTCTGGGCTTGTGTGCCACTCCTGACTCCTGTGTGCGTCATCTCTCAGTCAGTGGGCCATAGAACGCCTATTTTTGTTTTTATTTGTTTTATAAATTCTCCCTGAAAAAATCATTTTATTTTATTTGGTTTCTAAATTCTTCCTGATAAAATCATATTTTTTTTATTATTTTTTTTTCTAAAGTCTCCCTGAAAAAAAAAAAAAAAACAACCAAAAAAAACAGTGGGAGATTAATATTGGCCTTTCTGCTTGTGTGCCAGTCTTGACTCCTGGGTGTGCCATCTCTCTCTCTCTCTCTCTCTCTCTCTCTCTCTCCAATTGTGGTCCATAGAAAGCCTAAATTTTTTTTTTCCTTGATTTGGGTTCCAAAATCTACCAGAGAAAATAACTACATCAATCATTGGTAGAAAAATATTGGCCTCTGGGCTTGTGTGCCACTCCTGACTCCTGTGTGCGTCATCTCTCAGTGAGTGGGCCATAGAACGCCTATTTTTGTTTTTATTTGTTTTATAAATTCTCCCTGAAAAAATCATTTTATTTTATTTGGTTTCTAAATTCTTCCTGATAAAATCATATTTTTTTTATTATTTTTTTTTCTAAAGTCTCCCTGAAAAAAAAAAAAAAAAAAACAAACAAAAAAAACAGTGGGAGATTAATATTGGCCTTTCTGCTTGTGTGCCAGTCTTGACTCCTGGGTGTGCCATCTCTCTCTCTCTCTCTCTCTCTCTCTCCAATTGTGGTCCATAGAAAGCCTATATTTTTTTTCCTTGATTTGGGTTCCAAAATCTACCAGAGAAAATAACTACATCAATCATTGGTAGAAAAATATTGGCCTCTGGGCTTGTGTGCCACTCCTGACTCCTGTGTGCGTCATCTCTCAGTCAGTGGGCCATAGAACGCCTATTTTTGTTTTTATTTGTTTTATAAATTCTCCCTGAAAAAATAATTTTATTTTATTTGGTTTCTAAATTCTTCCTGATAAAATCATATTTTTTTTATTATTTTTTTTCTAAAGTCTCCCTGAAAAAAAAAAAAAAAAACAAACCCCCCAAAAAAATGGGAGATTAATATTGGCCTTTCTGCTTGTGTGCCAGTCTTGACTCCTGGGTGTGCCATCTCTCTCTCTCTCTCTCTCTCTCTCTCTCTCTCTCTCTCCAATTGTGGTCCATAGAAAGCCTATATTTTTTTTCCTTGATTTGGGTTCCAAAATCTACCAGAGAAAATAACTCCATCAATCATTGGTAGAAAAATATTGGCCTCTGGGCTTGTGTGCCACTCCTGATTCCTGTGTGCGTCATCTCTCACTCAGTGGCCCATAGAAAGCATATAGTTTGTTACATTTGTTTTCTAAATTCTCCCTGCAAAAATCTATTTTTTTTTTTTGGGGGGGTTTCTAAAGTGTTCCTGAAAAAAAAAAAAAAAAAAAAAAAATAATAGTGTGACATTAATATTAACATTTGTGCTTCAGTGACAGTCCTGCGTGTGGGGCATCTCTCTAATTTGCAGCCACCAAAAACAGAGTGTGTAACATTGGGCCTGATTTTCGCTGTGGTCTCACCAACCTGTAAAGGGGTAGCTAAATCATACTGAAGTTATAGCTCACCGTGTAAGTTGTGTGACTGCAACAAATAACGTTAGTTTGGTTACGTTTTTAAAACAATGAGGAAGTCTAGTGGAAGAGGTCGTGGCCGGGGGCGTTCATTGTCAGCTGGTAATGAGGGTAGTTGTAGTGGTGGAGCATCAGGTGGTCGTGGGGAAAAAAATATTGCACCTAAGTCTGGAGCTGTGGAGCCAGGTTCGTCGTCCGGCTACACAAGGCCTCGAACGCTCCCTTTTCTGGGATTAGGAAAACCGCTTTTAAAGCCGGAGCAGCAAGAACAAGTTTTGGCTTATCTTGCTGACTCAGCCTCTAGCTCTTTTGCCTCCTCTCGTGAAACTGGTAAAAGTAAAAGCAGCGCGTCGTTAGTGGATGTTCACGGTCAGGGACAAGTCACTTCCTTGTCCTCTTCAGCAAAAACAACAACAGAGAAGAATGCAGCAGGCGACACAACGGGTTACTCCATGGAGCTCTTTACACATACCGTCCCTGGCTTAGAAAGTGAAGCAGTTAACAGTCCATGCCCATTACAAGTTGAATCTGACATGGAGTGCACTGACGCACAGCCACAGCCAGACTACTATGCTGGTCCTTTGACTCAGACCACAACATTGCCCTCGCAGGGTGCTGATCAAGAATCAGACCCTGATGAGACTATGTTGCCCCATCACGAACGCTATACCACCGAACGACACGGTGACACAGACGAAGTTGCGCAGGAGGTACAAGAAGAGTTATTAGATGACCCAGTTCTTGACCCCGATTGGCAGCCATTGGGGGAACAGGGTGCAGGCGGCAGCAGTTCTGAAGCAGAGGAGGAGGAGGGGCCGCAGCAGGCATCAACATCGCCACAGGTTCCATCTGCCGGGCCCGTATCTTGCCCAAAACGCGTGGCAAAGCCAAAACCTGGTGGAGGACAGCGTGGCCATCCGGTTAAAGCTCAGTCTGCAATGCCTGAAAAGGTATCCGATGCTAGAAAGAGTGCAGTCTGGCATTTTTTTAAACAACATCCAATTGATCAGCGCAAAGTCATCTGTCAAAAATGTTCTACTTCCTTAAGCAGAGGTCAGAATCTGAAAAGTCTCAATACTAGTTGCATGCATAGACATTTAACCACCATGCATTTGAAAGCTTGGACTAACTACCAAACGTCCCTTAAGGTTGTTGCACCCTCGGCCAATGAAGCTAGTCATCAACGCAACATCCCTTCCGGCAGTGTAGGACCACCATTTAGCGCACCACCTGCTGTATCTGTGCAGGTATCTTTGCCAGGCCAAAGCAGTCAGGGTCAGGGAATCACCAGTTTCGTAGTAGGAAACACTGCATCTAGGTCACCGGCGGCAACAATACCATCTCCCACCGTCTCTCAGTCTGCCATGTCCACCGGCACCCCCGCTAGTTCCACGATCTCCAGCTCTCCAGTCCAGCTCACCCTACATGAGACTATGGTTAGAAAAAGGAAATACTTAGCCTCGCATCCGCGTACACAGGGTTTGAACGCCCACATAGCTAGACTAATCTCGTTAGAGATGATGCCCTACCGGTTAGTTGAAAGCGAAGCTTTCAAAGACCTGATGGACTACGCTGTACCACGCTACGAGCTACCCAGTCGACACTTTTTTTCCAGAAAAGCCATCCCAGCCCTCCACCAGCATGTTAAAGAGCGCATCGTCCATGCACTCAGGCAATCTGTGAGCACAAAGGTGCACCTGACAACAGATGCATGGACCAGTAGGCATGGCCAGGGACGTTACGTGTCCATCACGGCACACTGGGTAAATGTGGTGGATTCAGGGTCCACAGGGGACAGCAAGTTTGGGACAGTTCTGCCTAGCCCATGGTCTAGGAAACAGTTGTCTGTAGCCGTTCGCACCCCCTCCTCCTCCTCCTCCTCCTCCTCCTCGTCCTCCTGCAGAAGCAAGAGCTCGTCCACAGACCGCAGTCGCACAAACACTCCATCCGCACCTGCCACTGTTGCACACCAGGTCTCCCATTATGGGGCAGCTACTGGCAAACGTCAGCAGGCGGTATTGGCTATGAAGTGTTTGGGCGACAATAGACACACCGCGGAAGTTCTGTCCGAGTTCTTGCAGCAAGAAACGCAGTCGTGGCTGGGCACTGTAGATCTTGAGGCAGGCAAGGTAGTGAGTGATAACGGAAGGAATTTCATGGCTGCCATCTCCCTTTCCCAACTGAAACACATTCCTTGCCTGGCTCACACCTTAAACCTGGTGGTGCAGTGCTTCCTGAAAAGTTATCCGGGGTTATCCGACCTGCTCCTCAAAGTGCGTGGACTTTGCGCACATATCCGCCGTTCGCCTGTACACTCCAGCCGTATGCAGACCTATCAGCGTTCTTTGAACCTTCCCCAGCATCGCCTAATCATAGACGTTGCAACAAGGTGGAACTCAACACTGCACATGCTTCAGAGACTGTGCGAACAGAGGCGGGCTGTTATGTTTTTGTGGGAGGATACACATACACGGGCAGGCAGTAGGATGGCAGACATGGAGTTGTCAGGTGTGCAGTGGTCGAAGATTCAAGACATGTGTCAAGTCCTTCAGTGTTTTGAGGAATGCACACGGCTGGTTAGTGCAGACAACGCCATAATAAGCATGAGCATCCCCCTAATGCGTCTGCTGATGCAAAGTTTGACGTACATAAAGGATCAGGCGTCTGCACCAGAGGAAGAGGAAAGCCTTGATGACAGTCAGCGATTGTCTGGTCAGGGCAGTGTACATGACGAGGTACCGGGCGAAGAGGAGGTGGAGGATGAGGAGGATGATGGGGATGAGTATATTTTTAATGAGGAAGCTTTCCCGGGGGCACGGGAAATTGGTGGCGTGGCAAGGCCGGGTTCTGGTTTTTTGAGGGACACAAGTGACGTAGATTTGCCTGCAACTGCCCCTCAACCAAGCACAACCGCAGATTTGACAACGGGAACTTTGGCCCACATGGCGGATTATGCCTTGCGTATCCTCAAAAGGGACACACGCATTACAAAAATGATGAACGATGACGATTACTGGTTGGCCTGCCTCCTTGATCCTCGCTATAAAGGCAAATTGCAAAATATTATGCCACATGAGAACTTGGAACTAATATTAGCAACAAAACAATCAACTCTTGTTGACCGTTTGCTTCTGGCATTCCCTGCACACAGCGCCCGTGATCGTTCTCACACGAGCTCCAGGGGCCAGCAGACCAGAGGTGTTAGAGGGGCAGAAATCAGAAGTGGCGTTGGCCAGAGGGGTTTTCTGACCAGGTTGTGGAGTGATTTTTCTATGACCGCAGACAGGACAGGTACTGCAGCATCAATTCAAAGTGACAGGAGACAACATTTGTCCAGTATGGTTACAAACTATTTTTCATCCCTTATCGACGTTCTCCCTCAACCGTCATTCCCATTTGATTACTGGGCATCCAAATTAGACACCTGGCCAGAATTGGCAGAATATGCATTGCAGGAGCTTGCTTGCCCGGCAGCTAGTGTCCTATCAGAAAGAGTATTCAGTGCTGCAGGTTCAATACTAACAGAAAAAAGGACTCGTCTGGCTACCCAAAATGTAGATGATCTAACCTTCATTAAAATGAACCACAACTGGATTTCAAAATCTTTTGCCCCACCCTGCCCGGCTGACACCTAGCTTTCCTATGAAAAGGTCTTGCCTGTGGACTATTCTGAATGACTTTTCCAATCTCGTAATTTTCTTCACCTGATTGTCCAGCATACGACATGTTTCCACCTCACGAAATGGCCAAACTCCCCAAACGGGGCCGTGCTATCGCCACTTTGCGCTTGGACCCTTGAGAGTGCTGTTTGTCTGAAGAGGTGGGTGTGGCCGCTTTTGGTCGACGGCACTGCCACTGGGTCCCTCATAGTACAATAAAGTGTCTCTGGCGGTGGTGGTGCGCACCCAACGTCAGACACACCGTTGTAATATGAGGGGCCCTGTGCCTGTACCGCCGGCCACAAGACAGTTCCCCCCCCCAGCTCAAACAGTGCTCTACCACTAGCAAAATTATCTCTCACAGCTTCACCAATGTGTAGTCTAGGCGCTGACATCCTTCAATGCCTGGCACTGACAATACCATTGTTTTGACATTTTTGTTATGTTAGGCCTTCGAAGCCTGTCTGCGGTCCCTTCTTTCTACAACTACTACACTGACCAGGCCACTGCTGGCCGTGTTACCCTGGAACCAATTTAAAAGTGCCTACAGTCAGCCCAATTTTGTTATGTTAGGCCTTCGAAGACTGTCTGCCGTCACTCCTTCCACTAGACTTCCACTGACCATACACTGCTGCCCATGTACCCCTGGAACCAATTTAAAAGTGCCTACAGCCAGCCCAATTTTGTTATGTTAGGCCTTCGAAGCCTGTCTGCGGTCACTCCTTCCACTAGACTTCCACTGACCAGACCACTGCTGCCCGTGTACCCCTGCAACCAATTTAAAAGTGCCTACAGCCAGCCCAAGTTTGTTATGTTAGGCCTTCGAAGCCTGTCTGCGGTCACTCCTTCCACTAGACTTCCACTGACCAGACCACTGCTGCCCGTGTACCCCTGGAACCAATTTAAAAGTGCCTACAGCCAGCCCAAGTTTATTATGTTAGGCCTTCGAAGCCTGTCTGCGGTCACTCCTTCCACTAGACTTCCACAGACCAGACCACTGCTGCCCGTGTACCCCTGGAACCAATTTAAAAGTGCCTACAGCCAGCCCAAGTTTGTTATGTTAGGCCTTGGAAGCCTGTCTGCGGTCACTCCTTCCACTAGACTTCCACTGACCAGACCACTGCTGCCCGTGTACCCCTGGAACCAATTTAAAAGTGCCTACAGCCAGCCCAAGTTTGTTATGTTAGGCCTTGGAAGCCTGTCTGCGGTCACTCCTTCCACTAGACTTCCACTGACCAGACCACTGCTGCCCGTGTACCCCTGGAACCAATTTAAAAGTGCCTACAGCCAGCCCAAGTTTGTTATGTTAGGCCTTGGAAGCCTGTCTGCGGTCACTCCTTCCACTAGACTTCCACTGACCAGACCACTGCTGCCCGTGTACCCCTGGAACCAATTTAAAAGTGCCTACAGCCAGCCCAAGTTTGTTATGTTAGGCCTTCGAAGCCTGTCTGCGGTCACTCCTTCCACTAGACTTCCACAGACCAGACCACTGCTGCCCGTGTACCCCTGGAACCAATTTAAAAGTGCCTACAGCCAGCCCAAGTTTGTTATGTTAGGCCTTGGAAGCCTGTCTGCGGTCACTCCTTCCACTAGACTTCCACTGACCAGACCACTGCTGCCAGTGTACCCCTGGAACCAATTTAAAAGTGCCTACAGCCAGCCCAAGTTTGTTATGTTAGGCCTTCGAAGCCTGTCTGCGGTCACTCCTTCCACTAGACTTCCACAGACCAGACCACTGCTGCCCGTGTACCCCTGGAACCAATTTAAAAGTGCCTACAGCCAGCCCAAGTTTGTTATGTTAGGCCTTGGAAGCCTGTCTGCGGTCACTCCTTCCACTAGACTTCCACTGACCAGACCACTGCTGCCCGTGTACCCCTGGAACCAATTTAAAAGTGCCTACAGCCAGCCCAAGTTTGTTATGTTAGGCCTTGGAAGCCTGTCTGCGGTCACTCCTTCCACTAGACTTCCACAGACCAGACCACTGCTGCCCGTGTACCCCTGGAACCAATTTAAAAGTGCCTACAGCCAGCCCAAGTTTGTTATGTTAGGCCTTGGAAGCCTGTCTGCGGTCACTCCTTCCACTAGACTTCCACTGACCAGACCACTGCTGCCCGTGTACCCCTGGAACCAATTTAAAAGTGCCTACAGCCAGCCCAAGTTTGTTATGTTAGGCCTTGGAAGCCTGTCTGCGGTCACTCCTTCCACTAGACTTCCACTGACCAGACCACTGCTGCCCGTGTACCCCTGGAACCAATTTAAAAGTGCCTACAGCCAGCCCAAGTTTGTTATGTTAGGCCTTCGAAGCCTGTCTGCGGTCACTCCTTCCACTAGACTTCCACTGACCAGACCACTGCTGCCCGTGTACCCCTGGAACCAATTTAAAAGTGCCTACAGCCAGCCCAAGTTTGTTATGTTAGGCCTTCGAAGCCTGTCTGCGGTCACTCCTTCCACTAGACTTCCACAGACCAGACCACTGCTGCCCGTGTACCCCTGGAACCAATTTAAAAGTGCCTACAGCCAGCCCAAGTTTGTTATGTTAGGCCTTGGAAGCCTGTCTGCGGTCACTCCTTCCACTAGACTTCCACTGACCAGACCACTGCTGCCCGTGTACCCCTGGAACCAATTTAAAAGTGCCTACAGCCAGCCCAAGTTTGTTATGTTAGGCCTTGGAAGCCTGTCTGCGGTCACTCCTTCCACTAGACTTCCACTGACCATACACTGCTGCCCATGTACCCCTGGAACAAATTTAAAAGTGCCTACAGCCAGCCCAAGTTTGTTATGTTAGGCCTTCGAAGCCTGTCTGCGTCCCGTTCTTTCAACTACAACTACACTGACCAGGCCACTGATGGCCGTGTTCCCCTGGAACCAATTTTAACTTGCCTACAGCCAGCCCTATGTTATTATGTTAGGCCTTCGAAGCCTGTCTGCGTCTCGTTCTTTCAACTACAACTACACTGACCAGGCCACTGATGGCCGTGTTCCCCTGGAACCAATTTTAACTTGCCTACAGCCAGCCCAATGTTAGGCCTTTGATGCCTGTCTGCCGTCACTCCTTCCACTAGGCCTCCACTGACCTGTCTATTGCTGCCCGTGTACCCCTTGAACCAACATCATTAAATATAAAAAAAATTAATTTGATTATAAAAAATAAGATCGTGTTGAGATCTCAAATGCAGACATTTTAACAATCAAAACAAACACACAACAAATATCTGGAACTGTACTACAAAGGTCCAACAGCTACAATTTCTTTCTCCTGCAAGAAGTTAACTGAAAGTTTTTTGGAGTTGTTAACACAGATATGGCATCCACCGAGTGTTGTCCTGTCGCGTCTCCTTTAAATTATTTCCAATAAGATGTTAAACTATTAATTTAATAAAATCAATAATTAAAAAAATAATTGAGTAAGTCAAAAGCACATTGCAAATAAACATTAATTACAAATCAAGAAGCATGGCGCGTCCGAGGGTGAGTAGATACCGAATAAGAATATAATCACCCTCGGACGCGCAATGCTTATTTAAAACAGCCTTCCTTCCTAAGAATCAGCCCTTCCGTGGTGTAGAGAGAGGTTGTGTTACACTCCAAGGTGTTCCCCAGGTTGCCTTTCCTGAGCTTCGATCTTCCGGCTCTCGTTTAGTAGCTGTTGGAAACTACGCTGCATTAGGCCTACTAATTGTGTATGGGTGAAACAGTGGCGCATCTGCGGTCCCTCCTTCCACTAGGCCTCCACTGACCTGTCTACTGCGGCCCGTGTACCCCTTGAACCAACCTAATAAAATATTTAAAAAATTAATTTGATTATAAAAAATAAGATCGTGTTGAGATCTCAAATGCAGACATTTTAACAATCAAAACAAACACACAACAAATATCTGGAACTGTACTACAAAGGTCCAACAGCTACAATTTCTTTCTCCTGCAAGAAGTTAACTGAAAGTTTTTTGGAGTTGTTAACACAGATATGGCATCCACCGAGTGTTGTCCTGTCGCGTCTCCTTTAAATTATTTCCAATAAGATGTTAAACTATTAATTTAATAAAATCAATAATTAAAAAAATAATTGAGTAAGTCAAAAGCACATTGCAAATAAACATTAATTACAAATCAAGAAGCATGGCGCGTCCGAGGGTGAGTAGATACCGAATAAGAATATAATCACCCTCGGACGCGCAATGCTTATTTACAACAGCCTTCCTTCCTAAGAATCAGCCCTTTCGTGGTGTAGAGAGAGGTTGTGTTACACTCCAAGGTGTTCCCCGGGTTGCCTTTCATGAGCTTCGATCTTCCGGCTCTCGTTTAGTAGTTGGTGGAAACTACGCTGCATTAGGCCTACAAATTTGGTATGGGGTGTAGAGACAGGTTGTGTTACACTCCAAGGTTTTCACCAGGTTGCCTTTCCTGAGCTTCGATCTTCATGCTCTCGTTTAGTAGTTGTAGAAAAGTACGCTGCATTAGGCCTACAAAATGGGTATGGGGTGGAGAGAGATGGTGTGTTACACTCCAAGGTGTTCCCCAGGTTGCCTTTCCTGAGCTTCGATCTTCATGCTCTCGTTTAGTAGGTGTCGGAAAGTAGGCTGCATTAGGCCTAAAAAATGGGGAATGGGGTGGAGAGAGATGGTGTGTTACACTCCAAGGTGTTCCCCAGGTTTCCTTGCCATTGCTTCGGTCTTCCGACTCTCGTTTAGTAGTTGTAGAAAAGTACACTGCATTAGGCCTAAAAAATGGGTATGGGGTGGAGAGAGATGGTGTGTTACACTCCAAGGTGTTCCCCAGGTTGCCTTTCCTGAGCTTCGATCTTCATGCTCTCGTTTAGTAGGTGTCGGAAAGTAGGCTGCATTAGGCCTACAAATTGGGTATGGGGTGGAGAGAGATGGTGTGTTACACTCCAAGGTGTTCCCCAGGTTGCCTTTCCTGAGCTTCGATCTTCATGCTCTCGTTTAGTAGGTGTCGGAAAGTAGGCTGCATTAGGCCTACAAATTGGGTATGGGGTGGAGAGAGATGGTGTGTTACACTCCAAGGTGTTCCCCAGGTTTCCTTGCCATTGCTTTGGTCTTCCGACTCTCGTTTAGTAGTTGTAGAAAAGTACACAGCATTAGGCCTACAAAATGGGTATGGGGTGGAGAGAGATGGTGTGTTACACTCCAAGGTGTTCCCCAGGTTGCCTTTCCTGAGCTTCGATCTTCCGGCTCTCGTTTAGTAGCTGTTGGAAACTACGCTGCATTAGGCCTACTAATTGTGTATGGGTGAAACAGTGGCGCATCTGCGGTCCCTCCTTCCACTAGGCCTCCACAGACCTGTCTACTGCGGCCCGTGTACCCCTTGAACCAACCTAATAAAATATTTAAAAAATTAATTTGATTATAAAAAATAAGATCGTGTTGAGATCTCAAATGCAGACATTTTAACAATCAAAACAAACACACAACAAATATCTGGAACTGTACTACAAAGGTCCAACAGCTACAATTTCTTTCTCCTGCAAGAAGTTAACTGAAAGTTTTTTGGAGTTGTTAACACAGATATGGCATCCACCGAGTGTTGTCCTGTCGCGTCTCCTTTAAATTATTTCCAATAAGATGTTAAACTATTAATTTAATAAAATCAATAATTAAAAAAATAATTGAGTAAGTCAAAAGCACATTGCAAATAAACATTAATTACAAATCAAGAAGCATGGCGCGTCCGAGGGTGAGTAGATACCGAATAAGAATATAATCACCCTCGGACGCGCAATGCTTATTTACAACAGCCTTCCTTCCTAAGAATCAGCCCTTTCGTGGTGTAGAGAGAGGTTGTGTTACACTCCAAGGTGTTCCCCGGGTTGCCTTTCATGAGCTTCGATCTTCCGGCTCTCGTTTAGTAGTTGGTGGAAACTACGCTGCATTAGGCCTACAAATTTGGTATGGGGTGTAGAGACAGGTTGTGTTACACTCCAAGGTTTTCACCAGGTTGCCTTTCCTGAGCTTCGATCTTCATGCTCTCGTTTAGTAGTTGTAGAAAAGTACGCTGCATTAGGCCTACAAAATGGGTATGGGGTGGAGAGAGATGGTGTGTTACACTCCAAGGTGTTCCCCAGGTTGCCTTTCCTGAGCTTCGATCTTCATGCTCTCGTTTAGTAGGTGTCGGAAAGTAGGCTGCATTAGGCCTAAAAAATGGGGAATGGGGTGGAGAGAGATGGTGTGTTACACTCCAAGGTGTTCCCCAGGTTTCCTTGCCATTGCTTCGGTCTTCCGACTCTCGTTTAGTAGTTGTAGAAAAGTACACTGCATTAGGCCTAAAAAATGGGTATGGGGTGGAGAGAGATGGTGTGTTACACTCCAAGGTGTTCCCCAGGTTGCCTTTCCTGAACTTCGATCTTCCGGCTCTCGTTTAGTAGGTGTCGGAAAGTAGGCTGCATTAGGCCTACAAATTGGGTATGGGGTGGAGAGAGATGGTGTGTTACACTCCAAGGTGTTCCCCAGGTTTCCTTGCCATTGCTTCGGTCTTCCGACTCTCGTTTAGTAGTTGTAGAAAAGTACACAGCATTAGGCCTACAAAATGGGTATGGGGTGGAGAGAGATGGTGTGTTACACTCCAAGGTGTTCCCCAGGTTGCCTTTCCTGAGCTTCTATCTTCAGGCTCTCATTAAATTGTGGTTAAATGGAACAACTGCATTTGGCGTACTAGTTGGTTTGGGGCCTACTATCCGTGTCTGCCACTCCTTGCTGTTCTCCTGGTTTCCTGTCCTGAAATTCCATTTTCAGCCTCTCGTTAAGTAGTTGTTAATGTTAGACTGCATTTGGCCTACTAGTTGGGTTGGGGCCTACTATCGGTGTCTGCCACTCCTTGCTGTTCTCCTCCACTGAACAAAGCTGTGCCGCCTGTTTACTACGGTTGCCAATTTTGAACTGCATTTCGACTACTTACTGATTTGGCCCTACTCTCTGTGTCAGCCTCTCATTCCAGTTGTCCTCCACTGCAATGCCCCCTGATTAGTCCTGTGTTACCAATTTTGAACTGCATTTAGCCCACTTTATTCTTTGGGCCTATATCTGTGTTTCCTCCTCATCCTGCCCATTGCCCAGCCAGTGATAGATGAGTCTGCTGGTACATTGACCCATAACGCAACATTCCCCGTGCACGCTACACAACAACATTGTGACCCTGCTGAAAGTCAGGTTGCTCTTCCCGCATACCATACCACCTTACACGGGGACAAAGAGGAAGGTGCAGATGAAAGTGCAGGTTCCTTCATCAGGTGGGGGGAGGAATACTAGTTGGCGACGTCACTGGCACAGGGCCTCTCATAGTACGCAAAAGTGTTGCTGCCGGTGGGAGGCGCCCCCGCCGTGCAAACACACCGCTGTACTTTGAGGGGCCCTGTGCCAGTGCCAATGCCAACGAGTGGGCCCCCCCTGCTTGCTCAGGTTCACAGCACTTGCAAAGTTGAAATACTTACCTCTCCCTGCTCCACTGCCGTGACGTGGTCCAGATTTCCTGGGCCCACTAATTACTTGAACCAGCCCTACCCCCCACAACTTTAGCCAAATGACCCCCAATTTCAAATGCCTTCCAATTATTATAAGGTAAATTACGCTTGACAAGCTTCATTAAGAAGAATGGATGGTTTTGACATTAAAATGGGCACTCTAGGTGTTTTCCTGGCCCCCACTCACTGCCGACTATGCTGCCCCATTGACTTGCATTGGGTTTCGTGTTTCGGTCGATCCCGACTTTACGTCATAATCGGCCGATTTCACTCGACCCGACTTTGGACATAGTCGGGTTTCGCAAAACCCGGCTCGACTCTAAAAAGGTCAAGGTCGCTCAACTCTAGTGAACAGCACTCTAGGCTCTAAAAGAGAGCAAGATAAGAAATCACTGGGAAAGACTTATAGCAACTAAATACATAAACACATAAGTAGCAGACTCGGCGACACACTGTACAAACATCAAATTGCTCACATAACCCATGCCAAGGTAAGACAGTTTGTAAAGTGCAGTAGTGTGTAATGAATTGGAAGTATAAGCATAGACTTGGCCCCTATTTTACCCACAAAATAACTAAACAGGTAGAGATAGGAAAAGTTAGCCCCCTCTCGCATAGTCATTTAGAGGGGTATAAATCCAAATGTACCAAAACACCAAGCCTTCCCATAATAGGGAACATACAGTGAGTTACCAAAGCCAATGAGCCCAAATCGACATTTCTCAGTCGCTATTAGGCAATCCCAAATGCTGCTGTAAACCTGTAAGGAGCCCTGGGGAGTAAAGACAGGAGGTGCGCAGACCCGACGCGTGTCACCACAAACAGTGGCTTCTTCAGGCCACATATGCACACCACTCCCCTCCTATCCCGCCCACATGACTACATGAGGCTAATTAATGGATTCAGGTTGGTCACACGCATGCTCCGCCCAACCCAAATGACCACATGAGGCCAATCACAGGCCTCAGTGCTGGAATGGAGCGACAGAAGAGCAGGAGACTGGGCTGAAGAAATGTGACTATTAAGGCCATGTTCACACGATCCTTTTTTTCATGCGGAATTGCCGCGATTTTCCCGCTGCGGGTCCGCAGCTGTTTTCCATGCAGGGTACATTACATTGTACCCTATGGAAAACAGGAACTGCTGTGCCCACAATGCGGAAAATAAAAAAAAAGCCGCGCTGAATAGCTGCGGGAAAAAAGAAGTACCATGTCACTTCTTTTTTCGGAGCCGCAGCGGTTCTGCACCCATTGACCTCCATTGTGAGGTCAAAACCGCAGTAAAACCCGCAGATGAAAAAAATATCTGCGGGTTTTATTGCGGTTTGTGGTGCAGAACCGCTGCAGCAGGAAGTGCGGGGAAGCGGGTGGAAGTGCGTGGGCGGAGTGTGGCTGCCCCCCCGTGCTCCGATCCCGCCCCCCCGTGCTCCAATCCCACCGCCCCGTGCTCCGATGCCCCCACCAGTGCTCCGATGCCCCCCCCGTGCCCTAATCTCCCCCCCTTATACTTACCCGGCGTCCCGGTGTCCGTCCGGCCGTCTTCTCCCTGGGCGCCGCCATCTTGGAAAATGGCGGGCGCATGCGCAGTGCGCCCGCCGAATCTGCCGGCCGGCAGATTCGTTCCAAAGTGCATTTTGATCACTGAGATATAATCTATCTCAGTGATCAAAATAAAAAAGAATAGTAAATGACACCCCCCCCTTTGTCACCCCCATAGGTAGGGACAATAAAAAAAAATTAAGAATTTTTTTTTTTCCACTAAGGTTAGAATAGGGTTAGGGGTAGGGTTAGGGTTAGGGGTAGGGTTAGGGGTAGGGTTAGGGGTAGGGTTAGGGTTAGGGGTAGGGTTAGGGTTAGGGGTAGGGTTAGGGTTAGGGGTAGGGTTAGGGTTAGGGGTAGGGTTAGGGGTAGGGTTAGGGGTAGGGTTAGGGTTAGGGGTAGGGTTAGGGTTAGGGTATTTTCAGCCATTACCCTAAAAAACTTCCTAGAAAACACACAGACTCTGCATAGAAAACTGCATAAAAAAAAGGATAAAAAAACGCATCAAAAAACGCATAAAAAAAGGACAAAAAAAGGACCAAAAAAAGGACCTGCGTTTTCTGCCAAGAGCTGCAGTTTTTTAAAAAACAGTCCTGAAAAAAAAAGGATGGAAATCAGGAACGTGTGAACATACCCTTAGGTTTTTTTTTTATTTCACACCTTTCTGGCCATCAGTGGGATATGGCAAGATGACAAATCAAAATATTTCAGGAAATTCCTAATGATTTAGCTCAGGTAAGAATTGATTCGCTCATAACTTAAAGTTTTATCTTAAGATAAAAAGTACTTACATTAGATAAAGATAAATAAATAGACACAAGATAGATAGATAATAGATAATAAATACATAGATAGATAGATAATAGATAGATAGACAGATAGATAGATAGATATGTAGATAATAGATAGATAATAGATATGTAGATAATAGATAGATAGATAGATAGATAGATAGATAGATATGTAGATAATAGATAGACAATAGATATGTAGATAATAGATAGATAGATAGATAATAGATGTCTCTGTGTCAGCAATTGAGTCTTCCTGTGTCTCCTGCCATAGCGTTTTATATATATTTAATTGCCTTAAGAGCACACTAGACAATACACTACATACACGATGGTTACAGATAAACAATGGTCAGATATTCAAATACAGACAGTGGTAGGACAAAAGAATTAAGCAGAATATATGTCAATTACGGGTTTGACGTTAGGCTGTGTGTTTTATGGGCCGCAAGTGTCATGAGCTGCCAGCTCGCTCCTAGGTCCTTCACAACTCTTTACTGGACCCGGCCCCCACTGTCGGGCCACATGCATGATAGAGAGAGAGAACACATGGCCTAACACTAGCCTTTATCCTCTTTGGGTCACTCCTCTCCTGCCCTCTGGGCTGAACCTAAATCTCCTCCCTTTGCCTCTGCAGCTAAAAACTCCCAAACCTAAGATGGGTCATAATTCCTTAATAGATGGTCATAGGGAGGTGGTTTTGGTGCCATCAGATCCGGCTGGGGCACTGCTACGTATTAAAACCTAGCACAGCTTTGCTATCTGGTTTCTACTAACTGCTTTATGTAACTACATACCCCTATGTGCTAGAATGGGTCGAGACTCAAGCAGGCGTTTGCCATGTTCTGGAAATCTTGGAAATATACATGATGTATGGCTAGGACGTACGGTATCTCCACAACTCCTTATAGAATTATGTTTCTGGATTGTTCTAGAAGTTGTCTCCAGCTTCAGCAAGACTCTATACGGCAACCAGGCCCTTGTCCTGCTCTGAGCTGGTAAAGGTGTGAGATCTGTCACTTTTAGCCTTACAGCCTTTGAGGCTTGACCCCATGCTGAGCTAGGTGTTCTCATACAGCTGCACACTGAAGGGGGTTTCATAATCCCATGCCAGATTGGATGCAAATGATTGACATGAAATTATATCTCCAGTATTCTTCCCATTCATTAATAAGTATTAACATAACGTTTAGTCATCAAATACATTATTGAGACTTCCTCAATATAAATAGATAGAATATAGAGGTGAGCAAAAACCGTGACAATCGGGGTCCGCACTGAACACTTAGTGCTCGGACACGGACCCCGAACACTGTTAGAGGAGGGATTTGTATTACTTCTCAGGCTTTTTCTGTTTTAGGTACCCAAGCTATGAGCAATAATCAGTGAGACAAATACACGCCATGTCTTTCCAAATAGTCACTGTTTAATGAATTGATAGGGTGGTCTTTTATATGACAAGATCAAAGGGAAATGAGGCATTACACAATAATCTGGCAGAAATACGAGTTATACAATGGGTTGTCAAACACATCCTAGGATAGAAGATAAATTAGATGAGATAATGTGGGGGAACTTTCCTTATGTCATCGTGCCCTGGTTCAAGAGGAAGTCTGTGTTACTGTTTGGGTTCGGCACCCCGAACATCGGATAAGAGAACTGCGGTTCTCGCGTTGTCATATGACAGCGTGAGTCGGCAGCTGTGACTGGCAGTAAAAAGGTTACCTCTGGCCACAGGCGTCTGCTGGTGAGAGAGTTCTACTCCCATCAGCTTACTCTTGCTGTCGCTGATAACAGCAAGGGCAGGCAACGCTGATGGGAGTATTCATCACCTGGCGCTTGTGCTAAAAATAATTTTTTTTTTAAATGACATGGGGTCTCTTCTATTTTTGATAACCAGCATAGGTAAAACTGACAGCTGCAGCCTGCAACCCTCAGCTGTCAGCTTTATCATGGCTGGCTATCAATAATAGAGGGGTCCCATGTCTTTTTTTAAAATATTTAAATAAATGATTTTAAAAAATTGCGTGGGACAAGTAGCCAAGCTAAAGCAGACAGCTGGGGGCTGGTATTCTCAGGCTGGTAAGGGGACATGGATATTGCCCCCCTCCAGTCTAAAAAATAGCAGCTGCCCCAGAAAAGGCATATGGGGATGGGTTAATCTGGACAAGATAAGTGACAAAATGGCTTACTTCATTTACTAATTCCATTATGGAGGTCTATATTGTAAATCTATTATGATCCTGCTGTTCATATTTTACTTCTGTGTCTGATACTCGTTATGGCCCAGTGGGGTGGATATTGATTATAGATATCATCTGAAAACCTCCTCTTATCACTAATTCTATTACTAATTAGCTGTGTGTATATCAGGCTATGGATCTTTTATCTTGTGTGCAGCTGATGATACTATATGCTACAGTCTTCATCTTGGCAATTTAACCTCTAAGGGATAGGTTTTTCCTCTCAGATATTGTATATATGCACTTAAGCACTTTATTTTGGGCGGTGGTGTTGGCTTTGGTGAGGGAGGTCCTGTTGTAGGGTCAGATAGGGACAGTCTACGTGGAGTGGGGGCGCCACAACGTAGTCCCTATGGTGCCAACCTCCGCTGTTAGGAAGAGGAACAAAGAAATAGATTTTTCCTCCCTTAGATTATTTCTGTGTGACTTGATCAATGAATTTATATTCGCTGCTGACATTGAATAATTCATGATCCTTACATGCTCTACTCGCCTAATTATGTATATTGTGTCAGCTTTTTTAATGAATAAAAATAAACTACAATTTTATAGGTTTTTTTTTGCCTTTGGTATTCCACAATTATAGACCCCGGTCTATTCTATTTTGTTTTTTTTCACATCTATTAGATGCATAAATTCTGGTGCTTTGCAGCTTTTCCCACTTGCCACTACCCTACGTTCGCAAGTGGGGTAGTGGTTGTGAGGTTGATGTCAGCAGTTTTATGGCTGCTGACATCAAGCCCACAGGTTAGTAATGGAGAAGGGTCTATAAGACACCCTCATTAGTAACCCCATAGTTAGGTTGTAAAACAGACAAAGCCAGAATAAAATCCTTTAATTGAAAGAAAGACACAGATTCCTTTATTTGAAATAAAAATGCAAAAGTACAGATATACTCACCTATACACCTAATCCACTGAAGCCCATGTCACCTGTAAAAAAAACAGAAAATAATAAACAACATTATCCCTCACCTGTCCCTGACATGAAGATATTCCTCAGATGCCCATGTTCCCTGTAAGAGAAGAAAAATAATAAACAACCATATCCATCACCTGACCGAAGTGAAGATTGGCAATACTGTCCCATGCCGTAATCATCGCTGCGATATCTGATTTACAACATGAACAATGCCATTATGTGACCGTTCAGGCTGAAAACCAGAAAACCTTTACTGGTTGCTTTATGGAGGGACCCCAGAATTAAAATGATGTAGGGTCCCCCTATAATTTCAAACCAGCAAAGGCTAAACAGACAACTGTGGACTGATATTAATAGCCAGGGAAGGGGCCGGGGAAATTGGCGCTCCTCCTGTGCTAAGCTGCCCCAGAAATGGCACATCAATAAGATGCACCAAATCTGGCGGAGAGCCTCACTCTTTCACTTGCCCTGGTGCAGTGGCAAGTGGGGTAATAAATAGTTGTGGGGTTGTGGTAATAGATAAATAATAGATATATAGATAATAGATAGATAATAGATAGAAGATAGATAATAGATAATAGATAGATAGATGATAATTAGATAGATAGATAGATAGATAGATAGATAATAGATAGAAGATAGATAATAGATAGATGATAGATAGAAGATAGATAGATGATAGATAGATAATAGAGAGATAGATAGATAGATAGATAGATGATAGATAGAAGATAGATAGATGATAGATAGATAGATAATAGATAGATAGATAGATAGATAGATAGATAGATAGATAGATAGATAGATAGATAGATAGAAAAATAGATAGAAAGATAGATAGATAGATGATAGATAGATAATAGATAGATGATAGATAGATAGATGGTATATAGATAGATAATAGATAGATAGATGATAGATAGATAGATAGATGATAGATAGATAGATATATAGATAGATAATAGATAGATAGATAGATAGATGATAGATAGATAGATGATAGATAGATGATAGATAGATAGATAGATAGATAGATAGATAGATAGATAGATAGATAGATAATAGATAGATAGATAGATAATAGATAGATAATAGATAGATAGATAATATATAGATGATAGATAATAGATAGATAATAGATAGATAGATATATAGATAGATAATAGATAGATGATAGATAGATAGATAGATAATAGATAGATAGATAGATAGATAGATAGATAGATAGATAATAGATAGATGATAGATAGATAATAGATAGATAGATAATAGATAGATAATAGATAATAGAAAGATAATAGATGATAGATAGATAATAGATAGATAGATAGATAGATAGATAGATAATAGATAGATAATAGATAGATGATAGATAGATAGATAATAGATAGATAGATAATAGATAGATAATAGATAATAGAAAGATAATAGATGATAGATAGATAATAGATAGATAGATAGATAGATAATAGATAGATAATAGATAGATTATAATAAATAGATAATAGATAGATAATAGATATATAAATAATAGATAGATAATAGATAGATAGATCATGGATAGATAATAGATAGATGGATAGATTATAGATCGATAATAGACAGATTAAATATTAGATAGATAGATTAGATAATAGATAGATGGATACATAGATAGATAGATAGATAATAGATAGATAGATATTATTAACGGATGTTTTCCCACATATTAATAATAATAATAATAATAATAATAATAATAATAATAATAGTAGTAGTAGTAATATACCGTAATCTTTTGTTTCCTCTTTGGAGCAGGATCGGTTCCTGGTTCCTGTATTGTAACACTGACATCTAGAGGACATTTCTGGAACTGATGTTGTAGATTGATAACATGAATTCTGAATAACTAGAAATAAGTGAATCTTTTGAAATGTGAATTCTCCAGCTTCGTCAAAGTTTTGCGTATACTTATATTAATAGGGAATCGATTTTGCGTGAATTGCAAGTATGACAAAGCCTCCAGTTACCCTTAAGAGACATGTATGACACTCTGAGGTTTCAGAATAGATTCACAGTATAAATGGTAAAGTGACCTCGCCATATTCGGCTATAGGGAAATGGATGGTAACCATTCTTCCCTCCTCTGTTGTCGCCCACACTAGCTGTAATGTTTGAAGACATATTAAACAAACGGCTCGTTGCGCCATGAATGATGAGATCTGTCCTTTCTGAGCGATGGCTCCTTTTAAAGTACTGTTGACCCCCAGAAAATATGTCCATGAAAAATAAATTTGATCCAAAAAAATAGATACAATCTTATAATTTTATTCCATGTCTGTCAATCATGTTGGTGATAGAAATCAACCATCAAACGAGCAGCGATCGACTATATTCAGCTCAGTGGTTGTTTACCCGCCTCTATGATAATCCGCTAGATGTCATAGCTGAAGTGCATTATGGGGAGGCCGCGCAGTGATGCAAAATGACGTTACCCTGCTCTCTGATGCTTCAGTTGGACTGAGCAAGTTTTTTTCTTTTTTTGCCAACCGCAAATCGAATCTCCACCTGTGAATTTCAGGAAATCCTGAGTTTTAGCCTCAAGCTCCTGATGAAGCTGGTTATGGCGAAACATGTCGGAGAGAATATAAGTGAATTTTAATCAGCTCTAGTGGTCTGTCTGGCTACTGACATTTATAAACATCCTGAGAAAAGCTACCCTAGCTTGTGGACTGCAGACTTTAGGTAGGAGACATATTAGCTATATCCCATAGAGGAGTTCCAAAGAAATACTATACAGCAACACCACCTGAGTTATTATAATGTTTATTGGTTAGACCATATTAATTAACTTGCTGAAAATCAAGGGTTTTGCATATGTTCCAGTGACTAATGAAAACTGTCAGCCCAGTCCTTGTGTAAGAAGCCCAAGGATTTCAGCACAAATGACTGTGATCAGAAGGTGCCGCTAGGACTGAGCGGGTGATGGCGAGGAGCAGAGGTGCCGGAGAGCAGAGCGGGAAGGTGATAGATTTCTCATTTTTTACTTCTGTATTTTGCTCCAGAGTCTGGAGCGATGATGTTCGATGTAGGGTCCAATCAGAGAAAAGTCACCTTGTCGTGGCTGGTGGGCTCTCATGAATTGTCTAATTCGTGTGCCAATATTATCCAGTCACAGCAGCTTTCATCTGCTCACATTTTCTTTATTCTATTGGGGGTTGCTGGTCATGATTTGCTTTTTACACACACATATATGCACACTTTCCATGTTACACTCAGGGTGATATGTTACAAACACACAAATACTCTTCATACTACACACGGTGTATGTTACACATAGATACACTCCATGCTACACTAACATATGTTATACAAGCACTATGCATGCCACACACAGACTGTATCTTATACACATACTAACAATGTACAGTATGTTACGCACACGCTTTCCTTGCTGCACACAGACTATGTTACATACATTGCATGCTACATATATATATTGTTGCACATGCAAATTGTGTCAATGCCACACACAATGTATGTTACATGCACACTTCACCATGCTACAGACTATGCTATGCTCATGACTTTACTGATGCTCTTCACTTATATTCCTGGACTATAATAGCATATAATTCATCTGTAGTGGAAAAAGGATAAAAGAACAGGCTGTATGCGCATCAATGGAGAAGAGAATATTTTGCATGTACACACCAGAGACAATTCAGTGCAATAACCCAGTAGTAATCAACAGAACAGGCTTTTCAGGACTTTACAATTATTATTAAAATGATTCTTCTTAGTCATTTATGATAAGTTCCCCCCATTCTGTGTATAACACTGACTCAAACTGATGGAGTTGCTGTCAGAGGTAACACAGTGTGTAATATGCTGACTCAAACTGATGGAGTTGCTGTCAGAGGTAACACAGTGTGTAATATGCTGACTCAAACTGACGGTGTTGCTGTCAGAGGTAACACAGTGTGTAATATGCTGACTCAAACTGATGGAGTTGCTGTCAGAGGTAACACAGTGTGTAATATGCTGACTCAAACTGATGGAGTTGCTGTCAGAGGTAACACAGTGTGTAATATGCTGACTCAAACTGATGGAGTTGCTGTCAGAGGTAACACAGTGTGTAATATGCTGACTCAAACTGATGGAGTTGCTGTCAGAGGTAACACAGTGTGTAATATGCTGACTCAAACTGATGGTGTTGCTGTCAGAGGTAACACAGTGTGTAATATGCTGACTCAAACTGACGGTGTTGCTGTCAGAGGTAACACAGTGTGTAATATGCTGACTCAAACTGATGGAGTTGCTGTCAGAGGTAACACAGTGTGTAATATGCTGACTCAAACTGATGGAGTTGCTGTCAGAGGTAACACAGTGTGTAATATGCTGACTCAAACTGATGGAGTTGCTGTCAGAGGTAACACAGTGTGTAATATGCTGACTCAAACTGATGGAGTTGCTGTCAGAGGTAACACAGTGTGTAATATGCTGACTCAAACTGATGGAGTTGCTGTCAGAGGTAACACAGTGTGTAATATGCTGACTCAAACTGATGGAGTTGCTGTCAGAGGTAACACAGTGTGTAATATGCTGACTCAAACTGATGGAGTTGCTGTCAGAGGTAACACAGTGTGTAATATGCTGACTCAAACTGATGGAGTTGCTGTCAGAGGTAACACAGTGTGTAATATGCTGACTCAAACTGACGGTGTTGCTGTCAGAGGTAACACAGTGTGTAATATGCTGACTCAAACTGATGGAGTTGCTGTCAGAGGTAACACAGTGTGTAATATGCTGACTCAAACTGATGGAGTTGCTGTCAGAGGTAACACAGTGTGTAATATGCTGACTCAAACTGATGGAGTTGCTGTCAGAGGTAACACAGTGTGTAATATGCTGACTCAAACTGATGGAGTTGCTGTCAGAGGTAACACAGTGTGTAATATGCTGACTCAAACTGATGGAGTTGCTGTCAGAGGTAACACAGTGTGTAATATGCTGACTCAAACTGACGGTGTTGCTGTCAGAGGTAACACAGTGTGTAATATGCTGACTCAAACTGACGGTGTTGCTGTCAGAGGTGAGATTAGATAAGGAACAGAGGCGGGTGAAGATGAGGTCTAGGGTATGTCCGTCTGTGTGGGTGGCTGTGGAGGACCACTGAGTAAGTCCAAAGGATGAAGTAAGGGCCAGGAGCTTGGAGGCTGCTGGTTGGCGGGTGTCAGTAGGGATATTAAAGTCACCCATTATGATGCTGGAGATGTCAGCAGAGAGAAAGTGAAGAAGCCAGGTTGAAAATTGGTCAATGAAGGCAGTGGTCAGTATATGACAGCCATTTGGAGATTAAAGGGAGAGTAGATACGGATAGAGTGAACCTCAAAAGGAGGGAGGTTAAGGGAGGGTGGGGGTTGGATAGGGTTGAAGTAGCAGTTTTTAGAAAAAAAGGAAACCCACTCCTCCACCATGTCTGTTGCCAGGGCGAGAAGTGTGGGTAATGTGGAGGCCACCGTAACTCAGTGCAGCAGGAGGGGGCCGTGTCAGGGGGGTCAGCCAGGTCTCAGTGAGGGCCAGGTAGGAAAGGTTGCGGGTAGGGTTGAGCGAAACGGGTCGAACATTTTCAAAAGTCGCCGACTTTTGGCTAAGTCGGGGTTTCATGAAACCCGATCCGACCCCTGTGCGGGGTCGGCCATGCGGTACGCGACTTTCGCGCCAAAGTCGCGTTTCAATGACGCGAAAAGCGCCATTTCTCAGCCAATGAAGGTAAACGCAGAGTGTGGGCAGCGTGATGACATAGGTCCTGGTCCCCACCATCTTAGAGAAGGGCATTGCAGTGATTGGCTTGCTGTCTGCGACGTCACAGGGGCTATAAAGAGGCGTTCCCGCCGACCGCCATCTTACTGCTGCTGATCTGAGCTTAGGGAGAGGTTGCTGCCGCTTTGTCAGAAGCAGGGATAGCGTTAGGCAGGGTCCATTAACCACAAAACCGCTTGTGCTGCAGCGATTTGCACTGTCCAACACCACCCTCGGTGTGCAGGGACAGTGGAAGTTTTTTTTTTTTTTTTTTCCCCTCAGCGCTGTAGCTCATTGGGCTGCCCTAGAAGGCTCCCTGATAGCTGCATTGCTGTGTGTACGCCGCTGTGCAAACCAACTGCTTTTTTCAAAGCACAAATCCTCTTGTTCCTTCCTTTCTGCACAGCTATCTTTTTTGTTTGTCCACACTTTTTATTTCATTTGTGCATCAGTCCACTCCTTATTGCTGCCTGCCATACCTGGCTGAGATTACTGCAGGCAGGGAGATAGTAGCTGCCTGCCATACCTGGCTGAGATTACTGCAGGCAGGGAGATAGTAATTGTAGGACATTCCCTGTGTTTTTTTTTTTTTGGTGGGAGATTAAGATTGGCAATTTGGCATTTCTGCTAGAGTGCCATCCCTGTGTGTGCCATCTCTCTCACATAGTGGGCCATAGAAAGCCTTTTCATTTTTCTGTATTTTTTTTTGTGGGGTGTATAAATTCTCCCTGATAAAAATACAGTGGGAGATTAATATTGGCCTTTGGGCTTGTGTGCCAGTCCTGAGTGTGCCATCTCTCTCACAAATAGTGGGCCATAGAAAGCCTATTTTATTTTTTTGGGGGTTTTATAAATTCTCCCTGAAAAAAAGGGAGATTAATATTGGCCTCTGGGCTTGTGTGCCAGTCCTGAGCGTGCCATCTGTGCCAGCCCTGAGCGTGCCATCTCTCTCACAAATAGTGGGCCATAGAAAGCCTATTTAATTTTTTTTTTGGTTTTATAAATTCTCCCTGAAAAAAAGGGAGATTAATATTGGCCTCTGGGCTTGTGTGCCAGTTGTGAGCGTGCCATCTGTGCCAGTCCTGAGCGTGCCATCTCTCTCACAAATAGTGGGCCATAGAAAGCCTATTTAATTTTTTTTTTTTGTTTTATAAATTTTCCCTGAAAAAAAGGAGATTAATATTGGCCTCTGGGCTTGTGTGCCAGTTGTGAGCGTGCCATCTGTGCCAGTCCTGAGCGTGCCATCTCTCTCACAAATAGTGGGCCATAGAAAGCCTATTTAATTTTTTTTTTGGTTTTATAAATTTTCCCTGAAAAAAGGGAGATTAATATTGGCCTCTGGGCTTGTGTGCCAGTTGTGAGCGTGCCATCTGTGCCAGTCCTGAGCGTGCCATCTCTCTCACAAATAGTGGGCCATAGAAAGCCTATTTAAATTTTTTTTTGGTTTTATAAATTCTCCCAGAAAAAAAGGGAGATTAATATTGGCCTCTGGGCTTCTGTGCCAGTCCTGAGCGTGCCATCTGTGCCAGTCCTGAGCGTCCCATCTCTCTCACAAATAGTGGGCCATAGAAAGCCTATTTTTTTTTTTTGGGGGGTTTTAGAAATTCTCCCTGGAAAAAAAAAGGGAGATTAATATTGCCCTTTGGGCTTGTGTGCCAGTACTAAGCGTTCCATCTCTCTCTCTCTCTCTTAGTCAGTGGGCCATAGAACGCCTATTTTTGGTTTTATTTGTTTTCTAAATTCTCCCTGAAAAAATCATTTTATTTTATTTGGTTTCTAAATTCTTCCTGACAAAATCATATTTTTTTTATTATTTTTTTTTCTAAAGTCTCCCTGAAAAAAAAAAAAAAAACAGTGGGAGATTAATATTGGCCTTTCTGCTTGTGTGCCAGTCTTGACTCCTGGGTGCGTCATCTCTCAGTCAGTGGGCCATAGAACGCCTATTTTTGGTTTTATTTGTTTTATAAATTCTCCCTGAAAAAATCATTTTATTTTATTTGGTTTCTAAATTCTTCCTGATAAAATCATATTTTTTTTATTATTTTTTTTTCTAAAGTCTCCCTGAAAAAAAAAAAAAAAAAAAAAAAAACAGTGGGAGATTAATATTGGCCTTTCTGCTTGTGTGCCAGTCTTGACTCCTGGGTGTGCCATCTCTCTCTCTCTCTCTCTCTCCAATTGTGGTCCATAGAAAGCCTATATTTTTTTTCCTTGATTTGGGTTCCAAAATCTACCAGAGAAAATAACTCCATCAATCATTGGTAGAAAAATATTGGCCTCTGGGCTTGTGTGCCACTCCTGATTCCTGTGTGCGTCATCTCTCAGTCAGTGGGCCATAGAACGCCTATTTTTGGTTTTATTTGTTTTATAAATTCTCCCTGAAAAAATCATTTTATTTTATTTGGTTTCTAAATTCTTCCTGATAAAATCATATTTTTTTTATTATTTTTTTTTCTAAAGTCTCCCTGAAAAAAAAAAAAAAAAAACAACCAAAAAAAACAGTGGGAGATTAATATTGGCCTTTCTGCTTGTGTGCCAGTCTTGACTCCTGGGTGTGCCATCTCTCTCTCTCTCTCTCTCTCTCTCTCTCTCTCTCTCTCCAATTGTGGTCCATAGAAAGCCTATATTTTTTTTCCTTGATTTGGGTTCCAAAATCTACCAGAGAAAATAACTCCATCAATCATTGGTAGAAAAATATTGGCCTCTGGGCTTGTGTGCCACTCCTGATTCCTGTGTGCGTCATCTCTCAGTCAGTGGGCCATAGAACGCCTATTTTTGGTTTTATTTGTTTTATAAATTCTCCCTGAAAAAATCATTTTATTTTATTTGGTTTCTAAATTCTTCCTGATAAAATCATATTTTTTTTATTATTTCTTTTTCTAAAGTCTCCCTGAAAAAAAAAAAAAAAAAAAAAAAAACAGTGGGAGATTAATATTGGCCTTTCTGCTTGTGTGCCAGTCTTGACTCCTGGGTGCGTCATCTCTCAGTCAGTGGGCCATAGAACGCCTATTTTTGGTTTTATTTGTTTTATAAATTCTCCCTGAAAAAATCATTTTATTTTATTTGGTTTCTAAATTCTTCCTGATAAAATCATATTTTTTTTATTATTTTTTTTTCTAAAGTCTCCCTGAAAAAAAAAAAAAAAAAAAAAAAAAACAGTGGGAGATTAATATTGGCCTTTCTGCTTGTGTGCCAGTCTTGACTCCTGGGTGTGCCATCTCTCTCTCTCTCTCTCTCTCCAATTGTGGTCCATAGAAAGCCTATATTTTTTTTCCTTGATTTGGGTTCCAAAATCTACCAGAGAAAATAACTCCATCAATCATTGGTAGAAAAATATTGGCCTCTGGGCTTGTGTGCCACTCCTGATTCCTGTGTGCGTCATCTCTCACTCAGTGGCCCATAGAAAGCATATAGTTTGTTACATTTGTTTTCTAAATTCTCCCTGCAAAAATCAATGTTTTTTTTGGGGGGGGTTTCTAAAGTGTTCCTGAAAAAAATAAAAATAAAAAAAAAATAATAGTGTGACATTAATATTAACATTTGTGCTTCAGTGACAGTCCTGCGTGTGGGGCATCTCTCTAATTTGCAGCCACCAAAAAAAGAGTGTGTAACATTGGGCCTGATTTTCGCTGTGGTCTCACCAACCTGTAAAGGGGTAGCTAAATCATACTGAAGTTATAGCTCACCGTGTAAGTTGTGTGACTGCAACAAATAACGTTAGTTTGGTTACGTTTTTAAAACAATGAGGAAGTCTAGTGGAAGAGGTCGTGGCCGGGGGCGTTCATTGTCAGCTGGTAATGAGGGTAGTGGTAGTGGTGGAGCATCAGGTGGTCGTGGGGAAAAAAATATTGCACCTAAGTCTGGAGCTGTGGAGCCAGGTTCGTCGTCCGGCTACACAAGGCCTCGAACGCTCCCTTTTCTGGGATTAGGAAAACCGCTTTTAAAGCCGGAGCAGCAAGAGCAAGTTTTGGCTTATCTTGCTGACTCAGCCTCTAGCTCTTTTGCCTCCTCTCGTGAAACTGGTAAAAGTAAAAGCAGCGCGTCATTAGTGGATGTTCACGGTCAGGGACAAGTCACTTCCTTGTCCTCTTCAGCAAAAACAACAACAGAGAAGAATGCAGCAGGCGACACAACGGGTTACTCCATGGAGCTCTTTACACATACCGTCCCTGGCTTAGAAAGTGAAGCAGTTAACAGTCCATGCCCATTACAAATTGAATCTGACATGGAGTGCACTGACGCACAGCCACAGCCAGACTACTATGCTGGTCCTTTGACTCAGACCACAACATTGCCCTCGCAGGGTGCTGATCAAGAATCAGACCCTGATGAGACTATGTTGCCCCATCACGAACGCTATACCACCGAACGACACGGTGACACAGACGAAGTTGCGCAGGAGGTACAAGAAGAGTTATTAGATGACCCAGTTCTTGACCCCGATTGGCAGCCATTGGGGGAACAGGGTGCAGGCGGCAGCAGTTCTGAAGCAGAGGAGGAGGAGGGGCCGCAGCAGGCATCAACATCGCCACAGGTTCCATCTGCCGGGCCCGTATCTTGCCCAAAACGCGTGGCAAAGCCAAAACCTGGTGGAGGACAGCGTGGCCATCCGGTTAAAGCTCAGTCTGCAATGCCTGAAAAGGTATCCGATGCTAGAAAGAGTGCAGTCTGGCATTTTTTTAAACAACATCCAATTGATCAGCGCAAAGTCATCTGTCAAAAATGTTCTACTTCCTTAAGCAGAGGTCAGAATCTGAAAAGTCTCAATACTAGTTGCATGCATAGACATTTAACCACCATGCATTTGAAAGCTTGGACTAACTACCAAACGTCCCTTAAGGTTGTTGCACCCTCGGCCAATGAAGCTAGTCATCAACGCAACATCCCTTCCGGCAGTGTAGGACCACCATTTAGCGCACCACCTGCTGTATCTGTGCAGGTATCTTTGCCAGGCCAAAGCAGTCAGGGTCAGGGAATCACCAGTTTCGTAGTAGGAAACACTGCATCTAGGGCACCGGCGGCAACAATACCATCTCCCACCGTCTCTCAGTCTGCCATGTCCACCGGCACCCCCGCTAGTTCCACGATCTCCATCTCTACAGTCCAGCTCACCCTACATGAGACTATGGTTAGAAAAAGGAAGTACTTAGCCTCGCATCCGCGTACACAGGGTTTGAACGCCCACATAGCTAGACTAATCTCGTTAGAGATGATGCCCTACCGGTTAGTTGAAAGCGAAGCTTTCAAAGACCTGATGGACTACGCTGTACCACGCTACGAGCTACCCAGTCGACACTTTTTTTCCAGAAAAGCCATCCCAGCCCTCCACCAGCATGTTAAAGAGCGCATCGTCCATGCACTCAGGCAATCTGTGAGCACAAAGGTGCACCTGACAACAGATGCATGGACCAGTAGGCATGGCCAGGGACGTTACGTGTCCATCACGGCACACTGGGTAAATGTGGTGGATTCAGGGTCCACAGGGGACAGCAAGTTTGGGACAGTTCTGCCTAGCCCACGGTCTAGTAAACAGTTGTCTGTAGCCGTTCGCACCCCCTCCTCCTCCTCCTCCTCCTCGTCCTCCTGCAGAAGCAAGAGCTCGTCCACAGACCGCAGTCGCACAAACACTCCATCCGCACCTGCCACAGTTGCACACCAGGTCTCCCATTATGGGGCAGCTACTGGCATACGTCAGCAGGCTGTATTGGCTATGAAGTGTTTGGGCGACAATAGACACACCGCGGAAGTTCTGTCCGAGTTCTTGCAGCAAGAAACGCAGTCGTGGCTGGGCACTGTAGATCTTGAGGCAGGCAAGGTAGTGAGTGATAACGGAAGGAATTTCATGGCTGCCATCTCCCTTTCCCAACTGAAACACATTCCTTGCCTGGCTCACACCTTAAACCTGGTGGTGCAGTGCTTCCTGAAAAGTTATCCGGGGTTATCCGACCTGCTCCTCAAAGTGCGTGGACTTTGCGCACATATCCGCCGTTCGCCTGTACACTCCAGCCGTATGCAGACCTATCAGCGTTCTTTGAACCTTCCCCAGCATCGCCTAATCATAGACGTTGCAACAAGGTGGAACTCAACACTGCACATGCTTCAGAGACTGTGCGAACAGAGGCGGGCTGTTATGTTTTTGTGGGAGGATACACATACACGGGCAGGCAGTAGGATGGCAGACATGGAGTTGTCAGGTGTGCAGTGGTCGAAGATTCAAGACATGTGTCAAGTCCTTCAGTGTTTTGAGGAATGCACACGGCTGGTTAGTGCAGACAACGCCATAATAAGCATGAGCATCCCCCTAATGCGTCTGCTGATGCAAAGTTTGACGCACATAAAGGATCAGGCGTCTGCACCAGAGGAAGAGGAAAGCCTTGATGACAGTCAGCGATTGTCTGGTCAGGGCAGTGTACATGACGAGGTACCGGGCGAAGAGGAGGTGGAGGATGAGGAGGATGATGGGGATGAGTATATTTTTAATGAGGAAGCTTTCCCGGGGGCACGGGAAATTGGTGGCGTGGCAAGGCCGGGTTCTGGTTTTTTGAGGGACACAAGTGACGTAGATTTGCCTGCAACTGCCCCTCAACCAAGCACAACCGCAGATTTGACAACGGGAACTTTGGCCCACATGGCGGATTATGCCTTGCGTATCCTCAAAAGGGACACACGCATTACAAAAATGATGAACGATGACGACTACTGGTTGGCCTGCCTCCTTGATCCTCGCTATAAAGGCAAATTGCAAAATATTATGCCACATGAGAACTTGGAACTAATATTAGCAACAAAACAATCAACTCTTGTTGACCGTTTGCTTCTGGCATTCCCTGCACACAGCGCCCGTGATCGTTCTCACACGAGCTCCAGGGGCCAGCAGACCAGAGGTGTTAGAGGGGCAGAAATCAGAAGTGGCGTTGGCCAGAGGGGTTTTCTGACCAGGTTGTGGAGTGATTTTTCTATGACCGCAGACAGGACAGGTACTGCAGCATCAATTCAAAGTGACAGGAGACAACATTTGTCCAGTATGGTTACAAACTATTTTTCATCCCTTATCGACGTTCTCCCTCAACCGTCATTCCCATTTGATTACTGGGCATCCAAATTAGACACCTGGCCAGAATTGGCAGAATATGCATTGCAGGAGCTTGCTTGCCCGGCAGCTAGTGTCCTATCAGAAAGAGTATTCAGTGCTGCAGGTTCAATACTAACAGAAAAAAGGACTCGTCTGGCTACCCAAAATGTAGATGATCTAACCTTCATTAAAATGAACCACAACTGGATTTCAAAATCTTTTGCCCCACCCTGCCCGGCTGACACCTAGCTTTCCTATGAAAAGGTCTTGCCTGTGGACTATTCTGAATGACTTTTCCAATCTCGTAATTTTCTTCACCTGATTGTCCAGCATACGACATGTTTCCACCTCACGAAATGGCCAAACTCCCCACACGGGGCCGTGCTATCGCCACTTTGCGCTTGGACCCTTGAGAGTGCTGTTTGTCTGAAGAGGTGGGTGTGGCCGCTTTTGGTCGACGGCACTGCCACTGGGTCCCTCATAGTACAATAAAGTGTCTCTGGCGGTGGTGGTGCGCACCCAACGTCAGACACACCGTTGTAATATGAGGGGCCCTGTGCCTGTACCGCCGGCCACAAGCCAGTTCCCCCCCCAGCTCAAACAGTGCTCTACCACTAGCAAAATTATCTCTCACAGCTTCACCAATGTGTAGTCTAGGCGCTGACATCCTTCAATGCCTGGCACTGACAATACCATTGTTTTGACATTTTTGTTATGTTAGGCCTTCGAAGCCTGTCTGCGGTCCCTTCTTTCTACAACTACTACACTGACCAGGCCACTGCTGGCCGTGTTACCCTGGAACCAATTTAAAAGTGCCTATAGTCAGCCCAATTTTGTTATGTTAGGCCTTCGAAGACTGTCTGCCGTCACTCCTTCCACTAGACTTCCACTGACCATACACTGCTGCCCATGTACCCCTGGAACCAATTTAAAGTGCCTACAGCCAGCCCAATTTTGTTATGTTAGGCCTTGGAAGCCTGTCTGCGGTCACTCCTTCCACTAGACTTCCACTGACCAGACCACTGCTGCCCATGTACCCCTGGAACCAATTTAAAAGTGCCTACAGCCAGCCCAAGTTTGTTATGTTAGGCCTTCGAAGCCTGTCTGCGGTCACTCCTTCCACTAGACTTCCACTGACCAGACCACTGCTGCCCGTGTACCCCTGGAACCAATTTAAAAGTGCCTACAGCCAGCCCAAGTTTGTTATGTTAGGCCTTGGAAGCCTGTCTGCGGTCACTCCTTCCACTAGACTTCCACTGACCAGACCACTGCTGCCCATGTACCCCTGGAACCAATTTAAAAGTGCCTACAGCCAGCCCAAGTTTGTTATGTTAGGCCTTCGAAGCCTGTCTGCGGTCACTCCTTCCACTAGACTTCCACTGACCAGACCACTGCTGCCCGTGTACCCCTGGAACCAATTTAAAAGTGCCTACAGCCAGCCCAAGTTTGTTATGTTAGGCCTTGGAAGCCTGTCTGCGGTCACTCCTTCCACTAGACTTCCACTGACCAGACCACTGCTGCCCGTGTACCCCTGGAACCAATTTAAAAGTGCCTACAGCCAGCCCAAGTTTGTTATGTTAAGCCTTGGAAGCCTGTCTGCGGTCACTCCTTCCACTAGACTTCCACTGACCATACACTGCTGCCCATGTACCCCTGGAACCAATTTAAAAGTGCCTACAGCCAGCCCAAGTTTGTTATGTTAGGCCTTCGAAGCCTGTCTGCGGTCACTCCTTCCACTAGACTTCCACTGACCAGACCACTGCTGCCCGTGTACCCCTGGAACCAATTTAAAAGTGCCTACAGCCAGCCCAAGTTTGTTATGTTAGGCCTTCGAAGCCTGTCTGCGGTCACTCCTTCCACTAGACTTCCACTGACCAGACCACTGCTGCCCGTGTACCCCTGGAACCAATTTAAAAGTGCCTACAGCCAGCCCAAGTTTGTTATGTTAGGCCTTCGAAGCCTGTCTGCGGTCACTCCTTCCACTAGACTTCCACTGACCAGACCACTGCTGCCCGTGTACCCCTGGAACCAATTTAAAAGTGCCTACAGCCAGCCCAAGTTTGTTATGTTAGGCCTTGGAAGCCTGTCTGCGGTCACTCCTTCCACTAGACTTCCACTGACCAGACCACTGCTGCCCATGTACCCCTGGAACCAATTTAAAAGTGCCTACAGCCAGCCCAAGTTTGTTATGTTAGGCCTTCGAAGCCTGTCTGCGGTCACTCCTTCCACTAGACTTCCACTGACCAGACCACTGCTGCCCGTGTACCCCTGGAACCAATTTAAAAGTGCCTACAGCCAGCCCAAGTTTGTTATGTTAGGCCTTGGAAGCCTGTCTGCGGTCACTCCTTCCACTAGACTTCCACTGACCAGACCACTGCTGCCCGTGTACCCCTGGAACCAATTTAAAAGTGCCTACAGCCAGCCCAAGTTTGTTATGTTAGGCCTTGGAAGCCTGTCTGCGGTCACTCCTTCCACTAGACTTCCACTGACCATACACTGCTGCCCATGTACCCCTGGAACCAATTTAAAAGTGCCTACAGCCAGCCCAAGTTTGTTATGTTAGGCCTTCGAAGCCTGTCTGCGGTCACTCCTTCCACTAGACTTCCACTGACCAGACCACTGCTGCCCGTGTACCCCTGGAACCAATTTAAAAGTGCCTACAGCCAGCCCAAGTTTGTTATGTTAGGCCTTGGAAGCCTGTCTGCGGTCACTCCTTCCACTAGACTTCCACTGACCAGACCACTGCTGCCCGTGTACCCCTGGAACCAATTTAAAAGTGCCTACAGCCAGCCCAAGTTTGTTATGTTAGGCCTTGGAAGCCTGTCTGCGGTCACTCCTTCCACTAGACTTCCACTGACCAGACCACTGCTGCCCATGTACCCCTGGAACCAATTTAAAAGTGCCTACAGCCAGCCCAAGTTTGTTATGTTAGGCCTTCGAAGCCTGTCTGCGGTCACTCCTTCCACTAGACTTCCACTGACCAGACCACTGCTGCCCGTGTACCCCTGGAACCAATTTAAAAGTGCCTACAGCCAGCCCAAGTTTGTTATGTTAGGCCTTGGAAGCCTGTCTGCGGTCACTCCTTCCACTAGACTTCCACTGACCAGACCACTGCTGCCCGTGTACCCCTGGAACCAATTTAAAAGTGCCTACAGCCAGCCCAAGTTTGTTATGTTAGGCCTTGGAAGCCTGTCTGCGGTCACTCCTTCCACTAGACTTCCACTGACCATACACTGCTGCCCATGTACCCCTGGAACCAATTTAAAAGTGCCTACAGCCAGCCCAAGTTTGTTATGTTAGGCCTTCGAAGCCTGTCTGCGGTCACTCCTTCCACTAGACTTCCACTGACCAGACCACTGCTGCCCGTGTACCCCTGGAACCAATTTAAAAGTGCCTACAGCCAGCCCAAGTTTGTTATGTTAGGCCTTCGAAGCCTGTCTGCGGTCACTCCTTCCACTAGACTTCCACTGACCAGACCACTGCTGCCCGTGTACCCCTGGAACCAATTTAAAAGTGCCTACAGCCAGCCCAAGTTTGTTATGTTAGGCCTTCGAAGCCTGTCTGCGGTCACTCCTTCCACTAGACTTCCACTGACCATACACTGCTGCCCATGTACCCCTGGAACCAATTTAAAAGTGCCTACAGCCAGCCCAAGTTTGTTATGTTAGGCCTTCGAAGCCTGTCTGCGGTCACTCCTTCCACTAGACTTCCACTGACCAGACCACTGCTGCCCGTGTACCCCTGGAACCAATTTAAAAGTGCCTACAGCCAGCCCAAGTTTGTTATGTTAGGCCTTGGAAGCCTGTCTGCGGTCACTCCTTCCACTAGACTTCCACTGACCAGACCACTGCTGCCCGTGTACCCCTGGAACCAATTTAAAAGTGCCTACAGCCAGCCCAAGTTTGTTATGTTAGGCCTTGGAAGCCTGTCTGCGGTCACTCCTTCCACTAGACTTCCACTGACCATACACTGCTGCCCATGTACCCCTGGAACCAATTTAAAAGTGCCTACAGCCAGCCCAAGTTTGTTATGTTAGGCCTTCGAAGCCTGTTTGCGGTCACTCCTTCCACTAGACTTCCACTGACCAGACCACTGCTGCCCGTGTACCCCTGGAACCAATTTAAAATTGCCTACAGCCATGTTTTATTATTTTAGGCCTTCGATGCCTGTCTGCGGTCCATTCTTTCAACTACTATTACACTGACCAGGGCACTGCTGCCCGTGTACCCCTGGAACCAATTTAAAATTGCCTACAGCCATGTGTTATTATTTTAGGCCTTCGATGCCTGTCTGCGGTCACTCCTTCCACTAGGCCTCCACTGACCACACCACTGCTGCCCGTGTACCCCTGGAACCAATTTAAAATTGCCTACAGCCATGTGTTATTATTTTAGGCCTTCGATGCCTGTCTGCGGTCACTCCTTCCACTAGGCCTCCACTGACCACACCACTGCTGCCCGTGTACCCCTGGAACCAATTTAAAATTGCCTACAGCCATGTGTGATTATTTTAGGCCTTCGATGCCTGTCTGCGGTCACTCCTTCCACTAGGCCTCCACTGACCACACCACTGCTGCCCGTGTACCCCTGGAACCAATTTAAAATTGCCTACAGCCAGCCCAATTTTTTTATTTTAGGCCTTCGATGCCTGTCTGCGGTCCATTCGTTCAACTACTACTACACTGACCAGGGCACTGCTGCCCAAGTACCCCTGGAACCAATTTAAAATTGACTACAGCCATGTGTTAATATTTTAGGCCTTCGATGCCTGTCTGCGGTCACTCCTTCCACTAGGCCTCCACTGACCACACCACTGCTGCCCGTGTACCCCTGGAACCAATTTAAAATTGCCTACAGCCAGCCCAATTTTTTTATTTTAGGCCTTCGATGCCTGTCTGCGGTCCATTCTTTCAACTACTACTACACTGACCAGGGCACTGCTGCCCGTGTACCCCTGGAACCAATTTAAAATTGCCTACAGCCATGTGTTATTATTTTAGGCCTTCGATGCCTGTCTGTGGTCCCTCCTTCCACTAGGCCTCCACTGACCTGTCTACTGCGGCCCGTGTACCCCTTGAACCAACCTAATAAAATATTTAAAAAATTAATTTGATTATAAAAAATAAGATCGTGTTGAGATCTCAAATGCAGACATTTTAACAATCAAAACAAACACACAACAAATATCTGGAACTGTACTACAAAGGTCCAACAGCTACAATTTCTTTCTCCTGCAAGAAGTTAACTGAAAGTTTTTTGGAGTTGTTAACACAGATATGGCATCCACCGAGTGTTGTCCTGTCGCGTCTCCTTTAAATTATTTCCAATAAGATGTTAAACTATTAATTTAATAAAATCAATAATTAAAAAAATAATTGAGTAAGTCAAAAGCACATTGCAAATAAACATTAATTACAAATCAAGAAGCATGGCGCGTCCGAGGGTGAGTAGATACCGAATAAGAATATAATCACCCTCGGACGCGCAATGCTTATTTACAACAGCCTTCCTTCCTAAGAATCAGCCCTTCCGTGGTGTAGAGAGAGGTTGTGTTACACTCCAAGGTGTTCCCCAGGTTGCCTTTCCTGAGCTTCTATCTTCAGGCTCTCATTAAATTGTGGTTAAATGGAACAACTGCATTTGGCGTACTAGTTGGTTTGGGGCCTACTATCGGTGTCTGCCACTCCTTGCTGTTCTCCTGGTTTCCTGTCCTGAAATTCCATTTTCAGCCTCTCGTTAAGTAGTTGTTAATGTTAGACTGCATTTGGCCTACTAGTTGGGTTGGGGCCTACTATCGGTGTCTGCCACTCCTTGCTGTTCTCCTCCACTGAACAAAGCTGTGCCGCCTGTTTACTACGGTTGCCAATTTTGAACTGCATTTCGACTACTTACTGATTTGGCCCTACTCTCTGTGTCAGCCTCTCATTCCAGTTGTCCTCCACTGCAATGCCCCCTGGTTATTCCTGTGTTACCAATTTTGAACTGCATTTAGCCCACTTTCTTCTTTGGGCCTATATCTGTGTTTCCACTTCATCGTGCCCATTGCCCAGCCAGTGATAGATGAGTCTGCTGGTACATTGACCCATAACGCAACATTCCCCGTGCACGCTACACAACAACATTGTGACCCTGCTGAAAGTCAGGTTGCTCTTCCCGCATACCATACCACCTTACACGGGGACAAAGAGGAAGGTGCAGATGAAAGTGCAGGTTCCTTCATCAGGTGGGGGGAGGAATACTAGTTGGCGACGTCACTGGCACAGGGCCTCTCATAGTACGCAAAAGTGTTGCTGCCGGTGGGAGGCGCCCCCGCCGTGCAAACACACCGCTGTACTTTGAGGGGCCCTGTGCCAGTGCCAATGCCAACGAGTGGGCCCCCCCCTGCTTGCTCAGGATCACAGCACTTGCAAAGTTGAAATACTTACCTCTCCCTGCTCCACTGCCGTGACGTGGTCCAGATTTACTGGGCCCACTAATTACTTGAACCAGCCCTACCCCCCACAACTTTAGCCAAATGACCCCCAATTTCAAATGCCTTCCAATTATTTTAAGGTAAATTACGCTTGACAAGCTTCATTAAGAAGAATGGATGGTTTTGACATTAAAATGGGCACTCTAGGTGTTTTCCTGGCCCCCACTCACTGCCGACTATGCTGCCCCATTGACTTGCATTGGGTTTCGTGTTTCGGTCGATCCCGACTTTACGTCATAATCGGCCGATTTCACTCGACCCGACTTTGGACATAGTCGGGTTTCGCAAAACCCGGCTCGACTCTAAAAAGGTCAAGGTCGCTCAACTCTAGTTGCGGGAAGTAAAGAGATCGTGGATCACGTGGAGCTTGTTGCAGACAGAGCGGGCATTCCAAAGTGCCCCAGGGGGGTGGGAGTCAGTTGCACAGGTTTTAAGTGAGAGGGATTGCGATAGTTTCTCATAGTGTGAGAAGGATAGGGGCAGGGCCGGACAGGCCATTGGGCAATTCTGGCAAATGCCAGAAGGGCCTGTCTGGTCATGGGCTGCCTTGTCTGCTACATTATTTGCAGAATCAGTGTTCTCAAGACTCCCATACTGTTAACAGTTGTGATGAAGCACAAAGTCGCTGACTCCGTCACTTACCCCAGCAGGCCACTGGTATAGTTTGAAATATTGGTCTCGTATTAAATCTTGCTTTCCTTCATCCACAATAATGTTAGTAATATATCCCATCTGGTGCTTGGAAACAGGACAACATGGGCCTGTGTGATTGCAAATGCCAGGTCTGAATTTTAGTTCAAGTCCGTACCTGGATATGGGTGAGGATTAGTGGAGAGAAAATAGTGAGGGCAAATGTGAGTATGGTTAAATAGCAGGGGAAGAAAGGAGATCACTTGAAATGATGTCACATCTGACTAGATCTATCTATCTATCTATCTATCTATCTATCTATCTATTATCTATCTATCTATCTATCTATCTATCTATCTATCATCTATCTATTATCTATCTATCTATCTATTATCTATCTATTATCTATCTATCTATCTATTATCTATCTATCTATCTATCTATCTATTATCTATCTATCTATCTATCTATCTATCTATCTATTATCTATCTATCTATCTATTATCTATCTATCTATCTATCTATCTATCTATTATCTATCTATCTATCTATCTATCTATCTATTATCTATCTATTATCTATCTATCTATCTATCTATTATCTATCTATCTATTATCTATCTATCTATCTATCTATCTATCTATCTATCTATCTATCTATCTATCTATCTATCTATCTATCTATCATCTATCTATCTATTATCTATCTATCTATCTATCTATCTATCTATCTATCTATCTATCTATTATCTATCTATCTATCTATCTATCTATCTATCTATCTATCTATCTATCTATTATCTATCTATCTATCTATTATCTATCTATCTATCTATTATCTATCTATCTATTATCTATCTATTATCTATTATCTATCTATCTATCTATTATCTATCTATCTATCTATCTATCTATCTATCTATCTATCTATCTATCTATCTATCGATCTATCGATCATCTATTATCTATTTATTATCTGTCTATTATCTATAATCTTTCTATATCTATCTATCTATTATATATTATCTATTATATATTTATCTATCTCTCTATCTATCTATCTATATATCTATTTATCTATTATCTATCATCTATCTATCTATCTATCTATCTATTATCTATCTATCTATCTATCTATCTATCTATCTATCTATCTATTATCTATCTAGTATCTATCTATCTATCTATCTATCTATCTATCTATTATCTATCTATCTATCTATCTATCTATCTATCTATCTATCTATCTATTATCTATCTATTATCTATTATCTATCTATCTATCTAATATCTATCTATCTATTATTTATTATCTATCTATTATCTATCTATCTAATATCTATTCATCCATTTTTGTGTTTGTCTATCTAACCTTTTCTGGTTTTCAGTTAATTTTAGTTATAATGCAATTACATCTGCGAATCTTCAGATTTAACTTTTTTCCTGAATATTTTAATATTAATTGTTTTTTTTACTTCATAATAATTCTTGGATTTGGCCGCTGATTCTGTAAACAGTTGTTGTTACAGATAGAATTGGAGGTGGTGGGCATCTGTGAGAAGTGGCCTCTGTGGCGGATCATTTATTATCTTGCACGTTCTCAGACGGAGCTGTCGAGCGGCTCCAAGCGGTAAACAAGGTGTTCGCTGATAAACACTTATAAATAGCTGCAAGAACCTGAGATTGCCGCCGTCCCATGATGCTCCAGGATTGTGTCCATGTCTGAGCGCATCTTGTGGATGAAACCTCATAAAATCTACAATTTTTTTAGACATTTTATTAGGGGGGTGGAGCTGAAGGATAGGCTGGGGTGTACTTACTTTTTATTTTCTATCACGCTTTGTAATAATTTTATTGAATCTCAGACAACTGATTTATTTTTTTTCACAGATGGTTGATTTAGGAAACCATCAACAAGTTTGTTAGTAGACAAGTCGATCCATCCTGGTGGTGTGGGGTTCATATTAGGTCATGTGATATGCTGCACTGAATTCTGGGAGAAATATTGTATCACTGTACAGTGAACGGCATTAAAAGATGATGACACCACCTAGAATGAAAATTTCTACGGTAAATTCTCCAGACACTGAACAAGCAGGGCGTGCTATGGAAAGTGAACACAGAGACCAAGAGTCTACTCCCTTGAGTATTCCAGTTTTGTTTTATAAGATTTCAGAGACATCGGTCTTTTATTTAGTATTAGTTTTCTGGTTTTTACTACTGGGTGTGGTTCACAGGCTCCTCGGGGGCGGGTCTTCAGAATATTCAGCTTGCGAGCCACACCCCCTAGGAAGATTTAAAAAAATTCAGGGGAGCAGCAGGAATAAAAAGTGATAGAGAGAGAGAGAGAGAGAACGGTGGTTGTTTTAGGTGTAAAATTCCTAAAAGTGCAACGTGTCTAAAGAAAAATTAAAGAAAGTAACAGAGGTGTAATTGGCACCAAAGATCCGGGGCAAAGCACACGCTCCAATGGACAGGCTCCAGTCGGTGATGAGTATAGAGGCAGAACCTCTGGGGCTGCGCAGAGCCCGGACCCCACAACCCAATTCTACACCTGTCTTCTCTCGGAACCTTAGTGTCAGTAACTCTCTCTTCCCCCGGGATTGTCAGGATCCATACTTCATCGTTTACGGGGGTCAGTGACAACAAGTGACATTTTCCTATACGTTTCCTGCATCTCTATAATGTGCAGGTTACAGGACGCCTCCGTTTCCATGTCCGGGGTCGCCAGTACAACCGCCATATCCGGCTGATTAGATCAGACTGGTATTTATAGAAATGTAACCCTTTTAACTGGAAGCAAAAATGAGACAAAGATGGGAGGGCGAGGTCAGGTGCCGATCGGCCGCGCGTTCTCTGATGTCATTAGCATCGAGGCTTTTTATAGACGGAGAATTAGAAAAGAGGGAAAAATGACTGAAGGGGACACAGGCAGGAAACATGGGCGACAGGGATGAGCCCAGAAAATATTACAAGTCCAAAAATTCTGTTCCGGGGAAAGTTGGGTGACAACCAACATGGACTCTGTTAGAACACATAAAAGATTTTTCACCCAGCTTTCCTACCATTCTGTATGCAGAGGATGCTATTTGTCGTTCTGGGTTTGGAAAACCTGGCTTACTAAGACAGTGCCCGCCACTGCAACTCATTGCCACCCAGCTTTCCTACTATTCTGTGTGCAGAGAATGCTATTTGTCCTTTGGGGTTTGGAAAAGCTGGAATACTAAGACAGTGCCCGCCATTGCATTCATTTCCACCCAGCTTTCCTGCTGTATAAATAAATCTGGGTGCAGAGGATGCTTTTTGATATTCTGGGTTCTGGAAAAGCTGGGCTTTAAGATAGTGGCTGCCATTGTAACTCATTGTATCCCAGCTTTTCTGCTGTAAATTAAAAAAAGAACCAAACTACTATGGGAGCCAAGGATAATAGAAGCCATTCAGAGCTCTAGGAAAGGCGGGTAATGACTCTCAGGTAAACTCTATTGGGCTTTCAGATATGGCTGGCATCAGATTTTCTCCACTCAGTCACCCAGCTTTCCATCTGTAAAGAACTTCAGTGCTGGTTGTCTATGTTGTTCTGTGACTTAACAGCAGAACATATTTATCATTCAGGGCTTTAGGAAAGCTGGGTATTGACTTTCTGGCAAACTGTAATAGGCTTTCTGGGAAAGCTGGGATGCAATTAATATGGTTGTCATGACTGTTCCTGCATGCAGTCACTTAGCCATGAATAGTTGAACATCACTTGCCGTTTAGGGTTCTATAAAAGCAGGGTACTGACCCATATAGAAGTTACTTATTTGTCACTCAACTTTCCCAGAAATTGATTCAGACTGAATAGACTTTATCAATTTCACACAAAACAAGATGTCTCAAGGACTTTTGGGAAAGCTGGGTTGCAATTAATATAGCTGCAGTTAAGGATCAAAAAGGTCATCAACATTACCCTATTATCCTTTCAGGAATCTGGGAAAGTTGAGTGACACCCCAGTCAGAGATGTATAAAGGCTTTTATAACTGTATTCCATCCCCATGGCATTTTTTCATACCCAGAATAAAAAATCTGATTAGTTGTGTGTGCAGGGGTCAGGGAAAGTTGGGTGATGGTGAAAACTTTCCATGTCCTTTTTCCCAGATTCTGTAACAGAAGATTGTCATCAGAGGGAAGTGTTTTAGTGAGAAAATGTGGAGATTCCCATATTATGGCAGTACACATGTCGCACAACTCATCATGGTGATATTATTACTGATGTAGTCTGACATCTGCTTCCTGGCTCAGGCTCCTGCTGTGCTCCGTGCTTTACACTGCAGGTGCACTTACTCGGATGGCTGCTGATTACAGGTAAAAGCTCAGCAGTAGGTTAGTACACGAAGATCTGATTATTAGGGATGAGCGAATGTTCTCGGTGATACTCGGATATCTCTCGAGTATCTGGGGCTTGGATGTGCTCGGCACAGCAATCATTAGCTGTTGCTCAGATTTGAGGCTCAAATCCCCGCCAGCATGTTTGGCGCCTGTTATGCAGCCAATAAGCATGCAGAGATCGCCTGCCAGTCACTGTAATGCCATAGCCATCTTGGTAGTGGCATTACTGTGATTGGCTGGATGTAATACCTCATCAGGGGTTATAGAAGAACAGGCACCGCCACGCTTGACACAATTGCACATCTCAGGGACAGGTGTGATTTGTGGGAGAGAGCAGTTATCCAGGGCAGTGTGTGCACAGTATAACTAGTCAGAGTCTTCTACTGTTGATACTGGTCCTGAGGCTGAACCATCGAACTAACAGTCCTTCTAAGGGCTAGTCCTGCATTTTGCTGTTTGTATCAGATACATCCTGCATTTAGCCTAGGGACAGTGGCAGGAGCAGGGAGACTCTCAGAATACACCCTCTAGGCAGGGCTTAGGGCTTTGCAGCCCATTGCTAAAAAATATAGCTGCTTCACATAACCACATTCTTTTTTGGGGGGATGAAAAAATTGACTGTGTTGTCATCCATACTGTTCAACGTGCTTAGTGTTACATTACGGTGATATATAAACTAAAAAAAATGTTCCAAATATTTTTCTGATTTGAATTAGTCGTCGATAGACTTTACCGCGGTAAGTGGTACATTATGATGGTATATAACACTCCCCCAAAAAAAGTCATCCTTACAGTAAGTTTAACGTACTCTGTATAAAATTACGGTGGTTTAACATTTTTTAAAACCGCTTGGCCATCTGCAGTGACCACATGTTTTGGCTCATTAAAAAAAATGCAGTTTCAATTAATAAAGGAAACTTGATTTACAGAGACCTAGAAATTAGAAAATAAGTAAAGCGTGCGGTAAGGGACAGGGAAGTTGAAGTGCTGATGATGATTGTGCACATAGATGCCGAGGACGTAGGGTAGGCGCGACTACGCTACTGCTGGAGCACAAAAAAACACACCCATCCACGACACACAGATTCCTGTGTGTATAGCTTCACCTAAGCCCCCGACTTAGTGGGCCAAACGCCTGGGTCCACGTTTGGTGACAGCGGGTGACACCACTACATCTTCCCCTGTACTAGGTATTTCCTAATCCCTTGTTCATGACACTGGCACAGATGCCTCCCCCTTGCACATGTCCTTGCAGATTCTGAGGCACCATCATCAGGCATTTCCAAAAACTTGTTTTAGGCTGGGGACAGAGGCTTCAGCAGTGTTGTCTCATTTGACTATCACAGCGTGCACTGGGATTCTCAAACCATCTGGGCAATAAAAATGAAAAAAAGCATATACAGAATGGGAGGAATAGGGCTAAGTAACAGCATGCGAAAAAGACGTGGGCATACTAATAGATCACAGACTGAACATGAGTCAACAGCGTGATGCAGCAGCAAAGACGACAAATGCATTTCTGGGATGTATTAGCATAAGTATACAGTCGAGATCATTATCCCCCTCTACTCCTCTTTGGTCAGGCCTCATCTGGAATACTGTGTCCAGTTCTGGGCTCCACATTTTAAAAAAGACATCAACAAACTGGAAAAAGTTCAGAGAAGAGCGACCAGAATGGTGACCGGTCTGCAAACCATGACCTATGCGGAACGGTTACAGGAATCTGGGAATGTTTAGCTTGCAAAAAAGAAGACTGAGAGGAGACTTACTAGCTGTCTACAAATATCTGAAGGACTGTCACAGTGTAGAAGGATCATCTTTATTCTTATTTGTACAAGGAAAGACTAGAAGCAATGGGCTGAAACTGAATGGGAGGAGACACAGATTAGATATTAGAAAAAAACTTGTTGACAGTGAGGGTGATCAATGAGTGGAACAGGCGGCCACGAGAGGTGGTGAGTTCTCCTTCAATGGAAGTCCTCAAACAGAGGCTGGATAGACATCTGCCTGAGATGATTTAGTGAATCCTGCTTTGAGCAGGGGGTTGGACATGATGACCCAGGAGGTCCTTCCCAACTCTACCATTCTATGATTCTATGATTCATTCATTATCAAAGAGGAAGTATGAAAAAAAAACATAAAGCAGTTAGATAGTTGGTTAGGAAAGGATAGGGAATTTTTACTTAAAGTATATTAGAAAAATTCCGGACCACCCCTTTAAAAAATGTGAGCTTCAAGTATACCCATCATCTTAGGTGACTTTTTAGGCCAATGTATGAGTCATCTTGCTTTTATTCACCAGTTTCACCCTCTGCGGACTTTACATCAAAATTTCAGTTTTCTCTGAGCTATTGGATGAAGACGAGCTGCTATAATGTCTCCCATACACAGCACACACAGACATGAGGGATTCCCGCTCTCCTGTCTCTAAGTAGTAAAATCTTCAGAAGCAGTAGTGGCATGGAAGACATCATACAGCAATACTGAGCAGTGTAGCTCTGATATCAGGCCTGGAGTGAGATAAAATACTTAATAGAAAACTGCAAAATGGAACATATTTTACAGCATGACTGAAAAGTGTAGATGTGAATCCAGCAGTGGGGTTGGAGTAATACTGAAAAAGCAGAAGCAGAACAGAGGACACTATACAGCAGTGCTAAGTAGTGAATCCAACACTGGTGTGAGAGTAACACTGGAAAGCAGCAACATATAAGGCATTGTACAGCAGTACTTAGCAGTGTAGCTGCGAATCCAGCACTGGGATGAGATAAACATCAGCATGAACTGTGTTTGTCTCTGCCTCTTGCATTTACCTTGTTCCTCTCTCCTTTTCCCTCTTTTCCTCTTCATAGACTTCAAAAGTCAACTATAATCCGATGTTTCAATGAGTTGGCGGTCCAACTCATATTTAGCAAGAGGGATTTTAATAGTTTTTCACAGTTAATGATGAGTTCAGGATATAGTGTTGAAGATGTGGCTCATAAGTGGAGAAAGAAGCATATTCCTCTTGTATATTACATTTTTTCTTATATTCACCAGTATTATTATTTTATGCAAAGTTTGTTATAAATTTTATGAACCGTGAAACTGCAGCTAACACGTTGTGCTATCACGATGAGCTGCGCAAAATGACAAATTCATCTCTATTACATTAATAGACTCGGCTCTGCCACATACAAATCAAATTGAGGATCTGAGCATGAGAGGGAGCGCGGTACTTTGCTTTGATGACACAGACTTTAATCTGATTGCTACAACTATCAAAACAACAGCGTTTTATAATAATCCAATGATAATATCATAGAGCGCTGACGACTTATATGAATCTAGTGCCTGAAGTAAAAATAATCTTTACCCCGGTCCTCAAATGCCCCCGTCTGAGACCCAGGGCCATGATCAGTCCCCTGGTAGCTAATTGGTCACCAAAGTGTTAATAGTAGAAGTGCAGTGATACAATGTCAGGGCTGCGACTGCTACATTGTAACAACTGCTTATTTTGTAAATAGAATGTTCCAAGTCTGAAGATTGTGATTCTGGTAAAACCTTAGTAGAAACTGAAATGAATCTGAGAATTAACCTCTGTGGTGCCGATGATTTATTTATGAGGTCGTCTTCTGGCGGGATGTGATGTCATGTCTATGGACGCGCGTTCTTCTAAGTAAGAGCCTGACCTCCTGCTCATCCACAATACAATGAGTCAGTGACACTTTATGTCTTTCATCCGAAGCAATAAACACCAGCTCGGAATCTTGGATTTAGAGCTGAAAATGGAAAACGGCTTCAAGATAAGGAGCAGAGAAGGCTTCAGCCCAAATCCGATTATGGCGAAGGATAATCCATCCAGCAATATCAAACCATAAACATATTGAAACAACCAGATTGTCATTTCAGAAGGATGAAGAAAAGCTCATGAGGCCCCCATTAATGTCAGAGTCTGGGGGCTCAGTGCTGCGGGAAGAGAAATCAGGAGATTCTGCATTTTATAAAAAAAAAATCATCTTCTCCATCTACTTCCCAGTTTTTTTTTTTAATAATAGCTTTTTTTTTTTTTAACATCTCTTCATCTTTTCCTTATTTCCTTCCATCTCACTTACTTCATGGGGACAAGGAAAAAGAAAACTGAGCTCACAAGTTTGTGAAGGAATGCTTGAAAAATGCCCTTTGTAGCCCACGCGATGTATCACTGAGTACGTCACAATGTATCACTGAGTACGTCACAATGTGTCACTGAGTACGTCACAATGTATCACTGAGTACGTCACATGTATCACTGAGTACGTCACAATGTATCACTGAGTACGTCACAATGTGTCACTGAGTACGTCACAATGTATCACTGAGTATGTCACATGTATCACTGAGTACGTCACAATGTATCACTGAGTACGTCACAATGTATCACTGAGTATGTCACATGTATCACTGAGTACGTCACAATGTATCACTGAGTACGTCACATGTATCACTGAGTACGTCACAATGTATCACTGAGTACGTCACAATGTATCACTGAGTACGTCACAATGTATCACTGAGTACGTCACAATGTGTCACTGAGTACGTCACAATGTATCACTGAGTATGTCACATGTATCACTGAGTACGTCACAATGTATCACTGAGTACGTCACAATGTGTCACTGAGTACGTCACAATGTATCACTGAGTACGTCACAATGTATCACTGAGTATGTCACATGTATCACTGAGTACGTCACATGTATCACTGAGTACGTCACATGTATCACTGAGTACGTCACATGTATCACTGAGTACGTCACATGTATCACTGAGTACGTCACAATGTATCACTGAGTACGTCACATGTATCACTGAGTACGTCACAATGTATCACTGAGTACGTCACAATGTATCACTGAGTACGTCACAATGTATCACTGAGTACGTCACAATGTGTCACTGAGTACGTCACAATGTATCACTGAGTAAGTCACAATGTATCACTGAGTACGTCACAATGTATCACTGAGTACGTCACAATGTATCACTGAGTACGTCACATGTATCACTGAGTACGTCACAATGTATCACTGAGTACGTCACAATGTATCACTGAGTACGTCACAATGTATCACTGAGTACGTCACAATGTATCACTGAGTACGTCACAATGTATCACTGAGTACGTCACATGTATCACTGAGTACGTCACAAAGTATCACTGAGTACGTCACAATGTATCACTGAGTACGTCACAATGTATCACTGAGTACGTCACAATGTATCACTGAGTATGTCACATGTATCACTGAGTACGTCACAATGTATCACTGAGTACGTCACAATGTATCACTGAGTACGTCACAATGTGTCACTGAGTACGTCACAATGTATCACTGAGTACGTCACATGTATCACTGAGTACGTCACAATGTATCACTGAGTACGTCACAATGTGTCACTGAGTACGTCACAATGTATCACTGAGTACGTCACATGTATCACTGAGTACGTCACAATGTGTCACTGAGTACGTCACAATGTATCACTGAGTAAGTCACAATGTATCACTGAGTACGTCACAATGTATCACTGAGTACGTCACAATGTATCACTGAGTACGTCACATGTATCACTGAGTACGTCACAATGTATCACTGAGTACGTCACAATGTATCACTGAGTACGTCACAATGTATCACTGAGTACGTCACAATGTATCACTGAGTACGTCACAATGTATCACTGAGTACGTCACATTGTATCACTGAGTACGTCACAAAGTATCACTGAGTACGTCACAATGTATCACTGAGTACGTCACAATGTATCACTGAGTACGTCACAATGTATCACTGAGTATGTCACATGTATCACTGAGTACGTCACAATGTATCACTGAGTACGTCACAATGTATCACTGAGTACGTCACAATGTGTCACTGAGTACGTCACAATGTATCACTGAGTACGTCACATGTATCACTGAGTACGTCACAATGTATCACTGAGTACGTCACAATGTGTCACTGAGTACGTCACAATGTATCACTGAGTACGTCACATGTATCACTGAGTACGTCACAATGTATCACTGAGTACGTCACAATGTGTCACTGAGTACGTCACAATGTATCACTGAGTATGTCACATGTATCACTGAGTACGTCACAATGTGTCACTGAGTACGTCACAATGTATCACTGAGTACGTCACATGTATCACTGAGTACGTCACAATGTATCACTGAGTACGTCACAATGTGTCACTGAGTACGTCACAATGTATCACTGAGTATGTCACATGTATCACTGAGTACGTCACAATGTATCACTGAGTACGTCACAATGTATCACTGAGTACGTCACAATGTATCACTGAGTACGTCACAATGTGTCACTGAGTACGGTCACAATGTATCACTGAGTATGTCACATGTATCACTGAGTACGTCACAATGTATCACTGAGTACGTCACAATGTGTCACTGAGTACGTCACAATGTATCACTGAGTACGTCACAATGTATCACTGAGTACGTCACAATGTATCACTGAGTACGTCACATGTATCACTGAGTACGTCACAATGTATCACTGAGTACGTCACAATGTATCACTGAGTACGTCACAATGTATCACTGAGTACGTCACAATGTATCACTGAGTACGTCACAATGTATCACTGAGTACGTCACAATGTATCACTGAGTACGTCACAAAATGTATCACTGAGTACGTCACAATGTATCACTGAGTATGTCACATGTATCACTGAGTACGTCACAATGTATCACTGAGTACGTCACAATGTATCACTGAGTACGTCA